>NC_058371.1:43873437-44181458 GCF_018350175.1 Felis catus | reverse complement strand
CCTCATTTTAAATAATGCTTATTCCAGACACATAAGAAAGCCAAACTCACATCCCTCCCCCTTAGAGAGGCCTTCCCTGCCACTCCCAGCCCTGTCAGTCCCTGGAATTCTCCTGACCTTCTGGTCTATCCCACTGATCTGACACTTAACTTTGTTAGTCATCTTTTTTAAACCTTTCTCTCTAACTAGTTTCCAAGCTATACCAAGGCAAGTATCCCATCTAAGTGTCTGACTAGTTTAGGGAGCTACTTGGGAGGTGTTCCATACGTATCTGTTGTTGGTGGACTTGATGAGAGTAGCGAACCTGCCAGAGGAGGAAATACAACTTGAGGGAATATAATTGGGAAGTCAAGCCAGGGAGAATCCAGTGTTTACGTCAATATCCAATGACTATTTTCCCACTCTATTACTCAAAGACAATATATCCCCCTTCCTCTCTTATGAGTCTCCTAAAACGGGGAGTTTTTAATCCAGCCTTTCCTCCCCCTTTGATTTGGAAGCATTTTAGGAGTACCTTGAACCCAAAGAGAAGGCTGAAGAACGTGTCCTTGATTGAAACAGAAAGAGAATGATCTAAAAGTCTGTGTGCCTGCTACTGAGAGGCATAGACATACTACTGAACAAATTTCTCTATAGATTTAGCAAGAAATCAAAATGAAAGCAAGTGGCCACCTTGATAGCTCTCCTCCCTCCAGTTCTCAAGGAAACAGCCAATGACAGCAGAATGGAGAAGGTGAGAAACCTAGGAAAGAATGGGCCATCCACAGACTACAGACGCGGCTCCTGAATAATTGAGAGCTGGCTGCTTCCTTCCAGCCCAACTCCCCTTCCCAGTGGCTCTTCCCCCCGTTGTCTTTCTGAAACGCAGACCCTTCACTTTAGGACAGACCCCAGGACATTGAAGGGAGAACATCCCCAGTTCTGAGTGTCAGCCCTGAGTGGCTCCAGGCAACGGGGGTCAGCCGGCAGCTCTGGCGGCCTCTGTCCTGCTCTGAGGACTCCTGGCACCTTGCCTCCCCACACAGAAATGTAATCTTCCCTCCGAGATAACAAAGAGCTGGGAGGGTCAGGGAGGATTTGTAGGCCCCTTGCCCTGCCAGCTAGATGTCTGAGGGGGAGACAAAGGCCCTCATGCTCCAGGACCTGATAACCAGTTGGGGGCCTGTTGCCTCCTGGATCTGTGGGAGGAGGGAACCGGTGCTGAATGAAATCGAGGGAAACGGAGCTCTCCCCAAAGCCCCATCGGTTCTCTTTGTTTCGGATGCTGCAGAAAATCCCTTCCTTCTTCTGCCCGCCACTTGTGGCCTCACAGTTCTTCCACGGAGAAGGGCTGTCTCCCCAGCGCTGCCCTGCTCCATCTGAGTTTAGTTATCTTAGGGCTCGACTGTTCCCCCCAGAGATAAGCACCCCCACTACACTGGACTGGTACCGCCGAGTTAACACCTCCCTGTCACAGGAGTAGTTAGGAGAGAGGCAGGCAACATCTCTATGGGGTCGAGGTTGGGCCCGAGAGCTGCTCCAGCCGGCCTTGGGAGTCCCTCAGACTAGAGGGAGCAGGCAGCGTCACGGCCCCCAGGACTGGATGTGGGATGGGTTTCAGGAGGAGGGAACTGTCTGGGTTTTTGCCTACAAAGTGGATGTTCACAGGTCCCTGGGAGCAGGTGGGCAGCCAGGCCTTTTGCCCCAGGCCCCTGGAGTTAGGAAGCAGCCGTCAGTTACCATCTGGCTGCCATTTGGTGACCCCTGGCTGTTCTGGGCGCAGCTTCAGCATATCGGGGAAGGGAGGGTCTTGTTTGGCTTGGTGTTTTTGTAAATAACATTTCACTCTGTCCTACCAACTGGGAGTGGGAAAGGGAATTTGCAATAGTGGCAGCTCAGCCTGTCTGGCCCTAATGCAACATTTATTCCCCGAACCTTGGGGTGGGGAGGGGGGGACATGTCTCATGTGTCAGGCACTGTGCTAGGCACTGTGCATCCCAAGATGCGAGAGGAGGGTACAGTCTCAGGGAGCACCCAGTCTTGTGGCAGAGACCCAGCGTTACAAGCAGTGCCATGCCAGGAGCACCTACAGGGTGTTTGAGAAAGAGAGATCAGGTAAGGAGACGACTGGGGGAAGTGATGCCTGAATCTTGAGAGACGACAAGCAGCATGTGGAAGTAGACAAACTCATCTGGGGTAACTGAGCAGTGCAAGACTGGAGAGTATATGCAGAGGCATTGAAGCTTCTATATGATCTTGCCCTGGGGGGATGAACTCAGGTCTCTGGGATCAAACAGGTTTTGGTCCCAATTCTGCCACTGCTTTCTGGCTGTGTGATCTTGGGCAAGTTACTTAACTCCATTTCCTCAGGGGTGTCATGAGAATAACAATGGTACCTCTTCTTCAAAAAACTGCTGAAAAGATTAATGAGATAGCACATGTACTTGGCAGAATGTTGGGCACATAGTAAGTGCTCAATAAATGGTGGTCGCTGTGGTTCTATTTTAGCCCAAGAGCTTTCCTGCAGCTCAAGACACCTCTTTAAGAGTCCATTTTCCAGGTATCTTTGTGGTGTTATTATACGGTCACCACCACCCTCAGATTCTGTGTCCCCCAAGACCGGCTGCAAAAAACTATATTTTCCCTGCTAATCTTCCCCTTCCTTGCTGACCTCACAGGACAAGCAGCCCCTTCTGCTGTAGGTTTTACTGTGAAACAGGAAGACGACAACAGGAACATGGATGTAGAAGCTAACAGAACGTATAAAACCTCAGAACCATGTCCCTTGTCTAGCTTTCAGACTCCCTTCAGAATGTTCACTAAGAACCAGCTGGCCTTTTGTCCTCTGCTTTTCCTCCAAGCTCCCTAAACTCTTCCCTCTTTCTGACTCCAGCTTACAAACCTTCTTCCAGTAAAAGCGGCTCATCCAAAGCACTGTGCTGGGGACTGGAGAGGTGACAGGATGGCAGGAGCAGAGCGGTGGACCATTTGCATTTCTGAGGACTCCCCAGGAGTAAGAGGACCCGGTTCCTCAGGATTCTGCCCGGCCTAGGGACAAAGATCAAAGTTTCAGGGTTAGACAGGGATATCTGAGGATTCAACTTTGAAGTGGATTCCATCCAAGGATATGCTAACAAAGTTGCAGATGACCTCTCCTGGGTTGTTAAGAACTTTTGGTGATATTGGAATGGGTGGCATCAGGGAGGAAGAGAATTTAAAAATAGACAGCATTCCCCCAGGTAGGTTAAAAAAGATAGATATGTCTTTTAAAAGATTAAAAGATGAAGGTGTTGTGAGGGTGTGGGAAAACGAGCACTTAGAACCATGGTTGGTGGGAGTACCGCTTGATAGCCTCTTTGGGGGCCATTTGATAATATATATCAACATTTAATGGGTATACATTTTACATACTCTCTGACTCAGCAATTCTTCTAGAAATATAATGTATAGATGTCCTTGCATATGTCCAGAAAGACTGTGTATATAATACATATACAGTGCTAATCATTGCAGTATTGTCTGTGACTGCAAAGCACTGAAAATGTACATGTGCACCATCTGACTGTTCTTCCATAAGGGACTTGGTGAAATAAATCATGGTACACCCCTAAGTGCAAAATTGTGCATCTGTTAAAAGGAATGAGATGTATCTGTATGTACTAACACGGAGGGGAAAGAGCATGAAGCTTTGTATTGTGTATATAAGAGATCATTTGTGGGGCACCTGGTTGGCTCAGTCAGTAAGAGCTTGTGACTCTTGATCTCAGGATTGTGTCTAAAAAAAGACATCACTTGTAAAAAAAAAAAAACAAAACGACATGGGCACATACACCCTCACATATGCAGACACCTACACACATATATGTTTATCTATATATAGATATCTAGAAGGAAACACACATATACACAACTGATGAATTGATTAACTAGGAATTCAAGGGGTAGGAAGTGAACTTTTAGACTACGCCCTTTGGCACTATTTAAAAATTTCATCATGTACTATACTTTTCCTCCCTAATTGAATTTCATTATTCTGTTTTTTTTTTTTTTAATTTCTTTTTTTTTTTTTGCAACGTTTGTTTTTATTTTTGGGACAGAGAGAGACAGAACATGAATGGGGGAGGGGCAGAGAGAGAGGGAGACACAGAATCGGAAACAGGCTCCAGGCTCTGAGCCATCAGCCCAGAGCCTGATGCGGGGCTCGAACTCCCGGACCGCGAGATCGTGACCTGGCTGAAGTCGGACGCTTAACCGACTGCGCCACCCAGGCGCCCCTCATTATTCTGTTTTAAACAGAGCAAAGATCTATTAAGCAAGCTGTTAATAGTGGTTTTGTTTGGGATGTGATTACAGGAGGCTTACTCTTTTGTTTTCTTTTTCCTTTCCTTTCCTTTCCTTTCCTTTCCTTTCCTTTCCTTTCCTTTCCTTTCCTTTCCTTTCCTTTCCTTCTTTCCTTTTTCTTGTTTGAGGCTTACACTTTCTTTTTTACATACCTTTGTATCATTTGAATTTTTTGCAAGGAGTGTGTTCACAGGGTCACCTGGATGTTTGAGCGGGTTGTGTCCTGTGTGAGTATTTCAGGGGCTGACATGCTGTGTGCTGTTGCAGGGTTACATCTGCCCAGAGGAAGTAGTACCTTTTTCCAACCTGCTCAGAGGCATTTGGCCCTGACCATGTACTACTTTTATGATTAGCAATTTAGAAAAAGCAAACATGCACTAAGTGATATAATTTTATCTTTGGGCAAGAAGAGAGATTGTGGAGAACTGCCCTGCCAGGTGCAAGTCCATTTGGACAACATTAAAAAAATTTTTCTTGGGGTGCCTGGGTGGCTCAGTCGGTTGGGCTTCCAACTTCAGCTCGGGTCATTATCTCACAGTCCGTGGGTTTGAGCCCCACATTGGGCTCTGTGCTGACAGCTCAGAGCCTGGAGCCTGCTTCAGGTTCTGTGTCTCCCTCTCTTTCTGCCCCTCCCCTGCTTGTGCTCTTTCTCTCTTTCAAAAATAATAAAATAAAAACATTAAAAAAATGTTTTGTTTTGAGGTCACAAAGCTAATATTTAATGAATGTTTGCTGTGAGCAGGCCCCTTGCTTTTACATCACTCATCTCATTTAAACCTCACAGCAATGAGGTAGACGCAACTCTTAGGTCCCATTTCACAGGTGAGAAAACTGAGGCTTACAGAGAGGAAGTAGTCCCACAAGTGGTTAGGTAAAGAAGCAAGGCTACAAATCCAGACGGCCTGACTCCAGAGCCTTTGTTGCTGGCCATTTCACCTCAGGAGAAGAGGATGCTCTTGATTAAGTGTCTACAGAAGGAAATTTAAAACCGCTCTTCCTTTAAAAAATTCAATTATATGGGGCACCTGGGTGGCGCAGTCGGTTAAGTGTCCGACTTCAGCCAGGTCGCGATCTCGCGGTCTGTGAGTTCGAGCCCCGCGTCAGGCTCTGGGCTGATGGCTCAGAGCCTGGAGCCTGTTTCCGATTCTGTGTCTCCCTCTCTCTCTGCCTCTCCCCCGTTCATGCTCTGTCTCTCTCTGTCCCAAAAATAAATAAATAAACGTTGAAAGAAAAAAAAAATAAAAAAAATAAAAAATTCAATTATAAAAAAAAAATATTTAAACCACACCAAACGGGACTGTAGCAGTTTGAGTGTGTGTTTTAAAGAGAACTTGTTACTAATCTGCTTGAATCAACACCTAGGCCATTTTTCTAAAACAGTTCAGCCTTATAGGATGTTGTGACTCTGTGTGTGTGTGTGTGTGTGTGTGTGTGTGTGTGTGTGTGTGTGTGTGCGCGCGTGCGCGCTTGCATGCAAGCCCATATGTGTAAGGAGGGGGTGGTAGGAAAAAAAGGGCTGCAATCTGACAGCTTATGGGCCCAAGTCTCCGTGTCACTTAGGGGTGTCCCTAGGTTTCAGAATTACTCTGCTCAAGTTCAGCTGGTCCTGTTGGAGGTGTTGTTCAGGAATGAGGAGTTAATGCTGCAGCAGAGGCTGGTGGAAAACATGGAAGGCATTTTTCAGGAGACTCAACCAGCCAGTGCAGAGACTGTATTTTAAGTAACCCTATCTCTGTTACAAATAGGCCCACAGAGAATTGAGATGGAAAGACTCTTTCAAATCAAATGTGCTTTCTGCTAGGTATGTTTCAAGTTTATTTTTCATTTACATCTTTTTTCCATACCCCATACCCCGGCTCACTTATAATTCCATCTCCTTCTGCCTTTCAAAGTGTTGAGGAGCGAGGGGCAGTGTTCTGAGCAGAGAAAGGATTTGATCTTTCACTTTACTGCCAGTTTAGTTTCACCAGGAAACTCTTGCTTGGCTGCAGCGTTCCCTCACCTCTGTGAAAGATCTCAGAGGCAGTCCCCTGCCCCTGCCTCCTACCTTCCCAGGAGTATAATTCAGGTCACCGGTTGTCCAAATTAGAGCTGTGCTTGATGCTATGACTTCAAGCCAAGGTCTTAAATGCAGTAAACATTATTCTCTCTCTCTTTTTAATGTTTATTTATTTATTTTGAGAGAGACACAGAGAGAGAGAGAGAGAGAGAGAGAGAGAGAGAGAATGGGTGGGGGAGGGGCAGAGAAAGAGGGAGAGAGAGTCCCAAGCAGGCTACGTTCTATCAGCACAGAGCCCCATGCAGGGCTCGAACCCACGAGCCGTGAGATCATACCTGAGCTGAGCTCAAGAGTGGGTCGCTTGACTGAGCCACCCAGGCGCCTCAATGCCGTAAGCATTATTAAAACAGAAAGTTTGTTATGGCAAAAAGTTGAATATGGAGGGGAAGGAAGAGAACAAGTACTCAACTCATCCTTCATGTCCCTGTCACTAAGCCTGTCCTTCCGCCGAGAAGGCCACCCCGCCACGGCAGCAGCGCCCTGGCAGTCAGCCCTGGAGCTACAAGGCCTCTCTTGCCACCTTACTGGAGACTCGGACAGACTTGCTGATGCGGCCTCAGCTCAGTGACTTCTTCCTTCCTGCTTTTATGTTGAAGCTCTGGGAAGGGAGCCAGGACATTTGATGATGTTTGTTTCTGCAGATACTCCACTCCCTTTTTTTCCTTCCAGATCAGATTATCGTGTGTTGGTGGCAGCAAGAAACAGTGTTGATGACAGGTAAGGGGCTTCTGGGAGCACACTGGGACAATAAATGCACGCCCAACTTTGTCCAGACTGTGGGTCGCATTGCCCCTGGCCCTGATTGAAGGCACTTTGTCCTGGGACTGTGGAGCAGTTATGCCCTCTTCCTGCCCTCCTTTTCCTGTTTCTGCTTCAGGTGGCCTTTTATTTGAGCTCTAAAGCCTGTTGGAGGATCTAAATGAGACTTCTCTAGCCTTGATCAAAAATACAGAATAACAGACACCTCCTTAGCCCTTTTGCTTCACTGACTTGCCAGTATTCCCCTGGGGCTAGGTAAACCCTGGTCTGTCCAGCCTGTGATTTTTTTTTTTTTTTTTTTTTTATCACCTTGGCAAGTTTAGCAGCCTCTTGGGGCCTCACCACTTCCTTGACTGTAAAATGGATATGTAGGGTTGTGGAGATGAAAAAAAATCCATCTAAAGCCCTGCACGCGGTGCCTGACGCATAGTAGGTGCTCATTAAATGTGGACTATCTTTACCTGAGCTACTCTACAGTGTACCAGGAGTCACTGAGGGGCCGGAAGGCCTGAACAATGCTCCAGCTTCAAATTCGGACTTTTGGGACGTGCATATCAGGGTAGGCACCCCTCTGAACAGTTCTAAGGCCAGCACACAGATTTATCCCAGTTTGGGTATAAAGAGGCAGGGGTGGGGGTGGGTTCCTTTACTCTCCTTCTTCTCACCACCATCAGTGATCTTCATTGCCCTCATACCCACCCAGCATCTCATCCTGAAAGGCACCCACTGCACCCAGTTTCATAAAGACAGTTATCAAAGAAGAAGTGATTGAGGCAGAAAAAAAAGGTGAGCCATCAGGGATAATGAAACAGATTGGTGATTCCCAAATTCCTTTTTTCTCAATAAGCTCCCTGGCAGTCTCTCTCCCTCTCTCCCTTTCTCTCTCTCTGGCTTCAGATTCTCCTCTTTGTGCCTCACAGCCAGGTTTTAAGGGAATGATGTAAAGCCGAAGATTTATGGAGCATCCACAATGCTCCTGCCCCTGGCTCCTGCCCTCTGCCTCACCTCTCTCCTCCCCAGACAGAACCTTCAGCTCTTCTGAAAGAAGACCCCTTTCAATGCTTCCTCAATTGCATTATCCTTCTCTAGGGAATCTACTGGTGAAATAAGGAGGACCCTCAGTATTTCCTGACCACGTTTTGTAAAACACGGAGCCCCCTAATCCCCATTCATCAGGGCTGTTTTTTTTCCCTCCACAGCTCTGGTTCCTAAGAGGTGGGAGGGGGGTGGGGAGTGCAGGCTGAGGGGTGAATGGTGAAGAAAAGGCGGGCAGTGGCAGAAGCTGACCCTCCCCAGCAGTGGGGCTTCTTACAGACGGATTGGCAGCTCCAAGCCAGCCAGGCAGGCTGTAGGGAAGGCACCCAGGGGATGCCCTAAATGTGACCTCATGCCCATGGTTGGGTCAGCCAAGGCTGCACATGGCCCCTTTTGCTGCAAATCAAGGAAGTGAGAGCAGGAAGATAAACCCAACCCCCCCCCCCCCCCCCTTGCAGCTTCTGGATCAGACCTTTCCAATTCTTAATGGCAGAGAAAAGCCATCTTTCTGGGGCCTGGGAACTTTAACTAGAGAGGGAACGCCAGTACTTATAATGAACTTATATTACAGGTGCTTTTATTTTCAATCACTAAATCTTGCTGACTCCCCCACACTCCCAGCAGCAGGGAAAGCATGATTTAAGAATTTCAGAGCAGTCCCCTTGGGGTAGGGTGGCAGGGAAATGGGGGGGATGGTACATGCCTACAGAAATAGCTGTTCAGCTATGAGATCTAGGAGTAGGATGGCCACAGGGCATAGGGAAGGGTGATTTTGTATCTAAGAGGGCATGATAGAAAGGACGGAGTGTGGAGGGGTGCAGAGAAGAAAGAGGTCAAAGGGGAACAGGAGAATTAAAGTACCTAAAAGACAAAGATGACAAGGAAGAAAGGAAGAGAGGGCCGAGAAATGCAGGAGGAGAATGAGAGAAGAGGTTGCTGCCCAGGCACCGCTGAGAAGAGAGAGAGACCTATTCAGGGAGCCTCTGCCACTTGGCCATTGTGGGATTCCAGAAGGGGCTCATTAGGGCCTGTCACATGGGCTGCATTGTCTCCAGACAACAGTTCTGCCAGACAATCCCAGCAAAGTCTGTGCCGCCAGGGCAGCTGTCCGTCTGCTGGGCTCAGGCTCCTGGGGCTGTGTGGGGAGCTGCTCCCCGAATTGTCTCAGTTACCAAATGACAGCCCCCAAAAGCAGTTACCAAAGCAGCCCCCTTGCCCTCGGCTGACGTGGCACTCAATTCCAGAGCCTGCAGCCTCCTTGGGGTGTGGTCTGTTAAAACTGTGCACACAGAACTGATTTCATTTGTGTAGACCCTAGTATCTCTGCACCTCAGAGTATAGAAATTAAATCCAGTGTATATTAGTGGAAAGACTTTACGGACACTTGCTGCAAAGGTTTCCAAGATGAGTGAGACACAGGTCACCCCTGAGTAACTTACTGCCTCCAGTGGAGGAGAGGAGTTATCTCTCAGATTGCTGCCTACAGCACCCCACCAGAACCTGTCACAGTGGCAGAACCGCCACAGGAAGCTTCCTCTGCACCTCAGGGGACAAGGGGAAATTGATGCATCAGGGACCACCTGAACAGAGAGTGGCAGCCACCATTCTCAAGCATGCTATGCTTCAGGCTGTGGAAAGCACCAAGTGTGGGTCAAAGGGAGGGTCGGGTCATTTGCCCACTTGGGGATCTAATCACAGAATCTTAGGAGCTAGAACGCTCTTCTAGAGTCACCTATTAGTTCCCGGTTTCTGGAATCTGTCTCCCTCTGTGATGAAGCTTTCAATAGTCTGCAATGAAATGAGAACAGTACAATCACGTAATGGACTTTTCCATATTTCTCTAAAGGACTCTCCTTAGTATTCCAAGATTGTGTCTCTTCTACTTTTTTTAAGTATTGAAATGTGCTTTTTTTTTTTAAGGTGAGAGTAGATGGTGATGCTTCAAAAACTTTCTTATTTGGCAATATGAAGAATTTTCGTAAGCTTTTAATCAGTTGGACCCATCCAAAGTTTAGGAATCATTTGCTCAAATCCAACCCCTTTCTCAGGTAGATAATGTGAGGAAGAAGCCCACCGACCCAATCAAAGGAGAGACATGAAGACTCGGAGCACAGTGAGGAGAGGCTGTAATCAATATTCTTGCAAGAGCGGATGCCTGATGGACAGGCACACTCAGGGCAGTTACAGCAGACAATTTATCTCCTAGCATGCCAGTCCCTCCTCTGGTTCCTCATTGGCTGAGCACTACAGAGGTTACAGCCTCACCCGGAAGTCGTCTATGCCCATGTAAGGCAAAAAATAGTCTGATTGGAACAAATGTAAATTCCCTGAGGTGATGCAGAGACTTTCAGTCCCTCCTTTGTTCTTTGGCCCATGCTCATTGCAAAGCCCTCAAAAAATAAGTAAGCCCTCGAAATGGAGAGCTGAAGAACCAGGAAGTGGTTTAAAAGTTTGGGACTCCATTGTGGCGGGGTGGGGGAAGGGGGAAGTTTCGTAGATATTTCCAATAGGTTGTAGACCTACTGTTAATTAGCACAGCTTTATTTGGTATTTCTGAAAATGAATCATCTCCCTTACTTCTCACAGGTAAGGAAACTGAGGTCCAACAAGCTCAAAAATCTTCTCTAAGGTCATGGGGCAGGTTAGCAGCCTCTGCCATGCGGGCCTGTTTTCATCATGTTCCCCATTGTAAGGGATTTTGTGCAATGGAGCCTGTGGCACATGTGATGAACACTGCGTGGTCCCAGAAGTGCGATGGCCTCCTTCTGCTGAATCTTCCCCTCTTGTCTTTGGGTTTGTTAGTCGTTCTCTTTTAACCAGCTGCCACCAGCTCTGGATCTCCTTTGCGTGGTTCACCTTGCATCTCCTTTCAAACAGGTCAGCTGCCCGGCACTCCCCTTCATGACCGCTAAGAGCTGGCTTCCTCCACAAAGTCACCCCTAAAGAGCAGAGATGAAACTCATACTCCGCAACGCTCCCAGGTCCGACCTGCATTAGATGTGCTTTGTGCCACAGTCACTGGCTCACAAATTCGGTATTTATCTGGCTTAGCTTTGTGCTCACCTGATCTAAATTAAACTTCCTGAGGGAAAAAAACATTTTTTCTCTTTGTTCTAACTCTCCACCCCTTTGGGCCTATTATCTCTAACAATGCAATGCACCCTGTTCTGAGTTCCAGAAAGGTCAGGTGGATTGAGTAATAGGGCAGATTGGAACTGGGAAGAGAGGGAGGAGAGGAGAAGTGGATTGTGCAGGGAAGGGTGCTTGAAGCAAAGCTTGAGGTGAAAGAGGAAACCCTAGTCCTAGCAAACTTCAGAGCTTAAAGCGGCTCCATGTGCAGTCCCAGGAAAGGGTTGCATTGGGAAGGACCTAGCTTCTGACACTTCTGAACACAGAGGAGGGAATTTGAAGCCCCCAGAAGGTCAGAGAAAGGCTGGTAGAGACTGGGGAAGGCTCTTTCGTATTCTGGAGCCTGCCCAGCTTCCTCTACTACTGAATTGGGGAGTGGATTTATCTAGCTCCTATGCAAAAACAATGATCGGGTTCCTCCCCACTGGGCATTATTCTGTCTGGGATGGGTGGTGGTGGGGAACCCAGGATTGTTTTGTGTTTACCAAAAGGAGGGCGAGGCTCAGACTAAAACAGAAGTTACATTTTGCCCTGGGGGCAAAAAAACAAAAGTAAAAAAGCAGAGCGAAGAGCAACGCCCCACTCTGAGGCCTCATTCCCGCTCAGCTTAAAGGGCTCTCAGCCCAGTTTGCAGATCAATGAGGACTGAATAGATCATTCAGCTTGAAATGGGGCCCATTCAGGCCTTTGTGCTGTGGCCAGGGTTACCGCCCTTCTCCACTGACAGATTCTGCTAGAAGCGGGCCATACTATCTTCTGGAATAACAGTGTTCAGAGAGAGAAGGAGGAGAGAACACTCATTGCAGAAGCAAGCGTTAGTTACATTAGTAGAGAATTTCATAAGTAGAGGAGCTTAAGAGCAGTGATCTGGTCAGATGCCAGGGCTCGAAGCTTGTTTGGTACTTTACCTGAGGCTGAGAAAGTGTCGATTGTCCAAATTAAAGAATATGAAGGAAGTGTCCCCGCCCTCATTGCCTCCTGGCCAGTAAGTCCTATTCAGGACAACTTGTTTATCCTGGGTTTTGTACTAAAGGACAGTAGTCTGGATTTACAGAAATAAAAACCAAATTTTTTACATACCAGTACCCATTAGGTAACAAGATATGATGGATTTGGGAATCAGGCAGGCGTTGGCTCAAATACTGAAGTTAGGGAATTTGGTCAAGGTCACTGCTATGATTTAGCTTCGTAAGCTTGGACAGTTGCCTAGTCTCTTTGAGACTCAGCTTCCACATCTGTTGAGTGGAGATAAAGAATAATATTACAGCTGGAGCTAATGCAAGACATTACATAACCGGCCACATGAAAGACCTGGTGCTTAGTAGGTTCTCAGAGCTGCTTGCTCCTTCCTGCTTCCTGCTAGCTACCGGGCTATAATCAGACTTGGGAGGGGCACCTAAAGAGGTACTTAATTCTCTCATTTCAAAAGCTGTATCCTCCTGGTCACTGTGTCTTGTCCCCAGGCAGCTGAGCGAATGCTGTCATCATTAGAACTCATTTGTCCAGCCACTAATCTGTTTAGATGTGGCTTGACATTCTGGAAAGACAAGAGAATCAGAATCTAGAAAACAGGCTCTGTTATTGGTCCACCCCTTACTAGTTACCTGGTCTCAGAGACATCATGGACTCTCTGGATAGGAAGGGACCATCAGCGTCCTGTCCTCCCACCACACATCTGAAGCTTGACACTCACTCCCTACACCTTCCCTCCCCGCCCCACCCCCCTACCATCTCTCGTGACGTGGTTGCCCAACTTCTACAGGGACGACTGACAACACTCAATTTACAGATCTTGCTGTATCTTTAGACAATTCAGGTGAAGTTCTCACAAAACTGACAACGTTTTCTTTCTCTGTTCAAGTGAAATTTGTCTTCTTGATGTTTTTTCCTATTCATCATAGTTCTATTGCTTAGGGCCATAAAGAAAAATGGACTCCCTCTCACCTCCATGACGGTCTTCTTTTATTAAAGATAATGATCACATCTACCTGAGTTTTCTCATCTCTGGCCCCACATACTGTCTTTGGTTTTTCCTTGTCATTCCTGTTCTCCTCCTCTGAGCTCCCCCAAATATGAGTTCCCTTAAGTCTGGGATAGTTGTTCCTGACTTAAAAGATTGCAGTGAGGGTTTAACAATGAAAGGTGCCCTTAGATTCAGAATGTGCTCAATTACTATTTGGTGATGAACAAGTAGGTGGAATAAGTATGCAGAAGCACTGCGTGAACCATAATATGCTCACAGTGCTAGTCAGCTTGGGCTGCCGTAACAAAGTATCACAGACTGAGTTTAGGCCACAGAAGTTAATTTTTTTCACAAGTCTGGAGGCTGGAAGTCCAAGATCAAGTGCTGGCAGATCTAGTTTCTTCTGAGGCCTCTCTCCTTGGCTTGTAGATGGCCACCGTCTTGCTGTGTCCTCACATGGTCAGCTGTTGGTCTGTGTTATCTGTGTCCTAATCTCTACTTATAAGGACACCAGTCATATTGGGCGAGGGCCTACCCTATAGATTTCATTTTAATTTGCTTACCTTTTTAAAGGCCTTATCTCCAAATATGGTTACATTCTGAGGTATTGGGAGTTAGGGCTTCAACATATGAATTTGGGGGGAGCACAATTCAGCCCATAACACTCATCAATGTATTGTTAGCAACTTTATTTGTTGTGGTATTGTTCAGAGATGGTATTTGTGTGCTTTGGGGGAGAGTGGTGGAGTTCTTTGCATGTGAGAAATGAGATATTTGAGGCCCATTTTAATAAATATATATATTTGAATAAGTAATATATTCACATGTTTCAAAATTCAAAAAGTCACAGAAAAGGAAACACAAATGGACATGAAACATAAGAAGATGCTCTCAATGTCACCAGTAACCAGAGAAATGTAGATTAAGCTCATAATGTCACAACACTTTACACCCACTAGATTGGCAAACAATTCAGTCTATTAATACCAAGTGTTGGTGAGAAGGCAGAGAAACAAAATCCCTTCATGTGGCTGGTGGGAATGTAAATCTGGAAACCATTTGGCAAATGGTCATTGAGCTCAGGGTATATCTACCCACTGGCCCAGCAGTACCACTATGGGAATCAAACTCTAGAGAATCTTGCACACGTGTG
Organism: Felis catus; assembly: GCF_018350175.1. Lineage (NCBI taxonomy): Eukaryota > Metazoa > Chordata > Mammalia > Carnivora > Felidae > Felis > Felis catus. Next base: position 44,167,040 of record NC_058371.1, on the reverse strand, counting down.
CCGAGAGGCAGGCCTAAGACAGTTCATAGCAGCAAAATTGGGCAATAGACTGGTGTCTAATGCCAGGGAAAATGGATACATAAAGCGGGTGTATCACTCAATGGAATCCTAAGTAACGATGAAAATGCACAAATGAATGTTGTAAGCATCAGCATGGATGAGGTTTGACTATGGTGAGGGAAATTAGCTAGTCACAGAAAAATACACACGGTGTGACATTATTTTATAAAATTGAAAACGAGTACAGTGAAATAATGTATCACCTTGGGATCATGCTTTTGTGATTGCCTCTAAAGACAAACAGGACTGAGGGCAGGAGGATGGTGGCCGCTTCCGCGGACTCAGGCAGGACGTGCAGAAGTCTCAACACTATTGGGAATGTTCTGTTTCCTATGATAGATGGTGGGTCCACAGGGCAGAATTAGTTATTATTCTATCTCACTAGATAGATTCATTTCAGATATTTTTTGTATATATGAAATAATTCATGATAAAAAAGCTCTCAAAGTTCAAAAGGTAGAAAAAGGTATATAATGAAAGTCTTTCTCCAAGGCAACTAATATTTTCAGATTTTGGTGCATCATTGAGAGATCGTGTATGCTTACAGATATGATTTGTACTTACATCATTCAGAGGTGAGTTACATTTGACAGCAAAACATGTGTGCATGTGTGTGTGTGTGTGTGTGTGTGTGTGTGTTCTAGTTCCCCTCCTTTTTATAGAAGTGGTAACACTTCTGCAAGCTCCCTTTAAACAATGCTATCATTAGATGGTAAAAGGTCATGGTAAGTAGAAAGTCTGAGAAAGAAAAAGATGGATTGTCTGTTGGCCCAAAAGTTTGGATTTAAAAATCAAAGACAGAGGGGCGCCTGGGTGGCTCAGTCAGTTAAGTGTCTGACTCTTGGTTTTGGCTCAGGTCATGATCCCACTGTTCAAGAGTTCCAGCCCTGTGTCAAGCTCTGCACTGACAGATTCTCTCTCTCCCTCTCTCTCTGCCCCTCCCCTGCTCGTGCACGCACGTGTGTGTGTGTGTGTGTGTGTGTGTGCGTGCGCTCTCTCTCTCTCTCTCAAAAATAAATAAACCTAAAAAAATAAACTACATTTAAAAATCAAAGGCAGAATTGCCAGTCACGAGTAAAGAGAATGTATGGATAGCAGAAGTTCAGCTTTGTAGCCAAGGCTGATGAGACATGGAACTTGGACCTGTTTAAATCACAGGGCAAAGAGTCCAGTAACCTCCTGATTGAATCAACAGAAGGGCAGGAGCAAGCAATTCTCCCTTCTTGATAATGAGACCCCCTGGGTTATAAGTATCTTGGACAAACAACACAGATCGGAAGAAATAAGGAGAGGACAGGCTCGTGACCAAATAAAAGCAGGAGGCAAATACATCAAGAGACAATAAAGTATCAACATGAAATATATGTCAAACGCATGACTGGAATTAGGGCAGACTGGCAAACAGGAACGAACGGGAAGGGTTCCTGCCCAGAAACCAGGAGAGGAGGCGAAAGCTTGGCCTAGCAGCTGGGAGTGGCAGACAAGGCTGAGTGCCCACTGAGGTGGAAGGTGGGTGAGGAACACCCAGGGAAGTATTGGGTTCAGACAGGGCCAACCCACGGAAGCTGCCAGTAGCTTAGTTGATCTGGGAAGACTTCCCAGAGGAGAGGCTTTCAGGAGCAGCTTGAATGAGGAGCGAAACAGGTTGGTGAACAGATTGAGGGCGGGGGTTTCAGGCACACTGCCGATCCACACTGGCAAAACTCCAAAGGAACACTTGGTTATCATCTTTCTGTTGTGTCTTTCACTCTTTTGTATTTCCTTAAAGATCCCAGAATCTGGCACGGGTGTTTGGTTATATGATAAGCTGTCAAGAGTGGGTGTGCACTCAAATGCAAATGGAGTCTGTTGGGACCAGTTCTTGGTGCTGGAGGTGAGATGTAGATGTTCAGTGCCCAGAACAATCGGCCCTGGCAGACACAAGCGGTGTGGCATGATGCACGAACCCTGGGTGGGGATCAGGAGCCGTGGGCTGCAACCTCGGTCAGATATCAACTTCGGGGACTCTGGGAGGTCACAGAATCACACGCTCCAGCTTTTCTCAAGGACAAGAAGGGTATGTTGGACTAAATGAGCTGTAGGACTCTCCCCAGTCTAAGCAACTCAGGAACTGACAGCCAAAAGAAGCCAAGTTTCCCAGTTCAACGGAACTGAATATCTCAACGGTCTCGAAGCTTACAGTGTAAACATCATTTGTAATAGTCATGCCTGCCAAACACTTTGTGCGGATCCTTCCCATATATCATTGCCTCTGCACCTCACAATGACCCATGAGGCAGGTAGGTATATAATTAGCCCCATTTTACAAATGGGGAAATTGAGAGCAGACTAACCTGTTCAAGGTCTCAGTGCTAGACCCCCAAGGCTCTCCCCTCCCTCCACTACCCCTACTGGAAGTGTTACCTGATGTTCACAGCGTGTCCCATACTGGCACTGGGACCAGAGCCTGAAGCCCTGATGCCAGATTCGCTCTCCCAGCCTCAACTTCAAGGTCATGCTGAGCCACTTTCAAACCTGAGCACCACCATTGAGGGTATGTCTGCCTCACATGGCACACGCCTGCTGCACTTGGGCTGGGGCAAGGCACATGCCTTCCCTCCATAAAAATGTGCCCTGAGCTGGCACCCAGGTCCTGGAGCACCCATCCTCTGGGCTCCTGAAGCAGTGGCAGCAGCCTGCCTGGCAGCTTCTGGGCTCCAGTGTGAGGGGAGTATCCTTGCTTTTCTCTCAGCCTGGCTTCCTGTCTAGACATCTCGAATGGTCCACTGGATTTAGCATGCTGAGTGTGCCTGCCAGCTCTATCAAACCCACGCAGTTCAGTGCCCAGTGGCTGCCTCCCCCTCACCAGGGCTGAGTCCCAGTCGGAGTGGCTGGAACCAAAGACAGAGGCTAAGAAATTTTACAATGAAGGCACCCAGGGGAGGATAAAGATGACAACACCCTTAGAGGCAGCTCAATATTCTAGAATTCTGTCCTTTTCAAAACCCACACAGGCACTCTCTTTCTCGCACACCTGAGGATGGGTTGTCAAGGCAACTTCTCCCAGGTCCCAGCATCCACAGTCCCATCTGTCCCCATGGCCACTGAAGCTGGCTGTCCCTCAAATTGGCTCTGGGGAGACGTGAGCAGAGACTAGTCTTCTGGAATTATCCAGTCTCAAGCCAAGGCTCTCTCCCTCTCAGACCCATCCTTGCTGAAGTTTGAATCTTCCACGTGAGGTGAAGCTGACAGCAACATTGGTGCCAGCACTAACAGGGACGAGGATGCCAGGGCTGGTTTCTGAACAGCCCACATGCTCCCCCAAAGCATGGTTTTACTTGCCTTACATGGCTCCTCAGTTGCCCTCAACACAGAGTCTTCATAGCGGAGGGCAGTGGAGGTGCCTCCCCCTCTTACCTGCCCAGGGGAAAGAAGTGGTTTCAGCTCTATGGACTGTGCTGTGATTCAGTGACTTGAAATCAGGTTGGGAGAAAAACATCAGATAAATCCTGATTGAGGGGCATTCTACAAAATACCTGACCAGCACTCCTCAAATCTGCTAAGGTCATAAAAAAAAAAAAAAAAAGAAGGAAATTCTGAGCGACTGTCACGACCGAGAGGAGCTTAAAGAGACATTAATATGTCCGGGAGCCATGTGATAGGACAGGATATGTACTGGACTGGAGCCTGTTATTAACACTAATAAGATCTCAGATGCACAGAGTGCTCTTATGGTTTCAAAGCACAATTTTTTTTAATTAAAATTTTCTTTAGAGCAGTTTTAGATTTACAGAAAAAAAGCAAAGATAGGACAGAGAGTTTCTAGATACTGACACCTGGTTTCCCCTATTAGTAACATCTTACATTAGTGTGGTGTATTTGTGACAATTAATGAACCAATATTGATACATTATTAGTATTAAAATTTTTTTTTACATTTATTTATTTTTGAGATACAGAGAGAGAGAGACAGAGCATAAGAGGGGGAGGGGCAGGGAGAGAAGGAGACAGAATCTGAAGCAGGCTTCAGGCTCTAAGTTGCCAGCACAGAGCCCAATGCGGGGCTTGAACTCACAAACCGCAAGATCATGACCTGAGCTGAAGTCAGATGCTTAACTGACTGAGCCACCCAGGCACCCTGATACATTATTATTAACTAAAGTCCAGACTTTATTCAGATTTCCCTAAAGTCTTTTTTCTGGTCCATGATCTCAGCCAGGATCTCGAGTTACATTTGGCAGTCATGTCTCCTTAGTCTCCTCTTGGTTGCGACAGTTTTCTGAGTGTCCCTGTTTTTGATGAGTTTGGCAGCTGAGGAATATTGGTCAGGTATTTTGTAGACTATTCCATCAGCTTGTCTGATGTTTCTTTTATGATGAGACTAGTGTTAGGGGTTTGAGGAGGAAGACCTCAGAAGAAAGTGCCATTTCAGCACATCACCCCGAGGGTCCATACTTTTGGCATCACTCACCACTGTCAATGTTGACCTTGAGCCTTAGACTGAAGCAGTGCTGGTTAGGATTCCCCACTGTCAAATTACTTCAAAGCACAGTTTTTAATGTATGATTTCCTTTGACCTGATCTAATCACCTGTGGGACTTTGCATAGCCACTTACTATCTCTAGCCTCTGGCTGCAAAAAGAAGATATGAAACAAGTCTGAGGTCTGAGTTCCAAGATCTGGATTGCACCCCATTACTGCACTCTGACCTACACTCGGTCCGCCCAGGTGGCATTCCAATCCTCCTTGGAAAGGCCACATTCACATAGCTAGGAGCACAAAACTAGGCTGGATGTGGCTCCTACTTTTCTGAGCTTGAAGAAGCATTCTGGAAGCTCCACTAGTAAGCAAGCAAGTAGAAGTTGAATGAATGAACGAGATAATAAAGTTATTGAGAATGCTAATGCACGTTACTAATACAAATGCATACTACTAAAAGCATAGTTCTGTGCTAGGCGTGATAGGGGACAAAGAGGTATAAAATGAAAACAAAATTGTGTGTGGGAGACAACATGTAAGCTGAAGAAGGGTGAAATAGCTCATTCCGCCAGCCCTCGAACACCGTCTCCTCTATGAATCCTCTTGTGACTGTCTGATCTGGGCATGTGAAGTTCATCCTCTGAACCCTTAAACCGTATTAAGAAATGGCATTAGCACCACGAAGATTGCTAGTATAGCTCTTAGTTTATATGACATGCCCTGGTCGATAGGGATTCTGCTGTTTATGTTACGTCAGGGATTTATCATCAAGATTCATGGACTATGTGCTGAATTGGTCTAAGCCTGAGACCACAAGAAATGAAAGTCTGGGAGGCAACACATGTGCTGGGCTCTGAGACTGGAAAGATCTCATGTGGCTTTTTAGCATGGCTGGAGGACAAGCAGGGGCCTTTCGGCTTCCTTAGATGAGGCAAGTCTCTCCAACCCAGTACCACCCAGGGCCAGACCCTTACCACTCAATCATTCGAGGCTGGCCCCTCACGCCAAACCTTCCATCGCCCTACCCTTAAATCTTAGCTCACACCATCTCTCCACCCATCATGCTCTTCTCCTCCTTTCCTGATCACTCCAGTCCATGGTGACTACCCCTCTTTGACTGTGCACACTAAGCACTTCTGGTTTGAAAGCCTTGATTAGCATATCACACACTGCCCTGCACCATGGGTTAGATTGTGAACTGGCTTGATGTCTTCTCCTGGCAAGCAGACTCTGGGTCTCCTCGGGTCCTCAGCCCAGCCCAGGCAGAGAGCAGCGGCCTGGTCAACGGTGGTTGAAGGTTTTACTGGTTTCACAGTCTTCAGGAGCTGAAACCTCTCCTTCCCATCTGGCAGTTTATCGTATTTCCAATGCCCAGTTGATTCTTCCTGTTTGGTTTCTTGTGCCCTCTGCCCTTCCATTGGTAGGAAGACGGTGTGGAGGGAAACGTGACTCCCATTTTCCCAATTATTGCTCCCAAGGAGCCTGGGAACTTGTCCACCAGTGCTTCAGTGACACCTACAGAATCCATTTCCTAGCGACTCTGGAACGTGGGTGGCATCCTCAGCCTTTCATAAATGAAGGAACGTTCTCTTCTGTGGCATCAGAAGTAATACTGGCTGTGAATATGTGTGTGTGTATGACTATTTGTGACAGAGTGTGTGTGAGGGTATGTGTGCATGTGACATGTGGGAGTAGGAAATGGGCATGTGTGTGCATGTATACAAGCATGTGCTGTGTGACTGTGGATGTGTGAGGGGATTGATTCGTGTGTGTTTGTGTGGGTGAGTGTGTGCAGGCAAGTAGGGGTATGTGTTCATGCATGTGTATGAGCATGGTGTGCTGTGTGTTTATTGTGTATGTGAGTGAGAGTGAGAGCATGTATATGTTGTATGTGTGTGTGTAAATATGAGGGTATGGATGGGCTGTATGTGTGCTTCTATGGGGTTGTGAGCGTGTATGGTACAGGGATATGGGTTGTATGTGTACGTGCAGCTGTGTATGTAAGGGAGGAAAAGTCCTCCAGACAAATCCTATTGGACTCAAGGCTTGGCTTACCCCCCTGGGGCAAAGACTGTGTGGCTCTGACCCTCCTTGACTGAAGTCTGGGCCCTTGGCCGGGGTCTTTACCCCCATTCCCCTCCCAGCCTCAACCTCTCCCATGAATCGCTGTGCTTGAGGGGTCACTGGGGTGTCTTTACAAGAGGTCAGGTCACTCGAGCCCTCATGCAGACTGTGTCAGCTGTGTGGCTCAGTCCCTTCCTTCCCAGCCTGGTCCTGCCCTCTTCTAGCAGGGGCAGGACAACCTCATAGGATGCCAGGAAGTGGCTTCCCCATCCAGCCAGACCACAGTCCAAACTTTTGGAGTCCCCAGGCCTCCCAGTGAGGGAGATGAATTTGGCATCAGACCCCAGATGAGGAGAAACTGCTGACACAGGCCCGAGGTTGTGCAGGCCCTGCTGGGGTGATGGATGATGAGTTTCCAAGTGAAATCTAATAGAAAGTGCATGCATAATACATCTTTATGGGAGCACACTCCAATTTGCATCCTATTAGCCGCTGAAGTCTCAGAGGCCCAGCAGTGCGGCCCCAGCCTTCCTTGGGAAGGACCCCAGAGCAGAGGGTGCCCGTGCCAGCAGAGGTGGGACCTCACTGAGGCACAGCGACCACGACAGGACCCGACCTTGCGGAAGGGCCGTGCTCTCGGGCACGTCTCGGGTGCTGTTCCCCCTCCTGACTTGGGGCAGCCCTTCCGTGTCCTTCTGAACCTCCACATGTTCTTTACAAACGAGATCAAAAGAGAGCCCGTCTTCCTGGTGCTGCTGTTAATTGATGTTCACCGCTCTGCTGAAGGTCGAGTATGGAGGAAGTAAGCAGTGCCCCAGTTTCCGAAGTGGTAAAAGGAGGCTTGAAGAAGGGCAGGGTCCCTCCTTAGGGTCCACCCTTAGGGGTGGCGAGAGTCTTGATGACGTCACAGAGCGCTGCAAGCTGAGGACCCATGAACAGGCTCAATTCCTACTCTGCCATTCGCTCTTCCACCCACCTCTGTCCCTGATGCACTCAACCCCACCCAGCCTCAGTTTCCTTGCCTGTGGAAAAGATATTGTTACCTGCCGTGTAGGATTTTTGCGAGTGTGGGAAAGCGCACTCGCAACTTTTTAGTGATGCGGTACTGGGGGTGCTCTTCGGACCCCGAATGCTGTGGGGGTGGGTGATGGGGGTATGCGTGAACCTGTGTGCTGGGGTGGCTGGGGGAGGGAAAGATGGAATATAGATCCTGGTTCTGGGGCCCAGAAGTCTGTCTTCTGATTCCTCCACCTTGGATCAGCCCTCAAACTTGCTCTGAAGGCTGAGGGGCAGGTTAGACGCAGGGCCGTGGTTTCTAAAAGTTGGGGGAGGGGCGCCTGAGTGGCTCAGGTGGTTAAGCATCTGGCTCAGGATCTCAGCTCAGGCCTTGATTTCAGGGTCCAGGGACGTGAGTTGGAGCCCCATGTTGGGCTTTGCACTGGGTGTGGGGCCTACTTAAAAAATAAAATAATTACTTAAAAATAAAAATTTTCAGGGGCTCCTGGGTGGCTCAGTCAGTTAAGTGTTTGACTTCAGCTCAGGTCACAATCTCCTGGTTTGTGAGTTGGAGCCCTGCTTCAGGGCTCTGTGCTAACAGCTCAGAGCCTGGAGCCTGCTTTGCATTCTGTGTCTCCTCTCTCTGCCCCTCCCCTGCTCATGCTCTATCTCTCTGTCTCTTAATAAATGAACGTTAAAAAAAATTTTTTTTGAAAGGTGGAGCTTAACCTGAGAATGTAGTTTGGTTTTCCTTTTGGGTCAGAGGAGGGGGAGGTCAGTGCCAGTTTAACTTGGAGCTCTTGAGGTTTTAAGAGCAGAAAAGAATTCTGGAAAAACTGGGAGAGGAGCCAGTCTTGGAGGTGGGTGGAGTGAAATCTGGCCCAGTAGAGGAAGGCCCAAGTTCTGTGGCCATATAATGGAGTAAGTAATTCTTTCTTACAGTTAATTGGGGACTCCCCAGACAGCTTAAAATGTATCAGAGGCTTAGGATACAGGCCACAGCCCACTGCCCTCCTAAGAGGTCTCCTCTGGTTCTTAACTGCCACAGGGATATGCAGTGAGCAGGGGTCTCTGTGCCATAGGACAGAGTCTTTCTGTGGGCACTGCCCACCAAAGTTCCTGTTTCGTCTTCTGCTTGGCTGGACACTGGCCTCTCCTCTTCTCTGTAGCTCACTGCACCCTGCGCCCTGACCTGAGGCCTCAGAGGTTCTGCCGTCCCTCCCCGTGGCCAGGTTGATTGACACTCTATAGGCCCCAACTCCTAAATTACTCCCTGTAGTTCATGGAGAGGCACAGGGCTATCGTTAAGTGAGTCAGAACCTAGGGCAAGGTCACCTGGAGGGATGTGATGTGCCACTGGTGATGTGGTGGGAGGGAGGGCCTATTGTGTTGGCTCTCGGAGCCATATAGATCTCTCTCTCAGACACCAAGTGAGGTGGAGATTTGGCAAATGTCTGGCAACTTAGGGTCCCAAACACTTGTTTTCCCCTGTCGATTACTGGTATAACTCAAGGGGAAAGCATGTAAAGTGTTGGAGAATGTCATTTGGATGATATACCCTGACCTGGCATAAGCACATGTACATGAAGGGATGAATGTCACAGTGTAACTACGGGGATGCATCAGGTCACAAGGACAGACCTGGAAGGCCCTGGAAGGCCCACCTGGGCTTCAGTTTTGTTCTCCTATAAAATGCTACCGCACCGAGTCCCGTAGCTTTCTTGGGAGAGTAAAAAGGGAGAAACGAAATAGAAATAGACATATGCAAACAAAAGTACAAATGTGATAAAAGATCCAGTAGTGTTTAAAAAGTACTATATATACTGTAGGGGCACCTGGGTGGCTCGGTTGGTTAAGCGTCCAACTCTTGATTTCAGTTCAGGTCACGATCTCACAGTTCCTGGGTTCGAGCCCCGTGTTGGGGCTCTGCACTGGCCGTGCAGAGCCTGCTTGGGATTCTCTGTCTCCCTCTCTCTCTGCCCCTCCCCTGCTCTCTCTCAGTACAAATAAACTTTCAAAAAATAAGTAAAAAAACAAAAGTACTATGTATACTATAAAATGTTTAAGTATAACATTATTGTGTTTATATAACTTATTATAGCAGTCTCCGCTGTATCAGCCAAGAATGTGAAAATAATCTGTTGTTGGGACAGGACTGTCATACTGATATGGCAATTGTCTCCATGTACTGCCTTTTGAATTGATGCCAAAGTGTGTTAGGCCCTGATACCTGAACGATGGATGGGCAGTGAGTGTCTGGGTACCTCTCCGGTTTCCAGAGGGAACAGCAGATTTTACCACATGAGTCTCTCACGTTCCATAGCTACTCTAGAGCCATTCTGCCAGCAGCACATTGTTTTATTTTTCTAAATCGGTTTTGTGATGTTTTTACCAAGACTTTTGTGCTTCGGTCAATAACTTCCACAGTGATTATTCATTTTCTCCAACAGACAGACTGTTTGCTCAGTTGAACAGGATTTGTTGATGGGCTGTTACAGCTCAATCCCAGTACATTTTGTGGTGGTTATTTTCCAAAGCATTCTTCAGTGTGTGCTATCGTATTGCACCATCCACGTATCAGCCCGCATTTGAGGGCTGACCGCTGTTGCGTAATCATTATATACCTGTTGCGTGATCTGTGGCAGACAGGGTGCATGCCTTCCAATTACACCTCCATCCTTTCGGTTGGTTGTTACTGAGCAAGTTTTTACTTCTTACGTGCCTGTCGTAATGTTTACTGGCGAGTGCACGATCCTGGATCCACTAAACAAATTTTCAATCCAGACCAAACACCTCACTTTATTTCAGTCACTGGTCAGACATTGCTTTATCCACGTGATTTTTGCCCAAGCTGCTTCAATAGGTACCTGAAGGTTTTTCAGTTGTGCTGTTTCTATTTGCCAGAGTCTCTTCCCCCCCCATCTTTTTTTTTTTAATATTTATCTATTTATTTTTGAGAGAAAGAGAGAGAGAGAGAGATAGTATGTGCGTGAGAGGAGGAGGGGCAGAGAGAGAGGGGGAGGGAGAATCCTAAGCAAGCTCCAGTCAGTGCAGAGCCTGACACGGGGCTCGAACTCATGAACCTGTGAGGTCATGACTTGAGTCATGAGTCGGAAGCTTAACCAACTGAGCCACCCAGCCGCCCCTCCCCCATCTTTTGATTGTGATAAGATACACCTAACATAACATTTACCATCTTAACAGTTTTTAAGTGGACAAGTCAGCAGTATTAAATACATTCGCAATGTGGTGTTACCGTCACCACCATCCATCTCCAGAACTCTTTTCATCTAGTAAGACTGAAACTCCAAACCCATGAAACAATGACTTTCCATTTAACTGTTCCCAGCCCCTGGCAACCACCATTCTACTTTGTCTCTGTGATTTTGACTACTCTGGGTACCTCATGTCAGTGGAATCATACAGTATTTGTCTTTTTGTGGCTGGCTTATTTCACTGAGCATGATGACCTCAACGTTCATCCATGTCGTAGCCTATGTCAGAACTTCCTCTTTAAAACATCATTTTTCTAACACATTTGGCCTTTCAGTTTTCAGGTTTTAATGCAAAACTGCCAAAATGTTCACAGACTCACTAGGTTGCTATGATACTCACCGAAGACTTGCCTCATTTTTTGCGCTGGGAGCAGTATCTATTGTCAGTGTGAATTACTTCCTTTCCACCTGAGAAACAGGGAGGCTTTCAATAGGAGCATTTCCACAGATAGTTACTCATTAACACTGGGATGTTCTATACAATGTCTGCGTCAGACAGTTTTATAATCCCATGAATATGTTCAAACAGACACAAATGGCAGTCGTTGTCTAAATCTCATTGCTTGTGTTGAGGGAAGTTCTTAATTTTGTTTTTTCCGTGGGAACTAGAAGCTTTCATTAGCTTTACTTTCTTATTCATCTAGATGAGGCAGTGTGCCAGATACTAGGGGTAAAAGGGAAATAAAGGCCAGCTACTCTCCGCACAACTGCTGGGACAGACAGATAAGACAACAAGTCGGCTCTGGACCCATCTGTTGTAAGCACTCCCTCCTACACAACTTTGGAGACCTAATTACCCTCAGAGGGGACCCTGAGAAGTTGCAAGCTCTTTTTGTGTAAGGGCTAAATCTTCACCTTTCCCCCCAGTAAAACATCCTGGTCTATTATGATTGGTGTTTAAATTTTTTTTTAATGTTTATTTCTTTTTGAAGCAGAGGGAGACAGAGCACAAGAGGGGGAGGAGCAGAGAGAGGGGAAGGAGCAGAGAGAGGGAGACACCGAATCTGAAGCAGACTTCAGGTTCTGAGCTTCAGGCTCAGTCAGCACAGAGCTGGACACGGGGCTTGAACTCACAAACTGTGAGATCATGACCTGAGCCAAAGTTGGAGGCTCAACCGACTGAGCCACTTAGGTGCCCCATGATTGGTGTTTTAAAATTTCTCCTTATACTGGGGCACCTGGGTGGCTCAGTTGGTTAGGCGTCCAACTTCGGCTCAGGTCATGATCTCACAGTTAGTGAGTTCAAGCCCCGCATTGGACTCTGTGCTGAGGGCTCAGAGCCTGGAGCCCGCTTCTGATTCTGTGTCTCCCTCTCTCTCTCTGCCCCTCCCCCGCTTGTGCTCTGTCTCTCAAAAATAAACGTTAAATTTTTAAAAACATTTTTAATTAAAACAAAAAATTTCTCCTTGTACTGAATTTTAAGTCATGTACATTAGTGATTCTCTTTGGGGTGCAGTGTGTGTGTGTGTGTGTGTGTGTGTGTGTGTATCGGGGGGGTCATCTGATTGGGATGGTGCTGTGTAATTTGAAAAAGCTTTTCTATGTTCTATAATTTCATATTTATGAAATTTTTTTTTTAAATGAAGCACTTTCAGAGTACAAATCAGAGAAAGCACCACATCTTCTGGGGTGGGGGCAGAGAGCTGTAGATTCAGTGTCAGTTATTCTCAGGGGGCAGGAGGAGTCTTTATCATGAAGCTGTTCTTTCACAATTTGGTCCCGCTTACATCTTCTTGGCATAGTACTCCTGCGCCTTGGAGCCAGGGACCTGGCTGACCTTCGAGGTATACCTGCTGCATTTGGAAACAAACCATCTTCTGGTAGATGGGGGGAGTGCTGTGTAGGTCTGCCCTGCCTTGTCTGACTTCGCAAAGTAGTCTTTCCCAGCACCCTCTCTTTAAAGATGGGGTGAAGCCACATGGAGGACCGATGCCTGTTGCCTTGGCTTTTGAAGGCAGAGGCAGTTTGATTTAGGGGCTACAAAATAGCCAGGAAAACACACACACACACACACACACACACACACACAACTTGAATACAGAAAGGATTCCTTTGGAGAGGAGGGGCAGGAGGGGAACTGCAACCTTATCCCCTGGGACTCGGGCTCAGGAGCCAAGCCTTGAGGTTCAGTGAACCCGTTAGTAACATGAACTTGGTTGCCGTATTTCTCAGTCCAAGCTCATGCATTATTTACCTGGAGTAAGTAAACCTGCTTCTCCCACTGTTGCTGGGGAAACCACTTTGATTTAGCGAGTTCTGTCTTACTCTCCAACTAAAATACTGCGGGGGTGGGGGGGTGGGGAGAGGGGTGATGTCAGGTCTCAGAGGCTCAGGGTGTGGATAAATGAAGGGGTGTCCCTGCTTCCCTCCTGGGAGACCCCAGTGGTGAGTGCAGAATTGGGGGAGCCCCGAGCTGTGAGTGCCCCTCTCTCTTTTGCATGCCCTCCAGGAAGAGGGAGAATAAGCAAGTTGCAAGGAGCAAGGTGTGCGTCTTCTGAGGCCCTGGTGAAGGCCACTGGCTGGTCTCCTGCTGCGCTGACGGGTTTCAGAGAGATACACATCAGTTTGTGTGGGGCACAGACAGCGGGAGGGGATCAAGTTTCCCCAGAGGCTGTTTCCCAGGTGAATCAGCCTTGGGAAGCCAACTCCATAAACACAGGTAAAGTGGTCCTCTCCACTTCCAAACTCCTTTAGTTCATATTCCATGAGTGCCCTCATGGACCAGACTGCTGTGGTTGCTGAGAAAAATGCCTGGGCTGAAGGGCTGGGAAACTGGGTTCAAATCTTAGAATTGCAGCAAGTTATATAGTCTTTCCGACTCTCAATCCCCCATAGGTGGAAGGTAGATACTAGCGTCTGCCATGGAAGGGATCTGTGCGGATTGTCTAGTCAGTGACTGGGAACACTGTCCATAACCTGTTACATGAGGGGGCACAACCTAGACGGCCTCAGGTTTCCCTTTCTGGCCAGCAAGATGCAGATATCACGCCTGGCTCCCTTCCTCCTCTTTACTGCGTATTGATTTTTCCTTTCCTCCCTTTGTTCTATTTGTGGCTTCTCTGGTCTTTTACAATTGCATTATTTTTTCAGAAGCACACCGGATGAGGAGGTCCGTTCGTGCACATCCGTGGCTTGAGCCCTCCTCCACGCCCGCTGGCCTGTGCTGCTCTCCTGCTTCGTGACCTTGTTCATTTTCATCGCAAAAATGGCACCTTGTGGAGCCTTCCCGGTTCCTTCTAGGCTCTCTCTCTCTCTCTCTCTCTCTCTGCTGTTACTGGGAGGAAGCTGTTACTTGTCAGGTGAGTGTGGGGGTGCCTGCTTGGATAATGCAGGCCCAAGGTATGTCAAGAATATACTTCTCTGTGTGTTTACAAATATTTAGACAACAGCCATAAACTGGTGAACTTGGATTGTTTTGGTAAACTACAATGAGACTATATGTTAAAAAAAGACCCCAATTCCTAGGTATCACTAGCTTGACTATTTTCAGTAACATCTTTCTCGATTTTCTTTCGTCCTCCTGGGCCTATTTTGTCATTTTCAAGCTTATGTTTAAGTCTGTATTTAGCTACTACTGAGATTAGAATATAGGTGTTAATTACCTCCTTAACATTTCTGCTCTTACATTAGGTGCTAAATATCCCCAAGTGACTTGGTTTCTCTCCGCTTAAGTCAGTTCACCTGCTCCAGGCCTCTGTGCTTTCTATTTTCTTTTTCTGAAATGGCCTCGTGGACAGGAAATTTATGTGTGTCACTGTGCCTGCCCCGGGTTCTTCTGACTTCATCCATCCAAAACTGTTCCCGTGGGGTTCCAAACTGGCTTCTTACAGAGATTTCTAATTCTTCCAAACAAAATGATAAATCAACAAAGAAAACACGGGCCGCCTCACAGCCTCTTCCGGCTACAGGTGCTCTCCTGAGAGGAGGAAGGAAGAATTCCTTCTTGGGGAAATGGCGAGGCAAAAGAAGGGCAGAGGGAAGAACGTTCTAGGCCAGTGGCCCTTAAACTTTAGTGTGTACCAGCATGCAGATTGCTGGGCTCGCCCCCAGAGTTTCTGATTCAGGAGGGCCTGGATGGGGCTGGAGAACATTTCCAACAAGCTCCCAGAAGATGCTGATGCTTCCAGTCCAGGAGCCACTGTTAGAAGCAGAAGGGACAAACAGCAAAAGCCTTGAAGCAGGAAAGAGCTTGGTGGCTTCAAGGACTAGAAAGGAGTCCAGCATTGCTGGAGGAGAAAGGACAAGGGACTGGAGAGATTGGCAGGGGCTGTCTTGTGCAGCAAGGACACACACACACACACACATACACAACAAAATCTTTGAAGTGAGGTGTGTGGGGAGAGTTAACAACTCCCTTAGCACACTGTGAGCTCTGTGTCTTTGATTGCTAGAACCCCAGCACTTCCCAGAGCACCAAGAACAGAGTAGATACTGGCTAACCTTTATTATGTGCTAGACGCTGTACTAAGCTCTTTATATAAGTCCTAGATATCTCAATCAACCCTCCTGGTGACCACGCGAAGTCTTAGTTATAATGAATTATTATACTCCCATTTTACAGATGAGGAAGACTGAGGCATCAGAAAAGTTATGTAATTTGCCCAGGATTATAGCATAGGCATAACTAGGCAATTGCAGACTAGTACATGAATATCGCAAGCATAATGCAGGAACTGAGCCCTTAGTCTCCACCCCACACTGCGTCTCCTACTTCATGTTGCCATGCTTATAATGAATGAACAACCCTGAGAAACAGCTAGATCAGACATAAGAATGATTGCCATTTTAAAGATAGGGAAACTGAGGCTCGGACAGGATATTGGTCCAGTTGGAAGAAGAGTATCGACCTAGATCTCCAGATCCAGATAGCTGCCACCAGACTAGCTGCCAATAAACCTCAAACCCTAATTGAGAGTCTTCCGTGTGCCTAGTGCCGAACAAACGGACAAAGAAGTTTACCAAGAAAGAAAAGGCCCCGCCTGGCAGGTGTGAGGGCAAGACTGGTACCCTGCAAAGATGGGGCTGATAGCTTTGTTCTCACGATGGGCGGCTTGTCAGCGGCTTCTCTCCCTCCTTCCCTGGGCTGGGCCCGGGGGGCCAGCTGGGCTCCTGGGCCTGGAGGTGCCAACAGGACCAGCCATTCAAAAAGCTACAGTTGGGTTTTGCAGCCTTGGAGAAAGATACAGTCCTCTCTGGGGAGGAAAGTTGATACTGTAAACACTTTGGGCTTTATCTCTGATCTGGTGGGTCATAGAGCCGCTTTTCTCCTCAGGTAGAGTTACCAGGAGAGGGCTGACCCAGGGCTCTGGAAAGCTGTGCCCTGCTGAACAGATGGTGCCGATGGGGGCGGGGGAGGCACTGCACTGGACACACGTGGAGGCGGGGTCTGAGAAGGGAGCCCAACAATTATCCCCAAATCTGGAACCCAGACACCAAATTCCAGGCCCCAGGGAAATTCCCAGGTTTAAAATAAATTCCTGGGGGTTGTAGCTTTTGGGTTTTGGCTTTAAAAACTGTTCCTTTCTAGATAATGGAAAATAACAACATGCATAATTTAAAAAGCTCCAAACATCCTGAAATGAAACGTATGTAAAGGCTAGTGCTGGGCCCTGAAGAGCTCTAAGTGTGAGATGATTGATGGAGGGCCCAGCTCTGAAGCACTTTTCTTTCTTCCAATTAACTGCTTTTGATTTGGGGGTCCTTTCCCTGGCAGTGGGTCATGTTCCAGTCAAGAAGGTGGTTATTTTCAAGCTAACTTTTAATATTGAAAGTGGCTTCTCATTCTGTTTACTCTGCTTATAACACTTTTGCTGCTTTTTTCCTCTCTTTTGGCTCTGCAAACTCCTATTCATCCTTCAAGACCCTAGTCAAACGTTACCTTTCCAACTGGAGATCCAACTCGCCTTCCAACCTCAGAAAATCATTAAAATCATCAAATTACCCTTCTGTTGCCCTGCACCCAAGAGTGCCTCATTCACAACTCCATATAACACATGAGAGATTACAATAAAGGATATTTTTTCTGGCCAGAGGGACCACAGAACTTAAAGAGATTATTTCTTATATATCATTGTATCCCCAACACCGAGTACAATGCCTGGCACTTAACCAATGGCCTCAAATTAATATTGTTGAACGAGTGCTCGTATTCCTTTTGTATCAGAAGAGGAGTAAGGGAAAAGAAATATGTGTAAGCACCTTTTATAGACCAAGTACTATATAGGTGTCATTTATATGTTATTTAATTTCATCTTTATGGGAAGTGTTTTTATTTGTTTAAATCTTAACACAGTGACCAATGGAAAACAGTTGACTGTGGGAGATGCAAAAAAGAACAATGTCTGTCCTCCAGGAGATTTAAATCTTATTGAGGATGGTTACCTACATACTGCTCGTACACACACACACACACACACACACACACACACACACACACAACTAACATTGTAAACCACGTTAGCTTGTAAGTACAGAATATAGCCCTAAATTTAATAGAAATGAAAAAATAAGATGTTGCTCTGGGTGTGGTGTTTTTCAGAGAACCAGAGACATCAGTCTGTCCCAGTGGCCTGTGTTCTCATATGCCAAGAGACCGGGAACAGATTAGATAACCTCCAGCCCTTTGCTGACTGGAGAACTGGAGAATCGTTTACAACGACACCTTCCATTTATGACTTTTCAAACAGTGCCGTAACATCCACGATCATATTTTTATCTCCAAAGTCACAGAGCTGATAATGGAGTAGGATCTGAACTGCCTTCTGTCTCTGTCACTTATTAGCAGGGCTGCTGCTGGCCCATATGGTATCTCTGTGCACACTGGAGAGAGGTGCCCCTTCCTCAAGTAAAACTGGCGACGTTTAGTGTATTACTGCACCGCTTGAGCAAGTGGAGAAGGCAGCCTTATTCTGGCTGTGCCTGAACCTCAGCACACAGCAGTCCCAGGACACACGTGTGCCCACACCCTCATACTCCCTGACTGCCCCACAACCAGCCATACCTCTGCATCTACCTTCATCCTCCCTCAAGTAAAGGGGTTGTACCAGATTTAAGCTAGGGATGCTTAGGGAATCAGGTCACCAAGAGTGGAGAGCAAGCAAGCGATTGAACCTTAGGGCGCACCTGACGCCTGGCTGGGACAGGCACAGCGATGCGTATGAGAGTGGGCCCAAAGTGTACATGCATCCCCTTCTGAGTATGTGCATGTTCCAGTGTGTGGCCATGGGGTTTAGGTAGGAGGGGGCTGTCTCCTGCAGCTTCAGGACTTGGGGGCTGGTATCTCCCACCTTTCCTTCCCTCCCTCGTGATGCCATGTGAATCCCTCCCTGCCACCAGATCCTTGTGCAGTGCTCAATCTGAACAGTGGCATACAGTGCCCTCTGAACTTGAAGAAGTTCCCTAATTCTTTTTTATTTGGAAATTTACAAAAGTTACATACTCTTTTATAACAAACGAAACATATAAAAGAAAAACAAAGTGAACAATCACCTTCTCTATTCTTTGCTTCTCTTATTTCTACTACTGAGTAACCAGTGTTGTTTGTTTGCCTATTTCCAATCCTTTACGAATGCTCAGGGAAATATAGCAAACGTATACGTATGTACATATATGGGGTGCATGTCTTTTAAATCAGTGTTTTAACAAAATGGAATCAAATTATTGATGCATTTTTTAAATTTTTAAATATTTATTTATTTTTGAGAGAGAGAGAGAGTGTGAGCGGGGAAGGGGCAGAGAGAGAGGGAGAGACAGAATCTGCAGCAGGCTCCAGGCTCTGAGCGGTCAGCACAGAGCCTGATGTGGGACTCAAACTCACAAACTGCGAGATCATGACCTGAGCCAAAGTCGGATGCTCAGCTGAGCCACCCAGGCACCCCGATACATTTTTTTTTAAAGTTAAGAATATATCTTGGAAGCTTGAGTCTAGGTCAATACACAGGGATCCATTTAAAAAATATTTTTGAGGGGCACTTGGGTGCCTCAATCGGTTGAGCATCCAACTCTTGACTTTGGCTTAGGTCATGGTCTCATAGTTCGTGGGATAGAGCCCCATGTTGGGCTCTGGGCTGACAGCATGGAGCCTGCCTGGGATTCCCTCTCTCCCTCTCTCTTTGCCCCTCTCCTCTTATGCTCTCTCTCAAAATAAACAAATATTTAAAAATATTTTTCATAATTGTATGATATTCATAGTGTAGTTGTACTGTAATTTATTTAATCATTTCTCAGTTTAGGAACATTGAAATCTTCTCTTTTTCCTGTTCCTTTTTTTTTAAGCTACTTTAAAAAAATGCTATAGTAAACATTTTTGTATATTTCATTATGCACTGGTACTCTTATTTCTATAAGTTAAATTCATTAAAATGGGATTATTGGGGGGCACCTGGGTGGCTCAGTTGGTTGAGCATCCGACTTCAGCTCAGGTCATGATCTCACATTTGTGGGTTTGAGTCCCGCGTCGGGCTCTGTGGTGACAGCATGGAGCCTGGAGCCTGCTTCAGATTCTGTGTCTCCCTCTCTCTGCCCCTCCCCTGCTCATGCTCTGTCTCTCTCTCTCTCTCTCTTTCAAAAGTAAACATTAAAAAATTTTTAAAAAATGGGATTATTGGGTCAATGTGTATGTATATCTTTAATTTTAATAGATTTTTTCCAGGTCTATCTAATTTAATAGATTCTAACAGAACTAAGTAAAGAAAACTGTTTCAGGAATTCACATTTCTACCTGCCTTTTATATAAACGCTTATTCCCCCACACCCTCGCCAGTACTGCAAAGTCTCCATCCCTTTGCTATGTTGCCATCTAACGTGTTAAATAATTGTATCTCATCATTGTTTTGTGTTGCATTTCTCTAAGGGCAGTCAACGAAGCAAGTTGTGTTTCCATAGGATAATTGTCCACTTGCATTTCCTGTTTGACAAATTGCCTTTATATCCTTTCTCCTTGTTTTTTTCTAATCATTTGGTAGACAGTGTTTGTATATCAGGGCTAATAATTTTTATATGTGTTGTAACTATTTTCTTTCAATCTTTTGTCTTTTAATTTTACTGAAGGTATCTCTTACCCTATTTTAAATTTTAATAGAATCAAATCTGCCTTTTCTGTATGTCTTCTAGTACAGAGGCTGGCCAGGGCAGGTGTCCAAAGCCCTGAGGTTATACGAATAGCCAACATTTCTTCTTTTAAAAATAAATTTAAATTGCTAATCCACTTGGATTTTACTTTTTTTTAAAAAACAATCTTTTTTATTAGTTTTATTTTTCAGAGGCAGAGAGAGTGTGTGGTGGGGAGGGGCAGAGAGAGAGGGAGACACAGAATCTGAAGCAGGCTCCAGGCTCTGAGCTGTCAGCACAGAGCCGGGTGCGGGGCCTGAACTTGGGAACCGTGAGATCATGACCTGAGCCCAAGTCGGACGCTCAACCGACTGAGCCACCCAGGCGCCCCTGGATTTTACTTTTAAACATAATATAAAGTAGGGAGAAACCTTTCAATCTCTGAGCCTTGACTTCCTCCATTGTAACATGGTCATAGTTAGAATCAAAGAAAACGTGTGCGAGACTTCCAGCACAAGCGCTTCTCGGTCACAGGTCAGGATTAGGATCAGAGCTAGAACCCCCCACCTGTGGCCTAGGGCTCCTTCCTCTGGCTGGTGGCTGAAGGGCTGGTGCCTGTTCTCTCTAATCACGAACCGCGCTGAAGGCAGAGAGCCCCCTCTGGGGATGGTGTGTTGACTCAGGAGAGCAAGCCCTACTGGAGGGTCACTGAGCCTGGGATGGGGGCGCTGGACGGGGAACTCACTAAGAGTCAGGACCTCCCCAGCTTTGGAGGAAGTCAGGTGACGGCCTCCTTGTCCAGGGAAGATTCCCTGATTAAAACCAGTGGAAGATATGGAACTACAGTAAACGCGAGAGGTGACAGTGCAGGACTGCTGGAGCTCTGGGGAACCTACCAGAGGTTGGCCACTGCCTACAGCGGACTGTTCCAGTGAACCAATCGGAGAGCTTCGAGAGGGAAAGCAGGACAGAATGTTGGGGTCAGGAGCTTTGGAAGCTAGGGCTGCTGCCCTGGGCTGGGGAGTGAACCCCTTAGCTGGCACTTGGAGGTCTCCTTCACTGGATTACACACACCTTAGACTCCAGCCAGGTTGCTGTGTACACAGGTGTCATCGTCCATGTTCAATTTCATCAATTATCTCAATAAAGTCCTTTGTAACTATTTCTTTCATGGTTTAGAATCTGATCCAGGATCACACCTTTTACTGCATTTCATTGACATCTCTTTAGTCTCTTTTACACTGGGCACTTCCTTAACCTTTCTTTGTTTGTATTTCATGACCTTCACCTTTTTTTTTTAAGGAGTTTAAATTAGACCTTGACATTTTAAAGTAGTATAGGTCAATCGTGGTGCAAAATTTCCTTCAAATTGGTTTTTCTGATATTTTTCCCTGATTAGATTCAGGTTATGTATTTTGGGCAGAAAGACACAGAGGGGATGCTGTGGCCATCTCTGTGCATTGTATCAGTAACACGTGAGGGTGGTTTCTTCCAGTACAGGTGATGTCACCCTTGATCACTGGGGAGGGCGGTGGCTTCCAAGTTTCATCACTATAAAGTTGCTGTTTTTCCCTTTTGTAATCAATAAGTAATCTATGGGGAGATGTCTTGAGATTTGGAAATATCCTGTGTCTCATCAAACTTTCACCCATTGGTTTTAGCATTCATTGATGGTTTTCCAACTTCATTATTCCTTCTAATTGACATTTTACTATAAGGAAGAACTTTTCCTTTTCCTTCTTGTGGATGGATGGTTAGATGTATATTCACATGAATTCACTGAATCTAATTTTAGTTATGGGTTATTTTCCATTACTATCATCATTTAGTTTGTTGTTCAAATTGTCCCAGATTTGACCAATGGGTGTGGTATGGTTCTTCAGCCTACTATTATCTCACTTATTTATTTGCAGAGACACCCATAAACTTTTTCCAAGTTGTAAACTTGCAACTTTTCCTGAGCTAGAATCAAAAATTTAAAGCTGGAGATAACTTTAGATGTCATTTTGCTTTGTCCTGGCCCCTTTATTTTCCATATGAGAACTATGAACTCAAAGAACTTAGGGTATTTGTTCCAGGTCACATGGCTTGTTAGAAGCAGAGCTTGAACTGGAATGCAGGTACCTACTCCAGAGCTCTTCCCAGAACATTTCCAGCCTCTTTGTCATCAAGGACCTTCTGTCATCACAGCTCTTTAGGCACTGGAATTCCCCACAGCCTGTGCAGAGCATCAGGAACTGATGGCTCCAGGGTCACTGGCAAGAATTCTCAGGGATTTCTTGGGCATCTCCCCAAAATTTTAACCTTGGCAACGGGGGAGGAGGGTTCTTATAGTCTGCAGAACTTCTATCATTGTGTTGACCAATTTCTAAGGACCTTCTGGTTCCCAAGAGATGACAGTTATAAGTAACCAACACCTACCAGTTTCCCAGTTTACAACTTGCTGGTTGGTTTCTGTGTGACGCTGTGTTACACACCTGTGGTCTGCTGGCCCTCCCTTCTTCCTTTGGTGCTATCCCCACAATTTTGGAGGGAAAGACTAGTCTCCTATTTCTAGCCCATGTGACCTGGGGCTGCCCAAACAGGTCATCAAGATAGTTCTTAAGTAATGGGCTTGTGACCCCAACTGGGCCATCCCTGGCACTTTGGCTGAAACTATTAGGAAACAAGTGCTTTCTTTTCATTGGAATAGGTCGTTGCAAAGAACTAAGTAACATGGAATTTCTGGGACCATCTTTGCTGCCATGTCAAAAAAGCTTGCCTGAAAAATGAAGCTAGCACGGAAAACAGGAAAAGAGCTGAGACACACAGAGATAGAATGAGTGCTGATTGACATTGGTTGACTCCTGATCCCAGAGAGCCATCTACTCACAGATATTTTTAGTTGTGAGAGCCAAATCAGTCAGTGTTTTGCCTAAGCTGGTTTATGTTAGGTTTCAGTCACTTGTAATGAAAGTAAGTAATGTGAGTTTCCTTTTATGCTTAGACCTCCTCCCCCAGAGCTTCAGACCCTCCAGGGGATGAAGTGGACCCAAGCAGTGTCTCCTGGCCAGAGTGTCCAAGGGATCCCCAAAACACTACTCTCCTGAACTGATGAGGAGTCTGCCTGGTACCCACTGTAAGGCCATAGGGGTGTTGCTTTCCTGAGGCTGAGGCTTTCCTTCTGTTAGTCTTCTCCTTTTGCCTTGTTCCATAGTTTCCAGTGCGTGTG
Source organism: Felis catus (assembly GCF_018350175.1). NCBI lineage: Eukaryota > Metazoa > Chordata > Mammalia > Carnivora > Felidae > Felis > Felis catus. Next base: position 44,143,928 of record NC_058371.1, on the reverse strand, counting down.
TGCGTGCGTGTGTGTGTGTTTGTGTGCGTGTGCGCACGCGCACACGTGCCCATGTGTGCACATGCTTGATCCCTTTTCTCCTACCTTGCTGGATTATCATAAGGATCAAATGGGATGATGTAGGCACAGTGCCCAGCTCAGTGCCTGGCACTTACGGCAAAGCCTCTTTCCCTTTCCCATCCCTCCTCCAGACTCAGGATGTGATTTAAGAATCCGTGATGTATTCCAATTTTCAGTGCCCTGGATAAATAATGGGGAGTTGGAGCACAGTTGCCAGAAAGTTGCACTAGCTTTAATTAATTTTATCTGTTTAGAGTGAGATCTCTCAAAGTCATTGACTAAATCTATGTCACATATGTTTATGTAAATCAGTATTTTTCTTTTGAGCTGACAGCTGAAGTCTTTGTTTTGTTCCGTGACGCTGCAGCAGAGGCCAAATGTGCCATGTTTTCTCAAGTGATGGCTGCCAGCTCTCCAAATGTCATACTAGGTGAGGCATTTCACGAGGGGGGATGCTTCTGTGTGGAGTGTGGCCAGTAAGCGTCTACAAGCCTGTTTTTATTCTCTTTATTTTCATACATTTGCTTTTTCTTTATTCAAGTTATAAAATAATTCATACTTATAAGTCAAACAATAGAGTATATAAAATGGTAATTTTTAAAATAATTTTTTAAATGTTTCTTTATTTTTGAGAGAGAGAGAGAGAGACAGGGCACAAATGGGAGACAGAGAGAGGGAGACATAGAATCTGAAGCAGGATCCAGGCTCTGAGCTGTCAGCACAGAGCCCGACACAGGGCTCGAATTCATGAACCATGAGATCATGATGTAGGCAGAAGTTGGACACTTAACCGACTGAGCCCCCCAGTGCCCCAAAAAGTAATTTTCTTAATCCCCATTTTCTGAATGGTAAACAACGTAAGCAGTGCTTGTGTATCCTGCCATATACTCTCCATACACAGTTTTCTACATATACACATTTCCCCCACATTATATATATATATGCCTACTTATAGGCTACCCCTTTTAATTTTTAAATGCAAAATAAGATCGTATTCTGTAACTTGATTTTTTTTCCAGTTTATTTATTTTGAGGGGAGGGTAGGGGCAGAGGGAGAGATTAAGCAGGCCCCACACTCAGTGGAGAACCCAACGTGGGATGCGGGGCTTAAACTCATGGACCCGTGAGATCATGACATGAGCCAAAACCAAGAGTCCAGTGCACAACCGACTGAACCATACCAGGTACCCCATAACTTGCTTTTTTTTTTAACTTAATAATCACAGACCTCTTTTCAAGTCAGTGTATGTACATATAACTCATTGTTCTTCATGTTTGCATTGTTTTCTATTGTATGGATGTACCACAATTTATTTATCCTTTTAATAGATTTTTCAGTTATTTGAAGCGTTTTTGCTATTACATATAATGCTCTGTGAATATATTTATTTATGTTCAAGGAAATATTTGGCCATTAACTTTCGGCCCATGTGCTACATGTGAGGGAGACTTACTATAACAACATTTACGCATCCTGTCCGTCTGTCCACCACACAAGACAATATCCTCACTCCCTTTCCCAAGGCATGTGTTTTGCAGAGCACTATTTGAAAAACACCATACTGTGGATGCAGAACTTGGACTCAGATGTAAGACCAGCCTTCCTCCAGACGTGACTTGGAGAACTGATTTCTCTGTTTCTTTCCTTTTCCTTGCCCTGTTGTGCCCTCAGCATCCTGGCCACCTCCACAGTCAGTGATAAGATGCTATTGGAATTAAAGGGCTTTGAAGTCCAGATAAATGAGGTAATCAATCTCTGCTCTCCAGGGGTGCAGGGTGGGGTCTGTGTCTACTGAATGGCTTTAGCAGTGCTGTGTATATAGTAAGTACCTAATTAATATGAAATAAGACCAATAAATCCAGTGGCTGAAGCGATCCCTTTGAAGTTCAGGTCAACTCTGAGCCATCTGGGAAGAATGAATGGAATGGATAATTGACACTCATAGATAATCCCAAACCTCACTGTAATAGGTTCAGGCTCTTTACCTATTAAACCCTTCCTCAGAACTGCTAAAATAAATCCCCTCTTGTATTTATTTTTTTTCAATTTTGTGAAATTAAGCAGTGAAAGGACCATCAGGAATGTGAAAGGAGAAAGGATCAGAGTCCTAAGGGACACATTCATAGATGTTTCATAAGCAACTTCTGAATCACGAAGTGTCAAGTGCCAAGGGCCTAGCCAGTGATAGACACAGAGACCTAAAAATGGGAGTTCCCTGGGGCTGCTCCAGACTTGGGGTGAGAGTCTGGTTCCAGAAGAGGTAAAATGACTCTGTCTATGGCCATTTAGCTGGAGATGCCACAGCTTTGCCTTCGTGGTTAGTCATGGATGTCAGTCAGCCTTTAGGATGGACATCGGTGTTTCTTCCTGTGCGAGGGCCTAGGTGCATTTTCGTAAAAAGGAGTCAACCCATCACATCCCTGAGGAAAATGGAAAAAGAATGCACTGTGTGCAGGGGGATGGAGGCCTAGGCAGTGAGGGTTGTTGGTGGTGGTGGTGAGGACACCTGAGTCTGCACCTGGCTTTGCTACAAGCTGGCTGTGTGATTCTGGGACCTGGGCGTTGGCTTTCTCTGCCACAGTTCCCCTCTCTGTAAAAGGAAGGGGTTGAAATGTAGGATTCTGAGAATGGGCCATCTCTGACTCTGGAAACAACCCCACAAGCCTGAAGAATTTAACACTGTTGCTCCATAGGGGGGTTTCAGCAGGAAGAGGGGACAGATGGCTTTCTCTGGAACGGGTTCAGAAATGTGGTGTGTGATGTACGGTGTGAATGAAGCATGGTGCCCTTTAAACACAGCTTCACCCTGGGAGTGCTCTGCTCTCTGCTGTGCTGTCTGGCTTTCATTCACATTCCAGCGTCACTCTGGGCATGGGCAGCTCTCACGGGCGGGCTTGTGCACTAGAACACACACACACACACACACACACACACACACACCAGCTCTGACACACACTCCATGACTCACGAACTGACAGAGCATTACACACACGGGCTGATTCATCAGGGACGTTTACACACACAGGCTCACACTCACTGTGACGTGTAAATGTGTCTGATCCACAGTGACAGTCACTCCCATAGGAGCCTTTGTTGACTATCACACCAGCGTCTGCAAATGATTTGCGTTCTTGGCTCCTTGGAACTGCCTGTTCTTTGTCTTTCTGTTCACTGTTCAACCCTTTCCTTCCCTTCCGCCTCCTGCTTGGCTGCTTTTGGTCTCTTGCTCCAATGCTCCCTAGCCAGATCCCTGGACTGTACCCTGCAAACTTCAAAGGTCTTTTCCAAGTCTGGGGCTCTTTGTTATAACTCTTCAGCTGTGAAGAGTCCTTTCCCCGTGGGGTCTCACCCCCTTCCTGACCTGGGTATCTCCTCCCAGCTTCCTCAGAGGGTCTTAGCTGGAGGATCTCCAATATCTGTGCCATTTGAGCCAGCCCCCTTCTCCACATGAGGGGAACCAATGGTTGGTTACATGATAGAATGTTCCGGCACCTTCTGGAATGTGGTCTTCACCATCTCTGAGAGCATGCTTTCTCTTCCCAGCAGTCCAGGCAGATGGAAGTGTTGGGACCTCTGGAGAACCCATCTCTAGTTGAGCAGGAATAGCTGTTTCTAAAGGTCTAGAAAAAAGAAGGTGCTGCTCATCCAAAAGCAGATAATGGGCTGCAGTCCTGAGCTCTTTCCAGATGTCTACCCCCAGAGTGGGAATGAGCCAGGGGTGGGGGGGAGACTGCAGAGGAAGGAGGGGCTCACTGAGCACCAAGGTCTGTGTGTAGTGGTCACTGACCTGCCTTTACCTGCTGGCTGCTGGCCATGGTTCTAACAGGAGCACAGGGGAACAAGGCCTGGTGCTTGCAGGAGTAGAGTGCTCTTTCCCTGGGCAGTTGGGGGGGGGGGTCCTTCAAAAAAGAGAGGGAGTATAGCAGAGTCTGGTGAACAGTACAGGCCAGGATTGGTATGCCCAGGCCCTTGTTCAAGCCTTTAACATCTACGTGATCCTGGGCATGTCACTTGCCACTGTGAGCATCTGCTTCCTTGGCTGCTAAAGTGCCCTACTAACACTTCTCTTTCTGCTCCAAAGATGTGCTTCTGGGGATTCAGTGAGATTCTGGACATGACTGTGCTTTGACAAATTCCTCTCTTTAGGAGAAGAGATGATTGGGGCCTTCCTCGTGGATCGCGCCTCCACGGCTGTGCTCCGAGAGAGTTCACATCTAAGTACGTGTTGTTCAGTGATGTTGAGAACCAAGGAGCCTCGTGTGCCTAGAAGCATAGAGACTCTTGGCTCTTGGCTAGCTGCTTATAGCCAAGGGTTGAAATGCCCCCTTTCAACTCTGAAATTTTAAGGATCTGGCAAGCCTTGAGAACATTTCCCCCTGTGTCTGTGTGAGAACCTTATCTCTGACCACATTCTATCCATCTGAAGGACTAGAACCTGGAGGAACTACCTTGTCTTAGCAGACACGGTCTACCTCAAACCCATACCCGCTGAATATCCTCTGTTCCCCTCCCCACTTCAATACTGGAAAAGGACTGAGCCAACACAGGGAGATTTCCTGCTAACTTTTGCTTGCAAATGATTTGCTGACTTTGGATTTAAAATTATTTTGCCTAGAAGAGCTAAGATTATGTTGGAGATACCCTGGCAGGCTCAGCAAGTCACAGCCTGCTTCTGCCAAGACCCCAAACCCTAAAGGGGAGAAGCTCTAAGATGAAGAGAGTTGATCTGAACATGCCATGTTGGGTTTTCAACAGAAGTATCTCGAAGTTTCCTCACGAATTCTTCATCCTCTGGATATAATCTGGAGGATGTATTGCAGAAACTAGAAAGACTACCTTATATTTAAATATGCATTGAGGGGCACCGGCTGGCTCAGTCGGTTAAGCACCCCATTCTTGATTTCAGCTCAGGTTGTGATCTTGCAGTCAGTCTTGAGATTGAGCTCTGTGCCTTACTGGACGCAGAGCCTGCCTAAGATTCTCTCTCTTTGGGGTGCCTGGGTGGCTCAGTCAGTTAAGCGTCCAACTTCAGCTCACATTCTCACAACTTGTGGGTTCAAGCCCTACTTCGGGCTCTGTGCTGACAGCTCAGAGCCTGGAACTCACTTCAGATTCTGTGTCTCCCCCTCTCTCTCTGTCCCTCCTCTGCTTGCACTGTCTCTGTCTCTCTCTTAAAAATAAATAAACATTAAAAAAAAAAAGATTCTTTCTCTTCCTCTCCCTCTGCCCCTCTCCCCTACTTGCACTGTCTCTTATAAATAAATAATAAATTAAATAAGTAAATAAATAAATATTTTGATGTGAAGGATTACAATTTACTGTAAGGTTACAATTTACTGTAACCCGGCAAACAATTCACAGTGTACCATGTTATTTGCACCTCTGTTCCATAGAAATTTGATATATGGAAACCTAACACGATATTTACTGAACTCTCAGTTAAATATTTAACTTACGTAGCACTTACTATGTGCCAAGCGCAGTCCTAAGCATTTTTCTACAATATTAGCTTATTTGATTGTGATAATACCCTTATGAGGTCGGTACCCTTATTCTCATTTTGCTGACGAGGACCCCAGGATAGAGCTGACACAGCCTGTGTGTGGTGGGCATAGAACTGCAACCCAGTAACCTGCCTTGGGAAAGCAGCCAAGACCCTTGCTCTTGGCCCTCTATTGGGTTGACAGTTACTACGACAGGGTCATAATTCTCCAGCTGGTTTTCTTTTTTCTTTTTCTTTTTTTTTTAAATGTTTTATTTATTTTTGAGACAGACAGAGCATGAATGGGGGAGAGTCAGAGAGAGGGAGACACAGAATCTGAAACAGGCCCCAGGCTCTGAGCTGTCAGCACAGAGCCCGACGCGGGGCTCGAACCCACGGACCGTGAAATCATGACCTGAGCCTAAGTCGGCCGCTCAACCGACTGAGCCACCCAGGCGCCCCTCTCCAGCTGGTTTTCTTGAGGGCAGTGGCAATTCTTGACTTGTTGGCAGTGAGGAGAAATGGAACACAGGCCAGAACTCTTGCTTGGCACTTTTGTTCAGGCCCAGGTTCACGATCTGAGGAGCTGTCTCTTCCCAGGGCTCCACCAGGAGACACATCTACGGAGAAGAGAGAAGTGAGGGCTCTTTCCCTAACTGCCTTCAACCCACTCCAGGGGAGTCCTGTGGAGTCATTGTTCTCCCAGCCCCAGCTCTTGGGCCTCTTTTGGCAAAGGCCCTGCGGCTTCTCTTATTTACCCATTAACAATTAAGCTCTAGGCATTTAACATATAAACACAGAAAACATCAGCATAATTACAGCAAAGTTTCAAAAGCTCTTTGGCAAGGAAGGGCCTGAATATTTACTTAACAAAAGAATTCCTGACTTCAGTCTTTAATAAAGAATTCACAATAAGATTTAACTAGCCAGCTTCCCCAGTAAATTAAAAACATTCTTTTATTCACCAAGAATACGATTTGTGCTTTAAAAATTGTGACTCACACACAACTTTTCAAGAGAACATTCACAACTCTTTTTTTCTGAGAGCTCTGTGCCCACATTACCTTCCCGTATTTGTCACTTGTTGAGATGGTCCTTCTCTGAGCAGAGATTGATGTTGTGTGTATGTGTGTGTGTGCTGAGTGTAGTAGGGCAGGTTGCAGGAGACTTTTCCCTTTGTTTTAAGCTCGTCTTCTACACAAGAGCTTCTTTTAAGACCTGACCTGCGAAGAATGTTTGTTCAGAGTAATGACTTTCATTAAGTATTTCTTCTGTGATTTGAGGGCTTTAAGCCAGTCTATGAAAGTCCAAGGTCCTTGAGAAGGGGAGGGAAGACGGGGAGAAAACACTAGTGGGTTTATTAGGTACAAGAGGGACATTCACTTGTTTATTTGTTTGTTCTTCTAGTCATCCATAAGTCCTACTTATAAGTCATCCATAAGTCCATCCTATAGTCCTACTATTGCCAGACACTTGGGATACAAAGATAATTAAGAAAATAGTACAGTCAGGAAGACAAATAGTTAAGCTACACAGCTAAGCAAGGTGAAAAGTCAAGGTAGAGTTCCTGCTTCTTCTTGGCAAGGGCTAACAGATGGATTAGACACAGGGGCACTGTTGGGGAAGCTTTCATAGAGCTGACAGTTGAGTTGCAAAGGTTGAGGCATAATAAAAATAAAAAATCTAACACAAGTTATATTTGCCATGTGCCCAACACTCTGCTAAACATCTAAATTTTAACTCATGTAACCCCCCCCCCCCAATACCATAAGGAAAGTCCTATTACTATCCTTACTTTACATTTAAGGAGACTGAAGTTCAGAGAAGTTAAGTGGTTTCTCCAAGTCCCATAGCTAGAGAGCAGCTGAACTGAGATCAGAGCCCAGCCGTTGCTCCTGGCAAGAGCCCTAACCACTAGGATGAATTACTGTGTGCAGTGGTAATTATTATTTTAGTTATGAAATACTTCAAATACCTAGAAAAATAGAGAATAACATAATAAATTCCCATGAATCCACGATCTGTATCCATTGAATTCTAATATGTTGCCTTGCTTGCTTAGTTTTTCTTAAAAAGAAAAGAAAGGAAAAGAAAAGAAAGGAAAAGAAAAGAGAAAAGAAATTTCAGGTACAGTTGAAGTCCCTTTGGGTATTCTACACTGAACACATTCCTCTCCTTCCACTGAGGTAGCATCTATCCTGAATTTGTGATTCTGTTTACCATGCATTTTTTAAAGTTTATTTACTTATTTTGAGAGAGAGAGAAAGAGGCAGAGATAAGAGAAAGAATCCCAAGCAGGCTTCACATCATCAGTGTGGAGCCCAATGTGGGGCTTGAACCCATGAACCCCTGAGATCATGACCTGAGCAGAAGTCAAGAGTCTTAATGGATTGAGCCAGCCAGGCACCGCCTCACAGGCATGTTTTTTTTAATGCTATTAAAGCATGTGTACAAATCTATTAACAACATATAACTTTGTTTTGCATGTTTTCAAACCTGATATAAACAGTGTCATTTTACAACTGGCTATTGCATTCCACATTCCTTTTTTTTTTTAAGATTTTATTTTTAAGTAATCTCTACACCTAATGTGGGGCTTGAACCCACAATGCTGAGATCAAGAGTCACAGGCTCTACCAAGTGAGCCAGCCAGGTGCCCATGCATTCTGTATTCTATCTTTGAGATTTTATCTCTGTCAGTTTCTTATAGTTCTAAGCTCATTTATTTAAAACAGCATATCATGAAATATCACTTAAAGTATTGTATAGTATTCCACTGTATGAATAATACATCATGTATTAATTCTCTAGCTTTTAAAAATGTTTTACTGTTACAGACAATGCTGTAATGAACTTTCCTGGGAACATCCTTTTTTTGTGCTCCTATGAAAATTTTAGAAGAGGCATTGCTGGGGGGAAGAGTGGTCCATTTTTAGCTTCATCTTGTGAAATTCCACTCCAATGAAATTGGCCAGCTGTATTCCTATCAGTAAGTGAGGGTCCTATTGCATTGGCCCAACACTTGCTATGATCAAAAATGACTTTATGATCAAGCAAATGACTTTTTATTGTTATTTTAATTTCATTCTCTGATTACTAGGGAAGGTGAACATTTTTATAGTTTTTGTTTGTTTCTTCTGTGAATTTCCTGTATACTTTTGTTCACTTTGATATTTATTCATTTGGCTTTTTCTGAATTTCTTATTTTTTTATTTTAAAAATTAACAGTAAAATTGACTTTTTTGAGGAGGGGGGCTTGCAATTCTGAGTTTTAATACATATATAGATTGTAATCATTAGGGCAATAGGGAAACAGAGCAGGTTTATTACCCCAAGAAACTATCAGAATACTTTAAAGGATGACTTAATTTCTTTACTAGGTATAGGACTATTTGGGTTATCTATCTTTTCTTAGGTAAGTTTTGGTAATTTGTGGCTTTCAAGGAATTGGTCCATTTTATCTAAGTTGTCAAATTCATTTGTGTAGAGTTGTTCATAGTATTCTCTTATTATTCTTTTAATGTCTGTGGGGTCTGTAGTGAGAGCCTCTCTTTCATTCCAGATATTGGTGATTGGTGTCCTCTCTCCCACCACTCTCCCCTGTTTTTTTTGTTAGTCTAGCTAGAGATTTATCAATTTTATTGAAATTTTTAAAGACTCAACTTTTCGCGTCATCGTTGATGTTCTCTATTTTTGTTTTTACTTTTATTGAGTCTTTATGCTTTCCTTCCTTCTGAAAGTTTTGAGTTCACTTTTCTTTTTCTAGTTTCTTATGGTAGGAGCTTAGAATATTGGATTGAAGTCTTTCTTTGTTTCAAATATAAGCATTTAATAGTATACATTTCCCTCTAAGCACTGCTTTAGCTGCATCCCACAAATGCTGATATGTTGTGTTCCTATTCAGGTCCAAGTATTTTCTAATTTCCATTGAGACTTCCTCTTTGACCCATGCATTATTATGTTGTTTAATTTCCAAGTATTTGGAGGTTTTCCAGTTATCTTTCTGTTATTGATTGCTAGTTTAATTACATTATGGTCAGAGAACATGCTTTGTATGATTTCAAGTCTATTAAATTTATTTAGGTTTGTTTTATGACTCTGGATAAAATCTATCATAGTGAATGTTCTGTGTGCATTTGAGAAGAATGTATATTCTGTTCCTGTTGTGTGGAGTGTTCTATAAATATCATTTGGATCCAGTTGGTAGATGGAATAGTTCAGTTCTTCTATATATTTACTGATTTTCTGTTGGCTTATTCTATCAATTACTGAGAGAGGAGTGTTGAAGTCTCCAACTATAATTATGGATTTATCTAATTCTTTCAATTCTGTCAGTGTTGCTGCATGGATTTTTAAGCTCTTTTGTTAGGGGCATGCACATTTAAAGTTGTCTTCTTGGTGAATTGACTTTTGTTATTAGGTATTGCTGTCTCTGTTCCGGGAAATTATCCTTGCCATGCAGTCTCTTTTCTCTAACATTAATATAGCCACTCTATCTTTCTTTTTTTATTAATTTTTTATTTATTAAAAAAATTCTTTTAGGGGCGCCTGGGTGGTGCAGTCGGTTAAGCGTCCGACTTCAGCCAGGTCACGATCTCGCGGACCGTGAGTTCAAGCCCCGCGTCGGGCTCTGGGCTGATGGCTCGGAGCCTGGAGCCTGTTTCCGATTCTGTGTCTCCCTCTCTCTCTGACCCTCCCCCGTTCATGCTCTGTCTCTCTCTGTCCCAAAAATAAATAAATGTTGAAAAAAAATTCTTTTAATGTTTGTTTATTTTTGAGATAGAGAGACAGAGTGAGAGTGGGGGAGGGGCAGATAGAGAGGGAAACACAGAATCTGAAGCAGACTCCAGGCTCTAAGCTGTCAGCACAGAGCCCGATGTGGAGCTCCAACTCACGAACAGTGAGATTGTGGTCTGAGCCGAAGTGGACACTTAATCGACTGAGCCACCCGGGTGCCCCTCTAGTTTTCTTTTGATTAGTCTGCATGGTATATCTTTTTCCATTCTTTTACTTAAAAAAATTTTTTTAATGTTTATTTTTGAGACAGAGACAGACAGACAGAACATGGGGGGGGGGGTAGAGAGAGAGGGAGACACAGAATCTGAAGCAGGCTCCAGGCTCTGAGCTGTCAACACAGAGCCCCACGCGAGGCTCCAACTCACAAACCACGAGATCATGACCTGAGCCGAAGTCAGATGCTCAACTGACTGAGCCACCCAGGCACCCCATCCATTCTTTTACTTTTAATCTACCTGTATCATAAAATTACAGATAGTAAATAGTTGGGTTTTGTTGTTTGTTTGTTTTTAAATCTAATAAGACAATCCCTGTGTTTTAGACAACTTTCATTTCGTATAAATCTTGATAAATTTAAAATTAGGCCTATAGTTTTAACTTTGTCCCCCATTTTAATTTATCTGTTGAGTTTTAAACTGTATCTCCACATAGCTTTTAAAAAATGCAGTGGTTGCCCCAGGGATTATAATATAAATACTTAATATTTCACAGTCTACTAAGAATTAATATTTTACTACTTTATGTAGAATGTGGAAAACTTACCACTATATTGGTCCCTTTACCCCGCAGCCTTCATCTTGTAGTTGTTATATGTATTACATGTATATATACCAAAAATTTACTGAACCATGTTGTCATTTCACTTTTAACTGTTGTACATATTTTAAAGAATTTAGGAGAATAGTCTATTATATTTAACCGTATTTTTATCATTTTTGATTCTCTTTCTTTATTCCTGGTGTCCTACGTTTCTTTTAGGTATCACTTGTCTTCCATCTGAAGAACTTTCTTTAGCATTTATTGTAGAACAAGTCTGATGAGGACAAGCTCTCTTAGTTTTCTTTTACTTGAGGATGTCTTTATTTCACTCATTTTTATTTTTATTTTATTTTATTTTATTTTATTTTATTTTATTTTTCAACGTTTATTTATTTTTGGGACAGAGAGAGACAGAGCATGAACGGGGGAGGAGCAGAGAGAGAGGGAGACACAGAATCGGAAACAGGCTCCAGGCTCTGAGCCATCAGCCCAGAGCCTGACGCAGGGCTCGAACTCCCGGACCGCGAGATCGTGACCTGGCTGAAGTCGGACGCTTAACCGACTGCGCCACCCCGGCGCCCCTATTTCACTCATTTTTAAAGAATATATTCACTGGATATAGAATTTTTTTAAATTAAGGTAAAATTTACATAATATGTAATTCTCCATTTTAATCATTTTAAAGTGTACAATTAGGTGGCTGTTAGTACATACATCATGTGCAACCATCACTGCCGTCTAACAGCAGAGTGCATCACCCTCAAAAGAAACTTTATATTCATTAAGCAGTTACTCCATTTCTCCTGGCAACCACCAATCTGCTTTCCAGCTCTGTGAATTTGCCTGTTCTGGACATTTCATATAAAGGGACTCATACAGCAGTGCCTGGGAGGCTCAGTCCATTGGGTGTCCAACTTCAACTCAAGTCATGATCTCATGGTTTGTGAGTTCTAGCCCCGCATCAGGCTCTGTGCTGAGAGCTTAGAGCCTGGAGCCTGCTTTGGATTCTATGTCTCCCTCTTTCTTTGCCCCTCTCCAGCTCATGCTCTGTCTCTCTCTCTCAAAAATAAATTTAAAAACATTAAAAAAAATAAATGGAATCATACAATATGTCACCTTCAGTGTTTGGCTTCTTTCACTTAGCCTCCTGTTTTGAAAGTTCATCCACACTGCACCATGTATAAGTATTTCATTCTTTTCTATGATTGAATAATGTTCTATTGTATGGATATATCACATTTTGTTTATCCATCCATCAGTTAATGGACGTTTGGGTTGTTTTCACTTTTGGAATGTCATGAATAATGCTGCTATGAACATTCATGTATAACTTTTTGTTTGAACACCTGTTTTCAATTCTCTTAGATGTATAACCAGGAATGGAATTGCTAGGTCATATATAATTTTATGTTTAACTTTTTGTGAACTGCCAAACTGTTTTCTAGTGTCCACACCATTTTACATTTCCACCAGCAATATAGGAGGGTTCCAATTTTTCCACATCCTTACCAACACTTGTTGTTTTCTGTTTATTTTAGCCATCATAATGGGTGTGAAGCAGAATCTCACTGTTTTTTTAATTTGTATTTTCCTAATAATTAATGATATTGAGCATCTTTTCATGTGCTTATGTACATCATGGCCATGTGCACATCTTCTTTGGAGAAATATCTATTCAAATCTTTCACCCATTTTGAATTGGGTTTTTGTCTTTTTGTTTTTCTGTTGTAAGAGTTCTTTCTAGGCACACCTGGGTGGCTCAATCAGTTAAGTGTCTGACTGGCTCAGGTCATGGTCTCACAGTTCCATGAGTTTCAGCCCTGCTTTGGGTTCTGTGCTGACAGATCAGAGCCTGGAGCCTGCTTTGGATTCTGCGTCTTCCTCTCTCTCTGCCCCTCTTCTGCTCACACTCGGCCTCTCTCTTTCTCTCAAAAATAAACATTAAAAAAAAAAAAAAAGAGTGCTTTCTATATCTTACATACTGGATATATGGTATGTAAATCTTTTCTCCTATTCTGTAGGTTGTTTTTTCATCTTCTTAATATTTCTTAATATTTAAAAAAAATATCGGAGCACCTGCGTGGCTCAGTCGGTTGAGCAACTGGCTCTGGCTCAGGTCATGATCTCGTGGTTTGTGAGTTTGAGCCCCGCGTTGGGCTCTGTGCTGACAGCTCAGAGCCTGGAGCCTGCTTCAGATTCTGTGTCCCCCTCTCTCTCCACCCCACCCCTGTTTGTGCTCTGTCTCTCTCTGTCTTTCAAAAATGAATAAACATTAAATTTTTTTTAAAAAAATATTTATGTATGTATGTATGTATTTATTTATTTATTTAAAGTAGGCTCTGTGCCTTACATGGGCTTGAACTCACAACCCTGAGATCAAGAGTCATATGCTCCACTGACTGAGCTACCCAGGTACCCCTTGATAGTGTCTTTTAATGTACAAAAGTTGCAAATGTTGATAAAATCTAATTTATGTATTTTTTATTTTGTTATTTGTGCTTTTTGTGTCATTTATAAGACTCCATTATCAAATCTAAGATCATAGAGATTTATACTTATGTTTTAATAGATTTACCGTTTTAGGTCTTATATTTAGATCTTTGATCCATTTTGAGCTGATTTTTGTGTATGTATGATGTAAAGGCCCCATTTCATTCTTTAGCATCTGGTTATGTAGTTGTTCCCATACTATTTGTTGAAGAGTATTCTCCCATTTAATGGTCTTGACACTCTTGTCAAAAGTGAGTTGACTGTACATATATGGATTTATTTCTGGACTTTCAGTCCTATTCATTGGATTGATATGTTTATATTTATGCCAGGACCACAATTTTGATTACTGTAGCTTTGTAGTAAGTTTTGAAATCAGGATGTATGAGTCCTTCAACTTTGTTCCTGTTTTTCAAAATTAGGTGATTAGGGCTCCTTGCAATTCTATATGAATTTTGGGATCAGTTTGTCCATTTCTGCCAAAAACATAGCTGGTGTTTTGATAGGGATTGCACTGAATTAGATGTAGAATTCTTGGTACCCGTGTTTTCCTTCTTTCTCCTGGCCTCCACGGTTTCTGATAATAAATCTGTAGTCATTCAAATCAGAGAGTATCACACAATGGGAATTTGCCCCACATTCTGGAGGAACACAGCCCCTTCATGTTCCTCTGAGTTTTGGCCCCTGCCAATATCATGCCTCCACTTTGTTATTGCCTAGAGGCTGGAGTGGAGGGTGCAAAAAAAGAGAAAAAAAAATAGGGAAGTCCTTGTGACCCTTAGTGGTTCCTTTTCCCCTTCTTCAGACTGGGAAAAGAAGGTTTCTCTTGCAGCTCTTTCTGACCTCATCTAGTATGTACTTCTGAGTTTCAGGTTTCCTTCTGGTCAAGTGATACTGAAGGGAAAAAAATGGTAACCTCACCGCTGGTTAGATAGATCTTTGAGCTGTGGTGTCCTCCAGTTGACTTAATACTATTTACTTTTCAGTGTCCTCAGATTGCTAGTTACCCCACAGAGTCTGTGCAAGGATTCATAGTTGCATTCAATGGGGGAGACAAGACGGGGCATGCTTATTCCATTTACTGAAACTGGAACTTCTCTTAAATAGATCTTTAAGAGGTCTTTATAAAATGTGGACATTAATTTCTTTGTCATGGTATGTGCTGTACCTATCTTCTGGGCTTTGTCTTGTTTTACATTTAAACTGCAGTTTTACATTTTATTGTAGTCAAATTATCAATCTTTTCCTTTACGCATTAAGCTTTGTATTTTAATTAAGTCCTCTTTTTCAAATTGAGGTCATAAAGGTATCCTCTAATATTTTTTTTCCCTCTTATATTTTCTTCCAGAAGTTAAAAAAATTTTTTTAATGTTTATTTGTTTTTGAGACAGAAGAGACAGAGCATGAGCAGGGGAGGGACAGAAAGGGAGACACAGAATTGGAAGCAGGCTTCAGGCTCTGAGCTGTTAGTACAGAGCCTGATGCAGGTCTCCAACTCACAAGCTGTGAGATCATGACCTGAGCTGAAGTCAGACGCTCACCCAACTGAGCCACCCAGGTGCCCCTCTTCCAGAAGTTTTAAATTTCTTTCTTTATCTTTTGAACATCTGGAATTTATGTTTTTTATATGGTGTGAAGTAGACATCTATTTTATTTTTTTTTTTAGGTGAATAACGAGTGCCCTGGTACCATTTTCCAAATAATCCATTCTTTTCCTCCTTATGTTTAGGGATATCTCCTTTGTCATATGTCAAATTTCCAAAGATATGCAGGTTTGGGGGCTCTTTATTCTATTCTATTGGTCTTGTCTATTACTCTTCAATCATCCTATTGAATTAATTATTAAGGATTTAGAAGGATTTTGGTATCTGTAGGGCAAGTTCTCTTACTTTGCTCTTCAACATTGTCTTAGCTTTCCTGACATGTGATCTTTTATGTGAATTTTAGGATAAGCTTGTATAATTACAAGAAAAAAACTGGTTGGGATTTAGGTTAGAATTGCATTGGATTAATATATTAACATTGGTATAATTGATACCTTTATAAGATTGAACTTTCTGGGGGCGCCTGGGTGGCTCAGTCAGTTAAGCATCTGATTTCAGCTCAGGTCATGATCTCCTGGTTTGTGAGTTGGAGCCCTGCGTTGGGCTCTGTGCTGACAGTTCTGAGCCTGGAGCCTGCTTCAGATTCTATGTCTCCCCCTCTCTCTGCCACTAGCATGTGCCCTCTTTCGCTCTCTCTCTCAAAAATAAATAAACATTTTAAACGATTAAAAAAAAAGCAAAAGATTGAACTTTCTGTCTGTAAACATGATGTAAAAATAAATCCATTTACTCAAGTCTCTTTCTAGGTTCTTTAATAATGGTTTTTGTTTGTTTGTTTTGTTTTGTTTTGTAATTTTCTTCAGAAAGCATATCTTTCATTAGACTTATTCCTAGATACTGGATTATTTTTTGTGTGTATGTGTGAATAATATGCTTTTTCTATTAGATTTTCTTGCTGAGCTTCACTATTAGTTATAATAATTCATTAGGTTTTTTCTTCTCTATCTGTCAAAAATAAATAAACATTAAAAAATGACTTTAAAAATAAAAGGGGGTTACCTGGGTGGCTCAGTCGGTTAAGCGTCGGACTTCGGCTCAGGTCATGATCTCGCAGTCCCTGAGTTCGAGCCCTGTGTTGGGCTCTGTGCTGACAGCTCAGAGCCTGGAGCCTGCTTTGGATTCTGTGTCTCTGCCTCTCTCTGCCCCTCCCCCACTCATGCTCTGTCTCTCTCTGTCAAAAATAAGTAAACATTAAAAAAATAACGTTATTAGGTTTTTTGGATTTTCTATATAGTACCATATTATCTGCAACTAAGGATAGTTTTGTTTCCCCAGCCTTCAATTCTTATAACTGTTCTTTATTTCCTTATTTATTGGGTAGGTTAGGACCTTGAGAACAGTGTTGAGGAGAAGCAGGCATATTCATCTCATTCTTGACTTTAATGGCAATGCTTTTAAGTTTTACTACAAAAGTGATTTGAACCCTAAGATTGATAGATGACTTTTGTCAGGTTAAGGACATTGACTTCTGTGTCATTTTTCTTCTCTTTCTTCTTTTTAATAATCAGAAATCTTTTTTTTTTTAAGTTTATTTATTTTGAGAGAGAGAGAAAGAATGCACAAGCTGTGAGGGACAGAGAGAGGAAGAGTGAAAATCCTAAGGAGGCTCCAAGCTGTCAGCACAGAGCTCCATGCAGGTCTTGAACCCACGGACTGTGATCATGCCCTGAACCGAATTCAAGAGTCATATGTTCAATTGACTGAGCCACCCAGGCACCCCTGAGTCTCTTTTCTTTTAAAGTTATGACTGAGTTTGAATTTTCTTAACTCTTCACTAAAACACACACAACAGTAGACAGACAAGTGTAATAAACTTTTGTCTACCCATCACACAGCCTCAATTGCTGTTAGCTCAGGGTCAGTCTTGTTTTATCTGTTCCTTTGCTAACTTGTCCCCATTCTATGTTATTTGAAACAAATGCTGGATGTTACATCATGTTACCTGTAAATATGTCAGTTTGAATCCCTAAAAGATAATAATTCTTCAAAAAACCTACAAAAAACTACAGTACCGTGATCAACAATAATTCCTTCACATTATTAACTATATACTTCATGTTTACATATCCAGTTATATGAACATTGAATTTTGGTAAATATTTTTCTGATCTACTGTGTTGATTAAATGTTTTTCTACTTCAATCTGTTAGTGTACTTTTATAGATTTTCTTATGTTGAACCATTCTACCCTGAACTGAAGTCAGACACCTAACCAGCTGAACCACCCAGGCACTTTGAACCATTTTATTTTTGAATCACTAAGATAAACATAAATTTATGTAAATTATATATATTATAATTATAATTATATAAATCATATAGAATTTATATAAATTATATATTTAAACAATATTATATTATATATAATATATATTATACATAAATATATAACTTATACACACACACACACACACACACACACACACACACACAGGTGGGGGAGGGGCAGGGAGAGAGGCAGACATAGGATCCAAAGCAGGCTCTGCACTGTCAGCACAGAGCCCGATGTGGGGTTCAAACCCACAAACCATGAGATCATGACCTGAGCTGAAGTCAGAGGCTTAACTGACTGAGCCATCCAGGTGCCTCTAAAGTTTAGATTCTTATAAAGTGAGTTGGGCAGCTGTATTTAGGGTTAGGGTAAAAACCAAGCTCCTATAATCAAAACACCACTCAGGGGTGCTTGGGTGGCTCAGTGGGTTAAAACATCCGACTCTTGATTTAATATGACTAATCTAATCTAATATGATAAGTGTCGTGATTATAAAAAGAGGAAATTAGGACACAGACACACCAAAGGGAGAATACCAGGTGAACATGAAGACAGAGATTGGCCATGGAACACCACAGATTTCCAGCAAAGTATAGGAAGCCAGGAGAGAGGGAGAAAAGAGATATTTTCTCATATAACTCTCAGAAGGAACCAATTCTGATGACACCTTGATCTTGGACTTTTATTCTCCTTCTACTGTGAGAGAATACATCTCTGTTCCTTCAGCAAAACAGTTTGTGGTATTTTGTTACAGCAGCCCTAGGGAACTAATATACTGAGTGACAGAACGTAGCACAGCACTTGTGCTTATAACTGAAGGTGAGAATGCAGTCATACAGCCGTACCTAGTTTCAAGGCAGGCTGAGAAATATAGCCGTAGGTGGGTAATCCTATGCTCTGCAAAAAATCTTATCAGAAGAAGGATTTAGGAGGACAACTGCCATAGGAACTGAAAACATTTGTTTAAGAGAGTTTACTTTAAACTCTGGGTGGCTCAATTAGTGGAGCATTTAACACCTGATCTTGGGGTTGGGAGTTGGAGCCCCACATCGGGTACAGAGATTACTTTTTTATTTTATTATTTTTTTAATGTTTATTTATTTTTGAGAGATAGAGAAAGAGAGACAAAGCATGAGTGGGGGAGGGGCTGAGAGAGAGGGAGACACAGAATCCTAGGGAGGCTCCAGGCTCTGGGCTCTGGGCTGTTGGCACAGAGCCCGATGTGGGACTTGAACCCGTGAACCCCGAGATCATGACCTGAGCTGAAGTCAGATACTCAACCAACTGAACCACCCAGGTGCCCCTACATTACTTTTTTAAAAATAGACAGTTTATTTGTGCCTTAAATGTTCAAGAAAATGAGTTTCTAATAGCATCTAGACCAGATATCTTTTAGAGTGAGAGGCCTTTGATTATCACTTCAAAAATTTTAATAGTTCATTTAGACTCTGTAGTTATTTTTACACCAATTTTGGTAATTTATTTATATCTAGAAAATTGTCCATTTTATCTGAGTTTTCAAATACATAAAGCTGTTTGCAGTGTTTTGAAAATTTTCTGTGTAAGTACAGACTGCATCTTTTTTTATTCTTATTATTGTTTGTTAGTGCATCTTTCTTCTTTTAATCTCAGGCTTGCTAGAGATTTGTCTGGTTTAATAATTTTCTCCTCAAGGGCCAGCATTTTACACTGATCCTTTCTGTTTTGTTTGTTTGTTTGTTTCATTAGCATCTACTCTTCTCTTTTTTAAAATTTTATCTTTATTTGAAATCACACATACACATAAATTAAAAAGTTAAATATGGGGTGCCTGGGTGGCTCAGTTGGTTAATCAAGAGCCAGGTCTTAATTTCAGCTTAGGTCATGATCTCAGAGTTCATGAGTTCAAGCCCTGCATCAGGCTTTTGTCCTAACAGTGCAGAGCCTGCTTAGGATTCTCTGTCTCCCTCTCTCTCTCTCTGCCCCTCCCTCCCTAAAAATAAATAAACTTAAAAAAAAAGTTAAATAGTCCTATAAGACTTGTTATGAAAAAGAGAAGTCCCCTACTCCCTGCCTCTCATTTCCCGTTTTTCAAAGGCAAACTTTTTCAATTCTTTGAACTGGTTCTTTTGGTGTTTACCTCTATATTGCTAAATACTATGTTTATATTCCTGCTTCTTTATTTTTCAGCCATAGGTATTATTTTCAGACTTCTTTCTATGGACACTAAGGCTTTAGCCCTCTTTCACTTCCTTCCCTCAACCACATACAGATCTTCTTTTGTCCCTTAATCCTGTCAATACCATAATTTTATCCAAAATATTTATATTATTATAACTCTGTTAACACTGAGCTATATTATCATGACTATGTTAGCCCTGAGCTGAGCCATGCAGTACATTATGATTAATTTCCCTTATCTGCACAAATTTTTGTTTTCCCAGGAGTTTATGATTGTCTTTCTTTTTCATTTGCTTAGTGTTCTATATTCATGTTACTAATTCAACCCCAGTTATGTAAATCCTCTCTCAATATGTCCAAACATTAAGTGGTCTATCAAATTTATTTTCCTGAGGAAATCTTTTCTGAAACATTCTGATCTTCTCCAATCTAGATTCGTTGATTTCTACATTTATTACACAGCTATTATCCTGTTATCTCCTTTCATTGCCATCTTAGGAATTTTCATCTTTGGAGAAGGAGTTTATTTCTTGTATCTATGCTTTCCTCTTTCTTAGTTTGCTTCCTTACTTTTGGTAGAACACATCTCCAGTATCTTCTTGAGAAAGGGTACTTAAGAGATACTTTAAAAATATTTCTTTGTACATCTAAAAATGGCTTTTTATCTACCCTTACATTGATTTTTACTTTGGCAGAGTGTGGAGCTGTATGGTAGAAATAATTTTTTCTTTAGAATTTTGAGGGTATTGCTTCATTATCTTCTAGATTCCATTTTTGCTTTTGAGAAGTTTATCCATTCTGATTCCTTAAACAAATTTTTTTTTAAGTTCATTTATTTTGAGAGAGACAGAGACAGCGTGAGCAGGGGAGGGGCAGAGAGAGAGGGTCTAAGAGAGAATCTTAAGCAGGTTCCCCACTGTTAGCACAGAGCCCAGAGGTGGGCTTGAACCCACGAAACTGGGAGATCATGACCTGAGCTGAAACCGAGAGATGGATGCTTAACTGAACGAGCCCCCTAGACTCCCCACCATTCTGATTCTTGATGCTGTGTATGTGACTGTTTTCCCCTCCCTCTGGAAGCTTCTAGGAGTTTTTCTTTATCCTTAATGTTTTAAAATTTCATTATGATGTGCCTTGCCCATGGGTCTATTGTCATGCTTTATGCTGTGTGTTAGGTGGACCCTTCCAGTTTGCACACTTGTATCTTTCAGCTCTAGGGATTTCTTGAACGATTTCTTTTGTTGACCTCCTTCCCTCAGTTTCCCCCAAGTTCTGTTTCTAGAAGTCCTATTATTTGAAGGTTGGGCTTTCTGGACTGTTCTTTAAATCTCTGATCCTTCTCTACTATTTTACAACTTTGAATTTTTTAAATCTATTTTATGGGAAAAAGTACTGTATCTCCAAACATAGCCAATAAACTTTATCAGTCAGGATTACAGAAAAACTGGTCTGGGGACTACAGGTAGAAAGGGAATTCACATAGGAATTGGGTGCTAAAAAAACTTAGGCAGGAACATCAGGAAATGTGCCTAATTTTCAGATTCACCACTGTAGCTGTGGCCTCAAGAGTAAGGAAATTGCTGTTACCACCCAGATTTCAGGGAACTGCAGGAAATTTCTGCTGGTATTGCTCTTGTCTTGCAGCCCTGGGACAAGTGTGATGACTGGCAGGGGAATGCAGTCCAGCCAGACTCTGCACAAATTATGTCTGACCAAGCCTGAGCACCTGCTACCTCAGCTGGAGGAAGAAAATGACTTTAGGCTTTCTGTCTCTTCTCTCTCTCAAAAATAAACAAACATTTTAAAAAAAGAGAGGGGGTGGCGCCTGAGTGGCTCAGTAGGTCAAGCGCCTGACTTTGGCTCAGGTCATGATCTCAAGGTTTGTGAGTTCGAGCCCCGCTTCAGGCTCTGTGCTGACAGCTCAGAGCCTGTAGCCTGCTTCAGATTCTGTGTCTCCCTCTCTCTCTGCCCCTCCCCACTTGCACTCTGTCTCTTCCTCTTTCTCTCAAAAATAGATAAACATTAAAAAAAATTAAAAAAAAGAAAAGAAAATGACTTTAGGCTTTAATCTGCCTTCTGAAACTTTGGTACCAGAATTTAGAAGGGGGTAGTAAGAATACTGACAGACAGGAACAAACAAACATAAGAAATAAAAATAAACCATATGACCATTCTGTCCACTCTATTTCTTATAGATCTCCCTTAGATAGAGTCTTTCAGTCTATTTCATGTCTTAACTTGTCTTTTATTATTCTTCCCTCTTTGTCTCTTTGTACTGCATTTTGGATGATTTTCTTTTTTTTTTCTTTTTTTCTTTTCATTTTAATGTTTATTTAGTTTTGAGACAGAGACAGAGTGTGAACAGGGGAGGGTCAGAGAGAGAGGGAGACACAGAATCTGAAACAGGCTCCAAGCTCTGAGCTGTCAGCACAGAGCCCGACATGGGGCTCGAACCCACGAACTGTGAGATCATGACCTGAGCCAAAGTCAGACACTTAACTGACTGAGCCACCCAGGCGCCCCTGGATGATTTTCTTTATTATCTTCCAATTCATCATTTTTTTTTCCCTTTGACTATACTCAATCTTGAGTTTAGCCCGAATATTGATGCTTTAAAAAAATTCAATGGCTATTTTTTTGTATCTAAGATTTCCAATTGGTTCCCTTTTTTCCCCTAATTGGTTCTTTTCTATGATCACTTGTTCTTGTTCCATTTCTACCAGTTTTCATCTAATACTTCTTGCTTATTTTTCATAAGTTTCATTTTTTAAAATATGTTTCAGAATTTTGGTTTGCAGATCCATTTTGAAAGGCAGCTTTTGCCCCTCTCAATTTGTTTTTTGTCCTTTTTTTCCCTCTCCTCCTTCTGAATGTGCAGTTTATAGTTTTGTACTTGCCTCCGCCAAATCTCCTAAGCTCCCCTCCCAGAACAAAACCTTATGTGTTGTTCCATGGCTCCTGATTCTTCTGTGCTAGAATAATGCCAATGCAGATGTGGAGCTACTGGGCAGCTACTTGGGTTGGTTCCTCGTTGCAAGACGGTCCTCTATTCCCGTCCCCTTACCTCATCCTGCCCTGGCCCAGGGGATCTGGAAAGAGGAGCCCCAGTAGCTGACTGGTGGCTCCACTCTTAATCAGCCTCTTTTCTTACACAGGAAAGCCATAATCAGGCCCTTGGTTTCAAGCCATGGATCTGACTCTGGTCCCCTGTCTCCCAGGAAAACATTTTTACAAGTAAACTTTTTAATTGGAGTATAACGTACATTACAGAAAAGCACACTAATCACAAGTGAGCAGCTGGAGACATTTTCACAAGTGAAGGCTCCTGTATAGCAAGGACCCAGATCAAGAAAGAGAACATCACCAGTCACTAGAAGTCCCCCTGGTGCTCTTGCCAGTCACTACCCTTTCAATGGTAACTATACTCCTGACTTTCATAACAAGAGAGGGGTGCCTGGGTGGCTCAGTTGGTAAAGTGTCCGATTTCCGCTCAGGTCATGATCTCCCTGTTTGTGGGTTCGGGCCCCGCGATGGGCTCTGTGCTGAGGCTCTGTGCTGACTGCTCAGAGCCTGGAGCCTGCTCTGGATTCTGTGTCTCCCTCTATCTCTGCCCCTCCCATGCTCATGCTCTGCTTGTCTCTGTCTCTCAATAATAAATAAATGTTTAAAAAAACTACAACACACACACACAACAAGAGAACTTTTAGTCTCCAGTACCCCACAGGAGCCTAGCTTGTGGCTACCACTGCGACCCAGAGCCCAGCAACGCCCTCAGTCATGGCTCCATGCGGTGACTTCTGTCTCTGTTGGGCTTCTCATTCACAGCAATAGTTGTCTTGTTTTTTGAGCCCAGCTTTGTGTGTTGGGTTATTTTCAAAAATGTTTTATTCATTACGGCTTTGTGGCTAGAGGAGAGAATTCAATACTCCATTTTTTAAAAATGGAGATATAATTGACATACATTGCATTAGTTTCAGGTATACAACATAATGATTCAATATTTGTATATGTTGTGAAATGGTCATGATGACAAGCTTAGTTAATTAACATTTATCACCACACATAGTTACAAATATTTTCTTCTTGTGATAAGAACTTTTAAGATTTACTCCCTCAGCAACTTTCAAATAGACAATACAATATTATTTTTTACATAATTTTTTCTAAGTTTATTTTATTAAAAATTTTTTTAAATTTATTTTTTTAACGTTTATTTATTTTTGAGAGACAGAGAGAGACAGAGCGTGAGGGGGGAAGGGGCAGAGAGAGAGGGAGACACAGAATTTGAAGCAGGCACGAGGCTCTGAGCTGTCAGCACAGAGCCTGACGCGGGGCTCGAACTCACAGACCGTGAGATCACGACCTGAGCTGAAGTCGGATGCCTAACTGACTGAGCCACCCAGGCACCCCATCTAAGTTTACTTATTTTTGAGAGAGACAGAGACAGCATGAGCAGGGGAGGAACAGAGAGAGAGGGAGAGAGAGAATCCCAAATAGGCCCCACACTGTCAGCACAGAACCTGATTTGGGACTTGAACTCACAAAACCATGAGATCATGACCTGAGCTGAAACCAAGAGTCAGACACTTAACTGACTGAGCCACCCAGATGCCCCGACAATACAGTATTATTAACTATAGTCACCATGCTGTACATTCCACTCCCAGTACTTGTCTTATAACTGGAATTTTGTACCTTCTGACCTCCTTCCCCTATTTATCCTACCCCTCCCCCTGGCAGCCACCAATCTGTTGTCTGTATCTATGAGTCTGGTTTTTTTCAGAATCCACATGTAGGTGAAATCATACAGTATTTGTCTTTCTCCATGTAATTTACTGGAGTTAATAGACTGCCCTCAGGGTCCACCCATGTTGTCACAAACGGCAGGATTTCCTTCTTTTTTATAGCTGAATATATTCCATTGAATATACACCATAACTTCTTTATCCATTCACCCATGGATGGACGCTTAGTTGTTCCCATATCTTGGCTGTTGTAAATAACACCGTGACGAATATGGGGGTGCAGATATTTTTTCAATTTAGTGTTTTCCTTTCCTTCAGATAAGTACCCAGAGGTGGAGCTGCTGGATTGTAGGGTAGTTCTCTTTTGAGGAACCTCTATCCTGTTTTCCAAGTGGCTGCACTAACTGCACTATTCCATTTTGACTGGAAACCCAGCAGGACCTGTTTAGGGAACTCTCACTACTGGCTGGAGACCAGAGAAATGGTAGTAGACCAGCTGGGTTGAGTGGATGGGGGGCTTTGCATGCTTACTCACGAACCCAGACTTTGTCCTCTAAGTAGCTGATGATGGAAAACCTCATGCAGGCAAGTGAAATGATGTAGTTTAAAATGTTTATTTATTTATTTATTTTGAGAGAGAGAGAGGGGGGGGGGCAGAGAGAGAAGGAGACAGAAAAGCCCAAGCAGGCTCTGTTCTGTCAGTGCGGAGCCCCATGTGGGGCTCGAACCCATGAACCGGGAGATCATGAACTGAACTGAAATCAAGAGTCGAATGCTTAACCGACTGAACCGCCCAGATGCCCCCAACACACATGCAGTTTAGAAATACTTCTCTGGCTACACTAGAGAGGATGGGATGAGGAAGAGCCACACAAAGCCAGGGTTACCAGATAAGAAGAAATTCTGATAATGTGGATGAGACATGTCCAAGGCCCTGTGAAAGCCATAGTAGTGAAGGTGGGGAGACTGTAAAGATATGGTTGGGGTATAAATAGGAGATGGTGAATTGGATGGATGTCAAAGGTGATTTTTAGTTTCTGGAAAACAGGTGGAAGGTGGTGCAATTTGTTGAGCTTATGGAATGCAAGGGAAGGAGCAGGTTTGTAGGAATTCACTTTATTTCACAATTTTGTTAGTGGCTGGCTCTGCGTGTCTTCTCCCAAGGTTTTGGTCCTATGGATCACCCGACAGACGAGTGTTTTTGAGTCCCTGCTGATGAGTGCTGGAACCTGAGGAGATAGGGATGGCTAGGGTTGAGTTAGTGGATGGGGCTACCTTCAGCTGGGGCTCTTTAGAAGAGGCATTCTTCGGGGTTCCAGGCAATGTCAGTCCATAGGTTGGCATCTCCTGCTCAGAGGGGGTACCGGTGCCCAGATTCTCCCAAAGCTTGGGCCCCTTCGAGGAAACTAGGGGGTGGGAAGCAGAGAGAGCCAAGTGTATGGGAAATAAATAGAGACACATAGAGAAAGACAGACCCGGGCAGGAAATTCCTGTCTTTCCTTTCTTCTAGTTAGTAAGAATTCAGTTCTGTACTGCCTGACTAGAAACTTTGGCTCTTAAACGTTCTTTATTACCTGGAATCCAGCCTCCTACTGTCGATCTCCCCCACAGAGAGATCCACAGGAGGGGTAGATAATTGGATAAGTCAGTGGCTGGATACAAATGAGTCTGGGAGTTAGGAGGGTAAGTGTTGCCTTCTCCACGACCCTGCAGAAGATGTTTGGGAGGTCTACAATGTCTTCCCGCTCCTGCCCCTTCTCTGTCTCTCTCCCTCCTTACCCTCAATGTCTCCCTGAACTTCTAGTCCCCATCAGCTTTCCCGTTAGCCAGCCTGGCTGTGGCAGTCCTTCCCCTGCCCAGACTGTTATCTGACTTTCTGGCAGTCTGAGAAGGTTCCAGAAGCATGTCACTGGAGTCTGGAATTTCCGGAAGAGTCAGCTGAGACCCTGGAAGTTTACCCTGTGGAGGGCCAAGGCACAGAAGGCTGAGTGGGGAATAAGCTGGGACATATCCTTTATCTCTCTAGGCCCCATGCTAAGCTCTTACGGAGACAGATGTCGTAGTCTTGTTCATACTCTTATTCTCATTATTTGTTTTAGACAGCCACAGACTAGTAGGATGTTAGGAACTGTGAAATCATAATCCAACTCTTGCATTCCATACATGAGGCTCGGGGAGGTTCAGTCCCTTGCTCAAGGTCAAACCAGGAACATTTCACTTTGCTCTCCCCCCTCCCCACCCTTGGGTCTCAAAGGGCTCAGGGTCAACATAGTGAGCTCTGTAGCAGCTCGCCTTTTGCCGGTGGAGATGTTGACAACCTTTGTGGGGAGGGCTGAGAGCTCTTTGGTCCCATGAGGACAGCGGTATAAGATCTGAGTTTGAGGGTCTCACCAAAGTCTGGGGCCCTCACATTTCTCTGCAGCCATGAGCACAGGATGGGCTGCTTACATTCAGCGGGTCTCACTCCTGCAGGCCCCTGCACCTGGGATTGGAAGAATGAATAGGGACCTTGTTTCGTAGGAATTTCTTCCCTCTGCTGTTTGCTTTGGGTTTTTTCCCTCTCCATTCCTGGCTGCTAACCCAATATTTGGCTTTCTGTGAGCACTAAATATAATTCTTCATTTAACCCCCAGAATCATGGTTTCCTACCTGCTTCCCACGACCGGATCCACAGCCTGGAATGAAAACAGAACCCAAAGGGCATCAGCAACTCAGGGCTGGAGGGGGGTGGGCAGAGGTTCCGGGGAGGGGGAGGAGGAGCAGAGGCAGAGAGAGAGAAGGACGGAGCCCTCACCCACGCTAGACATTTCTCAGACATCCTGAGAAAGAGAGGGACAGGGGGAGGGAGGCAACTCATTGGGTTCTGTCCTGCTCCCTGCAACCAGGGCCCTGATTCTCTTCTCCCTCCCTAGAGGGAGACCTGGTCCCCACCCTCAGCACCTGAGGGGACCCCAGCATTCTGGGGATGGGGAATAGTGAGGTGGAGTTTCCCACGCCTCTGGGCCAGAGAAGCCCTGCGGGATGGAGGCCCTCTGCGCACGCTCCCTACCTTCCTGCTCCCCTCACTGTGAACAGTCAAGGCCGCCACACAGCAGGCAAGAGCTAAATCAAACTGGGCAGTGGAAAATTCCCCTCTGGAGCCTCCCGGGAAGAGCTGAAGCAGCTGCTATTGACCTGGGCCTGTTAGGCACCTGGCTTTCAGGTCCCCCACCGGCTAAGCCCCCCAGCTGGGGAGGAGGCGGCTGGGCCGGGAGGGAGAGTCAGGAGCTCCGGCTCCCCAGCACTGGCCCATGTTAATGACGGTTAAAACTCTCCTCTTAAATCAGAGGCGGTTTTCCAGATTTGGGAGCCCGTGGCGGTACATTCCGTCTCCCTCTGGGTAAGCAGGAAAACAGGAGACAGAGCTTCCTAGCACCAGATTTACAGCCTTGGCGGATTTTTGACACACAAATCACTCTGGAGAGTGAGGCTCAATTATGGCTGTGCAGATGCGGCTGCTGCAGGAGTGCTTCCTGCCTGGAAGGGGAGGGCCAGCGCTCCGGTGAGGCCAGGCCGGACCTCGGGGAGTGGGAGCCTCCGCCCTGCCTGAAACACTGTCCACTGACCACTCCCAAGTGTGTCTGGCACCCCAGTGGGCCATGTTGGGGCCTGGAGTTGGCAGAGGATAGGTCAGACAGGGGGCACTTGGTTAAGCAGGCCATTCTGACCTTCCTCTGTCCTCTTGACCTCTTCCTCACTTGAACTGGATTTCATTTCTTTGTCAGGTGCTGGGCACTGTGGTAGCTGCTGAGAAGGACACAGGACAATAATAATGATAATAATAATAATGCCCTGCTCTTAATGCCATAAGGAAGATGAGACAGGAATGCAAGTGATGGCAACAAAAGGCAGAATGCAGTTAGTGCCACAAAACGGTTACAGATAAGGGCCCTGGGGATTCAAAGATCTCTCCCCAGCTGGGTGGGGGGAGAAGGCTTCCCTGGGTGGTGACAGCAATGTTTGTGCCTGGGACAGGAGATTCCCTCCCTACTGGGCTGATGTGGGTTTGTGGGGGGATTTCCTGAGGAACACCCGATCTAGAACTTTCCTCCCTGTTTTCTCTCCACACCCCACCCCCAGCTAAAACTTGCCCAGAGCACCTGTTCCTTTTTACTCTTAGTGAAAGCCAGGTGTCAGGGTCTGCTCTTCTGTCCGGAGCCACGGGGTTTCTTCAAGGCAGACACCGGGCGGGGGTCACCCCTCCGCCTGCCCCACTCCCAACACACATGGGCTCAGCTCTCCCTGTAAAGTGAGGAGTGCTTTGGGCATCACTTCAGCTCTGACCTCTCGTGAGAGGGTCTTCCTGCAAAACTTCAGTGGATTTGGCTGACCTAACTGACTAGCTTTGGTTGTGGGGGAGGGAGTCTCCTTATCCACTTCCGCTCCCGGAACTGTGTGCGGGTTCTTGGGCCAGGGTGGTCTGCCACCTGGTGCTGGCTTCCCTGCCACTCCACCCAACCCCACAGACAAAGGGAAGACTCCCCTCTTGCTCTTCATGGGATGTCATATGGGTGCAGGTTACATCCCTGGCTCATCTGGGTGCTGGGACACAAAGATAAAGTAGAAGATCTCCCCGCCTTTGAGGAAGTCACAGCCCATTAACATTTGGATGTTGCTTTCCAGATTACAAAGCACTAGGACTCCTGGGCTGCATCTGGCTTCCTTCACAGGGCTGGGAGGTGGCTTGGGAAGATGCCATTACTACACTCCGTGTAGAGGCAGGTGATACAAAGCTGAGGTTCTGGGTGGTTGGCCCATATCTTGCCATTAACTGGGCGGGGTGGGGGGTGGGGGATGGATCTTGCTTTCAAGTGCTACTCTTACTGCTGTGGTCTTGGGTTGTTTTCTCTCCCATAAAAGACCCACCTCACTGGGTTGTTGTAAAGATCAGATATGTGACATAGCATTTTCTGGTACACAGAAGACATACACCATAAGGTTAGTTTCCCTTTCCTGGGCATAGGAGCACATCGTATGATTGTGTGAATCTCCCTGAACATTGATTCAGATGGAAGTTCTTGCTTCCACCTCTCTCCCCTTCCCTTGCTTTGATTCTTTGTGAGGCTGAGGGGAGGGAGGAGGGTGCTGCCCACAGGGCAGGAGAGAATTTGGGGCTTTATTAACATGGGAACTGCATCCTTGGTGCAGCCCAGTGGGCAGAGGGCTGGGCAAGCTGGTATCCTGCCCCGCCTGCTGGCAGAGGCAGCTTATGGATTTGGTGACAGACTCCTCCGAAGATATGAATGAAGCAATTGTGCGCTTGGTGTAGAAAAGATTCCAGATAGAGGAGGTGTTTTCAATGGCAATATCCCCGAGATGGAGTATTTCACCGAGTCAGCACACAGAGTTATCGGCGTCGGCTTCCCTTTGATGGTCCTCTGAGCACTTGTAAGCCTCCGAAGCTGTTCTTGGCACGGATGGACTATGTCTGAAAACTTTTATTCTCTTGTTCATTTTAATCACCCCTCCTACGTCCTGGGGGGTGGATTCCTAACTCACATTCTTGGACGATAAAGGCAACTAACGGAATCCCCGGTAGGTGAGGTTCCAAACCAGAAAACTGGTTTCCACATAGCTCCAGGGATGACTCTCCTGGCTCAGCATTGGTTTAAGACATATCTGATGACCAGATTAAAAGAGGTCTCTGAGGATTTGAGGGGGCTTTGTGGGAAGAAGCTCCTCCCCTTCCCAACCTGCTTATCAGAGTTTAAGGGGACAGGTGAGGGCTGGCTGATGGCAGAGATGGATTTGCTTGGTGAATACTGGAGTTTTAAAAATCTTCCTCTGCAAGTTGGCAGTGAGAGTGGGAGGCCAGAGTGGTGGAGGGCCCACAGAGGGTGTGTGCCCCAGGCTTATCAAATGTGAAGGGCAGCACCTTAGATGCTGATGAGAACACAAAGGGGCAACACTAAGCACGAACCAATCCTGGGGGACAGCCACAGAGCAGAGAATGGAGTGAGGGTGGGGGTGGAGGGTGAGATTTGGAAATTGGAGGAAGAGACAATGCTGGTCTGAAGACTTCAGGAGGAAATTACCTTCTCTTCCAAAGACTTAGAACTCTCTTCAATCTGGTCTTAGAATTCTTTTTTGTTGTTGTTGTTGATGTTTATTTATTTTTGAGAGAGCAAAAGCGGGGGGGGGGAGGGGCGGAGAGAGGGGGACAGAAGATCCAAAGTGGGCTCTGCACTGGCAGCAGTGAGCCCAGTATGGTGCTTGAACTCACGAACCATGAACAGCGAGATCACGACCTGAGCCAAAGTCGGACGCTCAACCAACTGAGCCACCCAGGCGCCCCTGGCCTCAGAATTCTTAAGAAGGTACCCTTAAACCTAATTTTCTGGTATTGCCAGAGATTGCCTGGGGATTGCTGTGAGAACGAATAAGCTTGGCAGTGGAGATGACCTTCCCCACCACCACCCCAAGCCCCATGGCTCTCTAGGTGGCACCATGGCCTGTGGTAGTGTAAGTCAGGCCAGTGCCCTTTCATTGACACCACAGCCAGGCAGGGCACCATGGTGGCCCTTGGGGGGTGGGGAGCGAGGTCAGAAACAGAAACTGTAATTAAATCTTTTTTTACCTACCTTCACCCCCAGCAGGAAGTTATTCTTGGTGCTCAGTGAGGGGGAAGAAGGGGCGGAGTGTGAGCAAAAAAGGTCACTTTTGACCTTGTGGCCTTCCTGGTGATTGGGTGGAGGGGTTTTAGATTGAAGAAGAGATTCCCTAGAGCATTTTCTGAAAATAACGACCAAGACCTTCGGTTTGACTCTTTCCAGGCTTTATTGCCACTTTGAGGCAGAAGGAAGGCCAGAGCACTGAACATTCATTGGCATTCTCTGGCTACCCCCAGCTCCCTGCTCCTCTCCCCTTGGACATCAGGGTTGAATGTGGACAATACCCTGGAGAGACAAATGTTGTCACACTCCTTGTGTGGGTGGGGGCAGGTGTGGCTGTGGTCGGCCAGGGGCTTGTGTTTTCCAGATTGGTGGCCGTGTTTTGGCCACCGTCTTGGAAACACGCTCCATCCACAGCTCCTCGTCCTCCTCCTCTTCCCCTGCAGTCAGACAAGGGTGGGAACGCCAGGCCAGAGGACGCTGAGCGAGAAAGCAGAGGGAGAGGATAGGTGTTTTGCCAGGGCTCCCCTTCCTGTCTCTCCTTCCAGGGGCTGTTGGGAAGAGCCATCCGTTCCTCCTGTGTGTTCTCCAACCCCCCCCCCCCCCCAGCCCCCCAGCCCTGTCCTCCCCCTGCTTCAAACTGAAGCCGAGGCCAAGGAAGCGTGGCCAAGAGTGCAGCTTGGTCTGGTCTCCTGCGGAAAGATTCTAGCATCTCCTGTTTGACAACAGCCTAAATGGACAAGGAATACAATGTGGGGTTCGAGCTCTGGGAGCAGGGACTGCAAACGCTTCTCCTTCAAGAAGAAAAATGACTGGCCACTCAGGGAGCTGCCTTCAAATGAAGACTCAGGATCCTCTTCTGCATCAGCGGCTCTTTGGGGCAAAATTCTCTTCCACTGGCATTTCTCTCTCTGTTTCTCTGTCTCTGTCAAATCTCCCTCTCATTGGAAGCATCTCTCTTTATTTCCTTCCTCTTGGAGCTCACCCTCTCCCTCCTCCCCACCCCACCTGTGGGGCCAGCTGGAGCTCCAAGCATTTCCCCACGCACGTGCATATTCAATTTCCTTTTGGCAAATAAGAGTTAGTCATCCTGACCGTGGCAGCGCGTGCTGACATCACTGGCATGTCCGCAGAGATGAATGGATGGGCTGGACAGGGGAGGAGACTTCTGGCAGGACCCCTATCCTGAATAGCGGCTGGGGCTGTCCAGCCCTGCCCTCACATTCAGGATGCTTCCCCTCCTCACCCTTCACCTCTATCCGCTCCCCGTCCTGCTGCTGTTTTGTCCTCTTTGATGTTGCTCACCTGTCTTCTTCTCTCCACCCCTTGGCCAGGGGGCCCCCCAGATGCCTGCAACAGCCTGGCCCCGGCTCTGGCAGCCTGCTCCCTTGCTCCTTCACTCCATCCCCAGGCTGAGGCCAGAGTCAGTGTTTTATGCTTCACTGGGGCCATGCCACCCTCTGCTTGGAGGCCTACAAGGGCTCCCACCGTCTTCATGATGATGTCCAAGGGGCTCTGTGTGGCGGTCTGCAGGGATTTGGTGTCGGCTACAACTTGTCATCTCTTGCCCCCTCCACCCAGTGGATTCTGCTTTTCCCCATTGGAGTGTGTTCTCAGCGTTGCCTCCAGATCTCTTTCTGCGAGACCTTCCCGCTGCCGGGCAGAACCCTGCCTCCCAGTGTGCGCAGCGTGCGGGTGTGTGCAGGCACCTACACATACACGTACACTCGTGCACACACATACTATCTAATGCTTATGTGTGGTTTGCCTCCCTTCAGGGACTACAATTTCCAGGAAGAATTTCCAGATGATCCCCAGCCCTCAGGTACTACCATCCCACCTCATACAAAACACACCGGTTCAGTTTAGGTGTCCCTTGATCTCTCTCTTTTTTGCTGCTATTGGCCACTTTCTCCCTTTTGAAAACTCTCATCTGTGATGCCTTCCATTGTGATTGCCCGCACCCCCCCCCCAACATCTATTCTTTCTATTTTTCGTAAAATGATAATTACCCTGTTTTTTTTTTAAGTTTTTGTTTTGTTTTGTTTTGTTTTAAATTTTAAGTAATCTCTATGCCCAACATGGGGCTTGAACTTACAACTCTGAGATCAAGCTTTACATGCTTTACTGACTGAGCCAGCTAGGTGCCCCCACCCTGTTTTTTATTTAAGGAATCTACTCCTCTATGTGTTCAGTGGAAAATCAGTTCTGTTCTATGCTCTGAATCTGGGGAAAATGGTTTTGGCATAAGCTGGTCAGAGCCACAGGAGATGGTTCAGGGGTGGGAATGTGACCAAATTGAACTCAATGAGCTTGGGAAAATGTTGTTGGTAGTTTCTGGGTAAGAAGTTTCCTTGCTCTTCTGGGAGATCTCTGGGTGTGTTGGTCTCTTTCTCCTGCACTTAGAGGGGGCAGTATGAAACCTGAAACCTAGGAGTCTGGGCACTTGGCACTGGAAGAAAGCTAATCTTGCAGAAAGCAGAGCTGACAGACTGAAAAGCTGGATCCTTGAAGCCTGTCGAGCAGCTGAATCATACAGAACCTGAAGCCAGTTTACACAGACATTTAAATCACTTTTATTATTTGGGCCAGTTTGAATTGGCTTTTTTGGTTACACGCAGGAAAGTCCTAATGCATTCACTTTCTTTCTCCCCTGATTTTTCTTCTCACTGGTCACTCTTTTCAACGTTTCCTGGGTCTCTCTCTTCCTTTCCCATGGATGATGTTCCATGGGGGGTTATCCTTGTTGTCATTTACAAACTGGATGATCTCAGTTACTTGTATGACTTCATTTGCCATTGTCTTCCAAACCTGTAACACCTGAGGTCCAGTTAGGACTGTCTAACAGCTTTCCAGAATCTCTTACATGTCCCGCAAATACTTCAAACTCAACAAGTTCAGAACTGAACTATTCATCATATTCCCCACAATCTTGTTCCTTGTCCGTATTTCTTACCCTTGTTAACAGCTCAACTATCTCCCTGCTGACCAAGCCGGAAGCTGGGTGTCGTCTTCCTTCTTGGATAGCCCCACATGCACTTAGTCACTGCATCCGGTCCATTCTCCCCGCCTTAAATCTATCCAGTCTGCCCCTTCTGTCCTGTCCTAACCTCCACTGCTGTAGTTCACTGTCCATCAGCTCTCACCAGATACAGGTAGGGTCCTCCTACTCTGGCCACTGTCTAAAATGCAAATCTGGGGCACCTGGGTGGCTAAGTGGGTAAGCGTCAGACTCTTGGTTTCAGCTCAGGTCATGATCTCACGGTTCGTGAGTTCAAGCCCTCTGTCGGGCTCTGTGCTGACAGAGGAGCTCGGAGCCTGCTTGGGATTGTCCCTGTCTCTTTCTCTGTTCCTCTCCCACTTGCACGCACATGTGCACGCACGCTCTCTCTCAAAATAAATGAATAAACATTTAAAAATAAATAAATAAAATTCAAACCTGACCATGCCTGCACTCTGCCCAAGGCAGAGGTGTTCTTTCACTTCTAAGCTCCAGCTCTCAGAACCATTGCTGTTCTAGGCCTTCCCATCTTCTGGAAGGTTCTGGGTCTTCTGGCCCTTTTCCCATGGCTCTTCCCCTATCTTTAGCTCTCACCCTCCTCACTCCCGTTTCACCAAACTCTTCTGTTCTTCAGGCTTAGGTCTCCCCTGGAGTTTGCTGCCCCCAGGCTAGCAGGAGACTTCCAGGCTGACGACCCCTTTCTCAGCCCTGTCATGTTGCCCAGTTTTGAGTCTGTAAGCTCTTTGAGGGCTCAGGCATGAATTCGCAGCCCTTTCTACGGTGCCTCACACACAACAGATGACCTATATCCCAGTGTCTGTCCTTATTCCCCACCTCTGGCCATGAGCAAAGCGAGGGTGAATGTGTCTAAAGGGGACCAAGCACTGGGTCTTTAGTAAGTGCTCAGTAGGTGTCCAGCCGAGCCAGTCAATGAACAAATGAATGAATGAGTGAGCTAGGGGCTTGGGCCTTGGAGCTTAGCCCCAGGAGCCTGCTACCTGCAGCACTGCCCTTGCTGTAGCAAGGGGACAACAGCCCCATGCAGCCCTGAGAGGAGCTTCTTCCACAACTTCTCCTCCTAAGGGCTTCCTGAGGCTGAATTATCCTCCAAAGCTTGGGTCATCGCAGGAGGCGATTCCAGGTTGGAGCAGGAGGGAGAAGGGTGGGGGACCCTGGAGTTCAGCTGGCTGACGGGTGGCAGCAGCAGGTGTGAAGAGGAACCCAGAGGCAGTAACCTCACCCCCAGGTCTATGAGGGAATTCTCGGGGCAGTTAAGACCTCTCTCTGATCCCAAGAATTCCCAGGAGAATCTTTTTTGCTGCTTTTGGGGCAGATGCAGAGAAACTTCCAGGCTACTAGGAAGCACGAGGCAGGCGAGCAGAGGCATGTGCTTAAGAGTCTCTGTCAGCTTTGGGGGCACGTGAGTGGCTCTGACTCTTGATTTCGGCTCAGGTCATGATCTCACGGTTTGTGAGTTTGAGCCCCGCATAGGGCTCTGCACTGAGCATGACGCCCACTTGGGATTCTCTCTCTTCCTCTCTCTCTGCCTTTCCCCTGCTTGTGCGTGCTCTCTCTCAAAATAAATGAAAAAAAAAAAAAAAAAGAGTCTCTGGCTGCTTTTTGCTGCTCTCTCTCCTCCCCCAACCACACTCAAGTGCCTCTGCCCTCATTCTGCCAGGCCCAGCTCTGGCCACCTCCCTCCTGAGGCCTTCCTGGACTGCCAGCACGTGATCCGGGCTTCTGGGGGAGGGCGGCTCCATTCTGCTTTTAGGCAGGTCCTGAGGCCCAGCACTTGAACCCACAAGCCTACAGATTCAGAGTGGGAAGGCAGGTATGGGGAGCCTGCCGCTGATCAGCTGATGCCAGGGCAGCTGCAGCTGGCAAGAGGGCACAGGTTCTGAACTAGGAGTTCTGAATCCTGATGACAACCACTGATAATAACAACCACATGCTGGGAACTCACTATGATGCCTAATCCTCTTTCCAGCAGGCCTTCTTAATGAGGTCTCCTGTTCTGTGGAGCAGGCTGGGATTTCCAGTGAGAGCCTGAGGGCCCCTCCCTCCAGGCCCTCCTCTCCCCCACCTGCCCCCTTCTGCAGTAGGAGGGATCTGGGAGACAGCACAGCACCCTCCCCCCCATCCATGCCCTTACCCACTGTGAAACTGGGTTTGTTCCCTCCTTCAGGGGGGGCTCTGCTTTTCCAGTGCACTGGCAGGAAGGGGGATTCAGGGCCCGGGACGGTGTTTAGGACGAGCAGAGCTCAGCAAGCCACAGTTCAGAAGCTGCTTGGAGCAGGTCTGTCTGCTCTGTAGTCTCAGGACAGAGCCTCGGTGACCACACAGGGCCGCTCCCCTCAGAGGCAGTGGCGGCTGGTGTTTTCCTGCCCGGGGCCTATCCTCTGGAGCACCCTGCCTTCCTCCTCCCCTCTCTCCTCCTGCCTTTACCAGGCTCCAAGCACCACCTTTTAAGTCCCTGGAAGAAAGCTCACAGAATGACCATTTCCAGGGATATTTGCATTTTATTGGCGCTTCTCAAGCTCTTTAAGAAATGATATTGGTCGAATCTGACCGGTTGTTTTGAAGGAGACGAAAAGACAAGAAGGGCTCTCTCTTTCCTCCCTCCTTCCCTTCCTTCCCACTTCCCTTTCTTCCTTCCTTTGTCTTTCCATCCCTCCCTCCCTCCTTCCTTCCAGGGCTTACTTTGGGCTAGGCCCCCAAGCTTGCCATGGGGATGCAAAGAGGTCTAAGACCTGGCACTTGCCTTGAAGCCCTCACTCTCACTCCATGCCAGACCCCTTGCTTTAATAAAGGGCTGGTTGGGGCGCCTGGGTGGCGCAGTCGGTTGGGCGTCCGACTTCAGCCAGGTCACGATCTCGCGGTCCGTGAG
Organism: Felis catus; assembly: GCF_018350175.1. Classification (NCBI taxonomy): domain Eukaryota; kingdom Metazoa; phylum Chordata; class Mammalia; order Carnivora; family Felidae; genus Felis; species Felis catus. Next base: position 44,107,020 of record NC_058371.1, on the reverse strand, counting down.
TTCGAGCCCCGCGTCAGGCTCTGTGCTGATGGCTCGGAGCCTGGAGCCTGTTTCCGATTCTGTGTCTCCCTCTCTCTCTGACCCTCCCCTGTTCATGCTCTGTCTCTCTCTGTCCCAAAAATAAATAAACGTTGAAAAAAAAAATTAATAAAGGGCTGGTTTTCCCAGAGGAGGAGCGGGGCTTCTGCTGGAAATGAGGTTGGCAGGGATTTCTCTGTTTTTTTAGTTGGGCTCTGAGCCTTACGTGGGCTCCCCCTGGGGTAGACTCATTGCTGGCAAACCAGGTCCTAGTCCCCGTTTGCTGTGGCTGAAGGCACCCAGCTGGCACCAGTAGTTTCCTTAGGGTTGGCTTTGTTATGGCTTGGATGACTGGACAGGATTTGTAGCTGGATGCCTAGGCCAGGCCTGGTGGATGGACAGAAACGTGTAAATGTGGGGATGAACTACCATCACACTCACTCTGCACACCCAGAGCTGGGGGTGAGGGTGGGGGGGACACTTTCGGACATCCTCCCAGGGACATAGTGACACTTAGCTCTCAGCTCAGTGCTTTCTGGCTTTGGTGACATGGAAAAGGCCAGCAGGCTCCAGCAGTTTCCCTGAGCTGTTGTGGGCTGTGGCGTCTTGTGTTCCGTAGCCTGAGTGGGGCCAGTGAAGCTAGTCTTTTCTCAGGGCCAGCCCTGCCAGCCCTTACAGCCCCCTGCTATCCCTACCCCATCGAGAGCCTGTCTTGTTCTGTATCTTGTTCCTGAAGAATTTTGCTCGCCATTGAGCCACAGGACCACCTAATTGCAGGGCCCGACACACAACAAAAACACAGGGCCTGTCATTAAAAAATTATTAAGAATCTCAAGATGGCAATAGCAGAGCATTAAGCCAGGTGTGGGGCCCTTCTAAGTGCCAGAAAGCCAGCCTGGACTGTCCAGTATTTCTTCTCAAAGGGACACTTTTGGGCCATCTCAGAAAACAACTCTAAATGAGAAGTTTCAGGCCCTGGTGACAGGTGACAGGGGAGTTAGTCCTGTCTGATACTCCCTAACTGCACCATGGGGACCAGGGACGACCCACTCCAGCTCCCTCCTGAAAGGTAGTTTCCTTGGCTTTTCCTGTCTCCTATGTTGTGAGTTTGCATGTCAGGGGGCCTGGGAAGAAGGGGGTGATGTGTATGTGCAGGAGGGCACGCGTGTGGGGGCAATCTAAAGAAGGAATGGCCGTGTATACTTGGGGTTTGGTTTTCTGTTAACCTCTGCCCAACCCCGTTCCTTGGGAGGGGCGACGCGGCCCTAGGTGCAGTTCCTGTTGTGCGGGTGACCTGCTGCTCCACGTACAGTCTCCTGCTTCCCTCCCCACCCCCCAGGCTGAGGTAGAGCCTCCTCACACACGCAGCTGCTGGGTAGGGAAGACAAATACTGCAGAGTGCCTGGGCACTCGTGCTGAGAGCAGAGATGGAGGTTTAATGGGCTTGTTACCAGGCACCTGCTGTGCCGCACGTCCCTCTCCCAAGAAGACAGGACATAGAGATAAATTACCTGGCAGAGCTGCCTTCCTGGTGGGAAGAGAAATACCTCGGAGCAGGAAGATGAATTTACAGAACAGGCAGGTCATAGGGTACAGGCAAAGAGTCAGTGGCCCCGATCTAGGGGGAGAAAAGCATTACTCTCAACCATCCAAGACAGCAGTTAATCCAGAAATATCTGCTGCAGGTCTCCTGGGCTGCCAGTGTGGGGGTGGGCGCGGGGTGGGGGTGGGGGGGCGATACGGAAAAGTGTCCGTTATGTTCCTGCCTCCAATGAGTTCACAGTCTAGTTGAAGACACAACACTGACGCCGCCTCTTTGAGGACCAGGGTTGGGGGCTGGGCATCTGGCAGGTCCTGGCACACGGATGGTGCAGGAGAAAGGCTGGCTGGCTGAATGAATGAAATTGAAAAAATGGGGCAAACTGTAGCAAGGACAATAAGACATTCTCCAGAATTCAGATAATGAGAATTCGGAAAGAGGTAAGAAGACTTCTACTTGGCTGAAGAGGGGGAGCTGCCAGAAGAGCTGGGGTTAGAGCTGCAGCTTTTTGTTTTTTAAGGTTTATTTATTTTGAGAGAGACAGAGACAGCATGAGCGGGGAGGGGTAGAGAGAGAGTGAGAGAGAGAGAGAATCCCAGGCAGGCTCCGGGCTGCCAGCACAGAGCCCGATCGATGCGGGGCTCGAACTCACGAAGTCGTGAGATCACGACCTGAGCCGAAACCAAGAGTCGGATGCTTAACTGAGCCACCCAAACACCCCTTGGAGCTGCATCTTGATGGTTCAGATTGTTGGGGCTGCAGAGAGTGGGGGTGTCCGGCAGTGTGGGGTAGAGATTGAGAGTGGGAGTGTTGGAATTAGGATGACATGGTTTCCAACGCTGGCTCACCTTGGAACAGCTGTGTGGGCTTTGGGAAAATCACTTAACCTTTTGCTGAGTCACCGGAACACATTTTGGACCATCACCAAGTGGAATTGTAGTCTTAACGGGCCCTGACTGAAATGCAATTCTCTTTAGATTTGTCCACGATGCCTGTCCTCTCCACCTCTGCCCAAGGCCACCAAGTCCTCCCTGGAACTCAGCCTGTCACTTCACTTTTCTGAGCTTCATTCTTCCATATGCAAGATGGGGAGAAATAGGACCTACCTCATAGAATGGCTGTGTAAGGATTGCCTAAAATACCCCCCAAAGCACCTAGCAGGATGCTTGGTGTAAAATAGTCGCTTAAGAAATGGTGGCCTCAGATTAACTACGAAGACACCAAGCAGGAAGGCACAACATGTGTGAGTGAGAGGCAACAACTTCTGTGTCACTAGACAAAAATGGGGTTTATTTGGGGGATATAAGGCTTTACATTTTATGATGGGGCTAGACTACGTAGGGGTTTGAAGGCCGGGTTCAGAAAATGAGCTTTTATTGGAGAAGATGACAAAAATTAAGTGGGCTTTTGGAATCTTGGAAGTCATTTTCACGTTGGTGCTCACAAACCATGCTCTCTCTGTGTGTACCATAACACTGTGTTCTAATTGTTTTCACACATTTGAATTTTGTCTAAATATGAAAATAACATGAAGTCTTCAGACTGTATCAGCAAAGAGGTCATTAGAAATTGAAAGGGGAAACCCTTGGAATCTTGAACTTTAAAAAAATAGCTATTAGAGGGCACCTGGGTGGCTCAGTCAGTTGAGCACTGGACTTCGGCTCAGGTCGTGATCTCCTGGTTTGTGAGTTCAAGCCCCACACCGGGCTCAGTGCTACTGGTGCAGAGCCCATTGGGGATTCTCTCTGTCTCTCTCTCTGCCTCTCCCCTGCTATCTCTCTCTCAAAAATAAATAAATAAACTTAAAAAAAAAACCCATAGTTTCGCAGATTTGAAGAAAAAAATCTTTGTTCCCTTTTGGGGGGCTTGAAAGGGGACAAATATTAGTAAATGCCTTGAAATAGTTGATTTGAGGGTAAACAGTGTGACAAAGAACAACCGTAGAAGAGATGTCTCAAGGGCTGGCATAATTTATTTCAATATCAATTATAAAAAAGTTATGTTCATTGTAAGTTACTTTTAAAGATTGTTTCCATCCAGCTGACAAATTATGATGAAAGCATTTAGCTTTAGTTTGCACTTAAAATTTGCACACATGTTACAAGGATGATATATGTTCCTCCTCCCTCAATCTGCCTCAGGCTCCCCGGAGCCCCTGTGAAGTAGAGGTTGAATGGGTTCTGGACAGTGGCCCTGTCTGCCAGCAATACATGTCAAGAGGGCAGGATTCCACAGGGAAGTAAGGAGGTTCATGTGAAATGGGGTCACTTCCATCTTTACCAGTCCTTGTCTTGGCCATGTATCAAGTATTTAATTGGGACCTTAGTACATGCCCCCACAGAGCTAACGCGATAAAGCTGAAGGGAAAAAAGGGTCCCTGCTCTCAAGAAGCCAGTGACTGCTTCCTTCTAGGACACCGGCAAGAGCTGGTAGTATTAGACTGGTGATTCACCTAGCAGGGTGTTGCCCAACCCATACATTAGGGATCAAGGGGAGGGAATGGTAGAGCGAGCAAGGATGTCTATCCTGGAGGTGATGAAGATAGGGAGGTGCATCTTCCCTGCCTGAGAGGCAGTTGCTGTGATTTCTGAGGTGACGATGTGGTCCCCCAAGAATGAGAATGTCTGAGATAAGGGGCGCCTGAGTGGCTCAGTCGTTTAAGCATCTGACTCTTGATTTCAGCTCAGGTCATGATCTCATAGTTCATGAGATCGAGCCCCAAGTGGGGCTCTGTGCTGAGAGGGTGGAGTCTGCTTGGGTTCTTTCTCTTCCTGTCTCTCTGCCCCTCCTACTCTCTCAAAGTAAATAAATAAACTTAAAAAAAAGAGAGAGATTGAATATCTGAAGTAAAGTGTGGGGCAGCACCGTGTGGTGGCTAACCAAAAGCAGGACCAACTTGGGTTTGGATCTTGGCTCTGCTGTTTACTAACTGTGTAGTTTTGGGCAAGTTACTCAATCTTTTTTCTTTCTTTCTTTTTTTTTTAATTTTAACTAGGCTCCACACCTAATGTGGGGCTTGAACTCAAGACCCTGAGATTAAGAGTCTCATGCTCTACCAACTGAGCCAGCCAGGCACCTTGCAAGTTACTTAATCTTTAAACTCAAGTTTCTTCACTTGTTGAGAAAAAAAGAAAAGTAATGATCATGTGAAATCATATAAGTAAAGCACTATGCACAAAGTGAGATTTCTTTAATGGCTTTTTCTGCTCGGTATGATCATACCCATTTTACAGAAAGGGAAACTGAAGCTTAGGGGAAAAAGTGAGGTCTAACTCCAGAGCTTAAGCTCCTGCTTCCATATCAGCCTCCCTCCCAGCCTCCTCATCACACCTACCCTGACTCATCCAGCCCTCCTGACTGTCCAGTCTACCCTTCTGCCCTCTGTATGTAACCACACGCAGTCTTGCCTCATTCCCCCTCCTTCACGTTTTGTGTGAAAGACAAGACTGAACTCCAATGTCCTTGAACGGGACAAAATTACATGCCTAGAGAGAAGAGTTAGGAGGAGTGGGAAGGGAGAGGTGACTCAGGAATGGCAGCTTCTGAAAAGCAGAGGAACAATGGCGTCTCTGGGATTGAAGGTTTGGGAGAAATGGGGCGGCAGTCTGGAGAACCAGTCTGAAGAGCCTTCTGTTAGAGAAAGGAAATTAGGCGCTTTGTCGAACCCTGGGCCGAGGGATTTGGGCCGAGGGCCGAGGGCACAGAGAGGGGGCCTCCTCAACTGACCAATGGACAGTTGGAGGTTCTGAAGTGGGGACAAGGCCAGAGTGTCGTGATGTCATGTCCCTATCATTAGGGACCCCAAACGCTAGAGTTACATGAGATATTTGTGTGTGGGATGAGGTGTCAAGAATTTATTATTTTTACTTTTTAAACTTGTAAGGATGTAATTTCCAACCCTGATTTTTTTTTTTTGTCTTAAATGAGGACCTCTGTAGCAAAACAATATAGAAATGTGCTGCCTGTTCAAGGATCCATATATTATTTTCATTAAAGGAAGAGTGTTCAGGAAGTTTGCAAACACCTGCTCTGAAACTGGCCTGCCTGTACTGGTGCTGACAACTCCCTGCTGGAGCAGTTGTGCGGAAGGGAAAGATCACAGCGTGGGGAAGGAGGCCCTTCCACACCGGCAGCCAAGGGGGTGGGGGTGGGGGAGGCTGCTTGAGCCCTCGGTTTGGCTGCAGGAGGGTTGGCTGTCTCCAGGAAGGCACAGGCAGGTGTGGGCATGGGGTTGATGGCGGCTTAGTGTGGAGCTTGACTTCATTCCTTCCACCTGTGGCACTGTGAGCCTCAGTTTCCTCTTTATTATTTTATTTAAAATTTTTTTTTAACGTTTATTTATTATTGAGAGACAGAGAGAGACAGAGTATGAGCAGGGCAGGGGCAGAGAGAGGAGGAGACACAGAATCCGAAGCAGGCTCCAGGCTCTGAGCTGTCAACACAGAGCCTGATGCGGGGGTCCAACTCACAAACCGGGAGATCACGACCTGAGTTGAAGTCGGACTCTGAACCAACTGAGCCACCCAGGCGCCCCCTCTGTTTCCTCTTTAAATGGAGTTAACAGTAACATGCATGAAGCAACTGACACATGGTCTGAATGAGAGTGGATACTCCATAAGCACTTGCTCTCCTCCCTTTTTGAGGGTTTTCTGAGGCCAGTGTCTTTTTTTTAATGTATTTATTTATTTATTTTGAAAGCGAGTGAGCAAGCGAGCGAGCGAGAGAGCGTATGTGTGCTTGCACGTGCACGACGAGCAGGAGGGGGACAGAAAAAGGAGAGAGAGAATCCCAAGCAGGCTCCATGCCGTCAGCGCAGAACTGTGAGATCACGGCCTGAGCCGAAATCAAGAGTCAGATGCTTCACTGAAGAAGCCCCCAAGGCCCCGAGGCCAATGTCTTTATATGGCAAAACTCTCCTGCCTCCTGATATGCTTGGAAGCCAGTGGATAGTTATTCAAACTGCAAAGCTGCCAGAGTCCTCCTCTGCCAGCTCCTGCTTTCTGACAAGGCCCACCTGGCTAACTTCTGTCCGAGCAGGTGAGACGGCAGGTGGCCGGCGGGGTAAGTTATTTTTAGCGTTCTGCATAGGATGACGTATGTGACTTTCAAGGCCACGTAACCTGCATGGGCGCTTATCAGACATGTGCACACAAATGGAGGGTGCAGTGAAGAAGAAATTTCAATAGGATAGTGCCAGGAAAGGGGTCACCTTCTGTACCAGGCACAGCACAAGTCACGCCCAGCTGGACGTGCTGGCTGAGGTGCCAGCCTGTGGGAGTTCACTCTTGAAGGTGCTGCCTTTGCACGCAGCTCTGGAGCTTTGCACGCACCCTTGTTCCCTATACGTTTTGTCCTTAGGTCCTGGTGAATCCCTACCAATCTTCCCATAGCTTGTCCACGTGGGCTGCCATAGCGCCTCTGTTACAGCCGTTCACAAGCACTGTTGTTTACACACTATTGTCACACACTGTGACAGTCCTCTGCCTCTTAAACCAACCAAGACCTTGCCGAGGCTGGTGCCCTGCTTGATTCTTGTTTGCAGCTCCCAGACGTAGGACAGCATTTGGCACTTGGTGGGTGTTTGCTGAATGAATGAATTATATGCATTTGTCAGGTTTGTGACATTTTCCCTTTCTCTTGATTCCCACAAAATATTCTACGTTTTTACATTAATTTTTTTAAATGAAGATGAATTCATATTGCTTTTGAGAGTTTCACAGTCACCCGCTGGAGCCGTTGGGGATCTAGGGAATCCGAACTATAAGGATGAGAACCCTTGAGTTAGAAAATGCTCGTCTCCATGTTACCGGCTGTCAGTAGGATGGAGGTAACCCAAGTAACACAGTGAAGGAACACAGAGGCCAGGTGGCTGTGTGCCTGGGGCTGACCTACTCCTGACAGAAGTTCCTGCCCTGGGTCACTGGTGGGCTGGCTGGGCGCTTGCACAAAAGAGCTAGCAGCATAATGGGAAAAGCTGTGGCTCTGGGAAGTCAGGGCCAACTCGGTGTCTCCCCTCAGGGTTTGGGCTTTCATTTGGCATGTCAGGCTTCCTCCACCCCGGGCTTGATGAACACTGATTGATTGGACTTGAATGTACAACCAGGTAGAACTGGTATATGTCTTCCTCTGCCGCAAAAGGCTAAGCCTGGTGTATATGCCTCGACTTTCCCACAGGGCCCTCATGGAGAGGCCCTACCGATACCTGAGGGGTCAGGGCAGAATGGAGCAGCCGATGGGGTCCCTGGCACCCGCTCTGGACAAGTGTGGCACTTCTGCTCTGTTTGCTGAGCTAGAAGGCCATCCTCTGGACTCATGGATTCACTGACTCCGTTTCCAGTGCCTCTGAGGGGTCAGGATTCACTGGGTTTGAATTTCAAAGATGCTCTAAGGAAGATGCCCAGAGAAGCAATGAGCACTTGAAGGGGAGGGTGTGCAGATTCTAAGTGTGCTAAGAAAAAGAATAATTAGGCCCTAACGTGGGCTCTGAAGCATCTTCCTTACAAAATCTTGGAGCCTGGGTTTGGTAATCACTAGGGCACCGACAGCTGTGGGGTGAGAAGTTGCCTTCAGCCCTGTCCCTGGATTTTCCTCATTACATCAACAAAATGAGATACCAGAAGCCCTGAGAACATGTTACTTCAGAGGTTGAAATTACAGACTCGTAGCAGGCAAAACGGCTATTTGCGGTAATAACTATTCTAGCCCAGGTTGGAAGAGCCTAGTAAATGTTGCCCTTGTTTGAAATCTTCCCCTGATCCCCACCGCACCACCTCCCCAGTGCTGAACAGGTTGGGAGGCAGAGTAACTATTTTCTGTTTGTTTGTGTTTCAGAGCCAAGCTGTCTGGAACTCTGTCTGGAAGAGCCTCTTCCCCATCCCAGCAAGTGTACCCAGCAATCAGGAGCCACTGTTGGACCCAGCGCTGCCTGGATAAACATTTATAAAATCCGGAGGGATCATTAGCAGAGGGCAGGGGATGTCTCTGTTTGAACCTCCGACAGTCACCAAGGGCCCAACTCTGAACTCCCGTGTTGCCCTTTAACTCGTAGGAATTCAAATGATGCTTTGGGAAGGAAAGAGAACAATTGAAACCAGAGATTCAAGACCTTGTCTCCACCTTGGGATCACCCAGGAGCTTTGAGTAATCCAGTAGCCCAGGCTGCGCGCTGCAGGGGGTTAAATCAGAACCTCTGGGGTGAAGAGAAGATGGAGGGCAGGGCTCTTCTGCTCCTGCAGGGGGACTGGTTCCTTGTGTTTCTCACACGATGAGCAGATCTCCATGCTGAGCGAGATTCTGGTTGTGTGTACGCGTGTGTTCTGGCTGGACGCCAAGGCTGTTGTTTATTACGTGGAAAGGGGGCGTGGCAGTTAGAGGGCAGGGAGGGCGGTGGGGGGCTCCTCAGTATGTTCATCACTGTTGCACCCTCCCCACTTCAGCCCAGGCCACTGCCTGTGGCCCCCGGCTGCTTGGTGCTGGAGGGAGCTGGGTGTGCCGGCTTGGGGGAGGTCACCGCGGGACACTCGTGTGGACAGGGGCCGGATATTGGGTTATTGTGTGATGGGGCCAGCAGGAAGTCGCAGGCCAAGTGTTGCACTTAAAAAACAATTCTCATCAGGCTGTTCTGGGGTTTAAAGATCGTGTATAACGAGGCCCTGAAACTTCCTCTAATTCAACCAAAGTAGCTGGACTTTTTGGGTAATCTAAGGGATTTTCAGAGAGAATGTTGACCAAATGCAATTTTACTTACCTCCAGACTTTGAAACCTAAACCCTGCATGGCTCCCCCTGCATTCTCTTTATCAGTAGATAGTTAACCATACACCAGTGGCCTTCCTGGAAATCCAGACATTGTCTTCATCTTCTTACATTCGCTCAGCCAGTACCCTGGTCCTCAGGTCTCATGGATGCGGCTCCCCAGTCTTTCCCTGTGTCCTCTGCCCCTGCTTTGGGCCAGTCCTTCATCTCTCTATTACTATCACCTCCTAACTGGCCTCCCGTCTCCAGTCTCATTCCGCTGCTCCATCACCATTGCACCTTCAGAGCAAATGATCCAGATACACACTGCCATGTAGTCCGCTGCTTCAAATCCATCAGTAGCTCCTCGTTGCTTTCCTAATAAAGCTTAACTGTCTCGGCATGACCTTCAGTGCTCTGATTGCCCAGCACCTTTCCAGTCTCCTCTCCGAGCACATTCCCTTAAGGACCCTATATTTTAAGTACAGAGAACTTTGCTTTTTCATGAACCTTTGCATAGGCTGTTCCCTTTGTCGGGTATTCCTTTCCCTCTCCTTCAAGACTCTTTGCTTGTCTCTTAATCAGCCCGTAGTGACCTACCCTCCCCCTCCCCCAGGCTGCATCAGCACCAGTTCACCAAACCCCTCTGCTGTGTGAAGCACTGTGTCATGAACACTGAACTCCTTGTGTTTCTCCCAACTAGACTGTGAGCATCTTGAGGGCAGGGGCTGGGTCTTTGCATGCTTGATGCCTACACGATCTGTGGACTAAAGGAGGCCTTTGAATTCAATGCCTGGACTTGCTCCAGTATATCCCTCCCCTTTCTCCTCCTGCTAATTTGAGACCTGGCTCAGATTCATTTGGCCTGGGCAAAACTCTGGGACAGGGGAAGTGTGGCTTGGGCCATCAGCCATCCTTCTCTTCTGCACTTGTTTCTTCTTCTTCTTTTTTTTTTTAATTTTTTAAATTTTTTTATTCTTTATTTTTTGAGAGAGAGACAGCCAGACAGAGTGCAAGGGGGGGAGGAACAGAGAGAGAGGGAGACACAGAATCCAAAGCAGGATCCAGATTCTGAGCTGTCAGCACAGAGCCCGATGCGGGGCCTGAACCCATGAACCACAAGATCATGACCTGAGCTGAAGTTGGACGCTTAACCACCTGAGCCACCCAGGTGCCCCTTGTTTCTTCTTCTTTGAGGCTTCTCTGAACACTCCCAACTCCCTTATTCTTCCATTGTTTCTCTTCAATTCTTTCTCTTTCCATCAAAGTGTGTTCTCAGAAGAAGCATGTTTGTCCTGAAACACAAAGAACTGCTGTTCCCTTCTCCCTGCTTAGTAGTATTTTAGCAAAAAAAAAAGCCATACAAATTAATCTCTAATTGTGGAAAAATCTAGCCATAGGAGGAGAAGCCAGAGGAAAACATTGAGGCTCAGACAGCTTTCGGTGGTGATTTTTTAAAAAGACTGTCGTGCATTCTCTTGTACCAGGGTATGGATCAGAAAAGGTTGGATTTACTCTGTGGTGGAAAGAAGCACAAAGAGGGGAGATATTTTTCTTGGTTTGTCTCCTGCCTCACCCCACACACCTACCTCCCTGTGGGGACTGTACATAGGGACAAGGTGTCCTAGGGCGTGCAAGAAGTGCGGGTCATGACAACTAGATCTTTCCATGGAAGGAGCACGGCAATAGGCAAGAAACAAGAAAGCTGGAAGAATGAAAGTAAAACATGAGAACAGAAAGGCACCAGTTGGGCCCTCGCTGGGTGTTGGGGGTGTAGAAGTGAGACACCTGTCCTCAGTGAGCAAGCAGAGTAGGAGAAATGGGCACAAGGGAGGTGGGCTACCCATGACCTAGACTGCCAACACCGGGCAGCCTGGGATATGCCTTTAGATTGGCAGGGTCTTGTAAGACTCACCTGGCTGGGGGAGACCATGGTCTGGGCAGGGTTCAGGAATCATGTTCTATAGATGGGTCATAGGAGACCTCTGCTTCCACAGTCTCGGGCTGAACTGTGACCCAAGGCTCCAGAAGCTGAGACTCCTGTGACATGGTGACCGTTACCAATTGGTAGCTTGGTGCCCCAGTGGTCTGAGTACTTCCTTTGATATCAGCCACTGAGCAGTTTTCTGGAAGGCAGGGTTCATATCATTCCTGTACAGAAGTGCAAAGAACATAAAGGATTCACCTTTAGACTTGTGGCCAGTGCCTAGTTGTCTTTGGGCCAGGTCATCTGGGTGGCACGCAGCCACTAGACAGGGTGTTCGGCTTCGGCCACTTCTTGAAAATGCTCATACCTACTTGATCCCTACTCTCTCCCTTGACTGTGGTAGCTGCAATTTCCTCCACCCCATGCAGAGGCTGGAGGCTTAGTGTGGCAAATAGGCAGAGCAGATAGTGGCCACGCAGTTTCAAGGGGTTCTGCAGAGACCCCCTCACTCTCCTCTTCCCCATATTCTCTTATGCTTTGCTTAAACTCCCCAGTTCCTTATTAGGGGAGAATGCAGATAGCCTGACACCCTCTTCAGCCATTTAGCTTCTGTGTGCACTCACCAGGTTCTAACTGGGGCTGTGTTCATCAAAGGGGAGGCAGAGGGTGGAGCGGGGTGGGCAGCAAGCAGCAGCAAGCAGCTGGAAAGGGAGAGGGGGACATTGTGAAGACCAAACACCCCTCCTTTCCAATCAGCCTCTAGCTACAATGATCGTAGTTTCTGAAACCCAGCCAGGATATTTGGGCTGATAAACACTTATGTGCCAATCCCAAGTGTGAGGAGACACTTTTGAAACTGTAGTCTGGGCACTGAAATGTTATTATTTCCAGACTGTTTCAATGGTTTGTGGGGTCAACATGACATTTTAAACTGGAACTATCCTAGAAAACCCAGGCTGCCCAGTGGCTGTCATGTTGGTAGTGAGTGATGGCAGGTCCCATTAGTGATGGCCACGAGCTGACCTTTGTCTAATCCTTTGTTTAGTAAGCCTTTAGAAGGTCAGGGGTAGATGTGACCACCTGGGGTCCGGTCCTGGTCAGCTGGACCCTCCTCTCTGCACAGGCTCAGACTCAGCCGTAACGTGAGCCACTATGGCCCCAAGAGTTCAGTGAAATGCATGAGAATCCAGGAGCTTCTCTGCTCTCATCTTGAGGTCTAATCATAAGTTTTTCTTTTGCGGGAAGGAAAAGAAGAAAAGAGGGGTTGGAAAAAGTGCTGGGTGGGGCGAGTAACCAGCAAAACACAAACACAATGGGAACATACTAACCAGAATCTCTCTGAACCTCTTGGAGGAGACTACCAGTGTCTGGTTTTTAGCAAACCACTTGGAAGCCAGCCTTAAGCTTACATTGCTTTTCATGGGGGAAAGTCGGGAATTCTGTAGTTCTCAGATTGAGAAACAATTGGATGGCATATGGGTGTCCTGACATATTGTGAAATGCTCCGTGTTTTTATCTAAATCCCTCTTACCCTTGGAGACCAAGGAGAAGGTCTATATACTCCTTCACACCGTCGCTGACGGATGCCATCTCTTTGCAGAGTCTTGTGAGTTCGTCTCATGCTTGTTGGAAGACCTGGGTCTTATCCACCCTCTTTCTGCCCAGTGATGACTAATGGTGCTATGCAGATACAGCAGGGGCTCAGGAAACTCAGCCATAGCCTCATTAGCTTCTCTTTAGCTACAGAGGCTCTGATCTTGAAGCCATGAGGGACCTCCCATAGCATGACCCATGTTCCCTTCAGAGCAGAGAGGCTGCGTGATTGGAATCAGGTGGGAGCGGCGCTCTCAAATCCACCTGTGTTTCCCTGTGACCTTGGCAGAGGTACCTTTTCTCTCTACCATGCCCTTCTTGCCCCCCACAGCTCCCTGTACACACATGGACTCTCTCATCTGGGCACAAAATGCTTCCGGTTCTGGGATGAAACATAGGCTGTCCAGGTGCAAATGATTGCTACTTTAGTACTTCAGACATCCTCCCTTTTTCCTTTTAAGTAGTCTTTGAAATTAAACTAAAAGAGAAATATTTGCACAGAGATTTTCCCAAGGCCATTTTTAATACACCTGGTAATCAGCACTGGCTTTCAAAAATATGGCTATTGTTGCATTAAAATTATTGCATCACTTGACTTAAATCCTTTTGTGAATGTTTCTGATTTTTGAAAAATATTTTCTAATGAGGCAATTTTCTACCCTTTTCATCTGTGGGACAGAGTTACCTCACTGTCACTGTTTATTTATTTATTTTTCAATATTTATTTCTTAAATAAATAGTAGAGAAAAAGCAAGTGAGTGAGGGAAGGGCTGAGAGAGGGAGACACAGAATTGAAAACAGGCTCCAGGCTCCAGGCCCTGTGCTGTAAGCACAGAGCCCCATGTGGGGATTGAACTCACTAACCAAGATCATGACCTGAGTTTGACCAAGATCATGACCAAGATCCAACCTGAAGTTGGACCCTTAACCGACTAAGCCACCTAGGTGCCCTTTCACTGCTTATTTTAATAACAGAAGACTTTGTTGACTATATCCTGCATTTTCTTCTGAGGGCCTTCTTACGATGATTTCTGTATCCAAGAGAAATTTGAGTTTTGAGTTTTCTAGGATGAAATTGAGGCTCTGAGGATAGAGGGGAAGTTGCCGTAAAGAGCTTGCCTCAAATCGCGCAGTGATCAGTCCCAGAGCGGGGAAAAAGATCTACATCTTCTGAAATCTCCCTTTGCTTCTTAGGAAAGTGACTTTGGGGAAATTATTATGCAAGAGAGACTTACCTTTATTAATCTCACTTTCCTCATCCTAAAATCTTTCTTCTCACCCACCCCACACCATCCTTGGGATATTTGGTAACTGGTAGACCTTGTTGACTTGTCACTTAGCAGTACTTTTCATTTTATCTTTTTCTTTTCAAAAATTTGAGTAGTGCTGCAATGTCCTTTTGGAAAATTAACTCTCCTCCACTGGATCCATGTGATGGTCAATCAGATGCCTTCCTTCTGCTAACCAAGGCGCAGGCATGTGAGCTTTGCTAGGCTGGCTGGGTGCTTGTACTTCTGGGTAATATTTTAGTATTTTCATAGAACTTTTATTTAACTGGACTATTTGATACCTTGTTAGTGTTGCCAAACTTAGTAAATAAAAATAAACACTCAATAAAATTTGAATTTCAGGTAAACAACCAGTGCTTTTATTTGTTTATTTTTTTTAAAGTTTATTTATTTTGAGAGAGAGCAGGGGAAGGGCAGAGAGAGAGGGAGAAAGAGAGAGAATCCCAAGTAGGCTCCACACATGATTGTAAGATCATGACCTGAGCTGAAGTCAAGAGTTGGATGCTTAATTGACTGAGCCTGGGTACTGCCAACCAGTACTTTTAAAGTATAAGTATGTCTTCAATATTGCATGGGATAGAGTTACACTAAAAATGTATTCATTGTTTATGTGAAATTCAAACTTAACTGGGTGTCCTGTATTTTAATCTTCTAACCCTATCAGTACGCTGAGATGCACCCACTCCTGCAAAAGTTTAGCTGTTGGTCCAGCAGTCAAACGGAGCCCAAGCAACCAAATGTTGCTACCACAGTTTTGTTGTAAGCAGGTCCTAGGTAAGAATAGGGTCTGCGTGGAAACATAGCCCCTTTGAAAGGCTAGATGCAAATTCAAACAAAATAGTTCCCCTTTTGTTAGTAACAAAGAGACAGGTCAAGGACCCTGTTTATTTGGTTAAGTTTCACAACCAGAGGTGGAAATAATATAGAGATTTAGAGATGTGTTCCTAGATATGTGGCAAGGGATCTTTAGGAACAAAAGAACCATTAGATGCCAGTTAAAATATTGGTCATTGAGCCAGAACATCATGACTTTTCAGTTTTAGAGCAGCGGTGAATGGGGCTGGGAGAAGTTCAGTGGGGATTAGAGGAGAGAAGGTCTGGAGAACGTGCTGGAGCAGGCTGCTCTGAGCTGTGGGAAAAACCAGAGATGAAGCCCTTCTGGGGCCAGAGCCTCGCCCAGCATCTCCAGGGAGCTGGGACCTCCAACAGAGGTTCTGGCCATTTGAGCCAGAACTAGGGCCCCAGCATTGATGGATGTTCTCTGCAGGCAAGATTTCATTCATAAGCACTGAGCCACCAGACAGGCCTGGAAGAAGACTCCTCACACAGCCCTTAGATGGCAGACTGCTAACCCCACCGCTTAGCTGGGGCACACTGAGTTCACAGGAGTTTCAATAAATCCTGTAATTGATCATCTTGTGATTTTCACAATTACATTGAACTGTATATTTGGGGGGGTTAAATGTGTCTGCTTGCTTAATGTCAACATTTATAGTAAGCTCCTCTTTTGGAGATATCTTCAAAACCTCAAAGTGGTCTGGATCTGCCTTGACATCTAGAAAGGCCTACCATCTGGGAGACAGTCCTTGAAAATCCTGTGCCCCCAGCTTTTCCATCTCAAATAGACTCCATTTAAAGCCAGGTATACGTTCCTGGCTAGCTGGGTATGCCTAGAATGGTCTTAGGTCCTTCCCACTGACTCCTCCAAATCTCTGTGCTTGTGAAGTCTGAAATTATGTTCTTAGGCAAGGGAACAAGTCTCAAGGTGAATGGGGGTGGTGAGTAGGAAGTGGAAGACCTGAAAATTGGCACCCAAGTTAGGGTAAAAGTTTTGGCAAAAAAAGGGGGGTTGAACCCAGAACACTGATTCGGTCATAACAGTCACCCTAGGTCATGCAGTGTAAGAGGGAGTACAGACTCTGGAGCCCTGACCCCAGAGGTTGATCCCTGGCTGTCACATTCTAGCTGTGTGACCTAAAGTAAGTTACCTGACCTTTCTGTGCTCTGGTTTTCTCATCAATGAAACGAGGATAATAATAAGATCTTCCTTATAGGTTTGTTATAAAGAATGAAATAACAAATCTATGCAAAATGCTTATGACGCAGCTGACACAAGAGTTATGTTAGAGTTAGCTATTAATATTTGGCCCCTACTGTTTGCCTTCAGCTGTTTGCTCATGTATGCCAGTGTAAGGCCACCAGCTGGATGTCTCCCAATTTAGGAAGATTTGGGGGAATTAGTTTTTTTTTTTTTTTAACATGCTCACTTTCAAGTAAAGAACACCATTTCACGGGATTTATTAATTAATTATCTTTAAAAAACCGTGGCAAAACACCTTCTGAGGTATTTGCGTTATAACAGATCAAGAAAGCCTGGGTTTCAGGAATGCAGTGTTGGGGAATTTTCAGCATCCCTCAAGTGTAGCATCCAGAGACTGGTACTGGAGGGATGGCTGGGGCTGCAGGAGCTTAGAAGACAGGATTTCATGCAGCTGAGTTAAACTGGGGTTCTTGCAGAGGGGAGAACTGTACGACAGCCTAGAGCAGTGGTTCTCAGAGTGTGGTCCCTGCGCCAGCAGCATCACTGTCCCCTGGGAACTTGACAGAAATGCAAACCCTTGGACCCCACTTAGACCTATTTAATTGGAAATTCTGGCAATGGAGACCAGCAACCCATTTTAGCAAGTCCTCTTGGTGATTCTGATGCTTGCTAAAGTTTGAAGACCTCACTGGTCTTTGGGGGTAAGTAAAGCCAAGGTTCGAATAACTGAGGTGAAGTCAGAGCCAAGAGATTGAAGGAGGGTGAGATGAATCTGAGCCAAATCAGAGAATGGAGGTTCTGGGAAATGACTCTGAACACCCATGGCTATTTTCAGCTGGCCTTTATCTTCTGCAGGTGCAGCCTGTGGATGGGTTGGGCTAACTTAAAGGGCCAGAAGAGAAGTGAGTAGGTAGAGAAGCCTTTGCAGGTGTTTTTGTAGGTTATTCAGTTGGCTTTGGTATGACAAGTTGTGGTCTGTCACCTTTTCTGCATTAAAAAGGATTAGGTCATGTCAGTGCTTTTCTGAGATAATTGGCCTTGCTTGAAAATAGTACTATAGAACCAGAATTTTGCCATCAGAGAGGACTTTACAGGTCAGAGTCTAGTGCCCTTCCCCAGTGCAGGAATCAATTCTGTTGTATTCCAGATAAGAGGTCAGGGATCCCTCCAGCCAGCCAGAATTATTTGTATTTGTTGGAAAGTCCTTCGTTGGGATGGCCTAAAGCAACTCTCACCTTGCTTATAATAAATGCTATTACATATGTACTAAAACACTAATACTTTATATTGGACAGACATCTGATCCTTGCGACTCTCTGTTCCAGTTCTAATACTGCTGCCTGGAGCTACACAGGGCATGGGTGTTCACTCTTTCATTTGGAGATGCCCGTTTTACTTCCATAGTCTCTTCTCCAGGAGAAAATGTTTCCTTCTCTTCCTTACAAAGTTCCTATCATGAAATGCTTTTCAGAGACCCAAAAGCCTACAAGCAAAATGACTGTGGAGCAGAGCTATGAAGGGATGGTCCAGGCAACCAAATTGTGCATAAAATGGGTGGAGTTAGGTTAGGGTATAGAAGAGAATTGGCAGAGGTCAGAGTAATTCAGGATGGAGCCCATGGGTGCTGGGAGACCACTGGGGAGTTCTTTTTCTGTGGGCCCCAACATGTCTCGTCAAAGCCAGGAGGATGTGGGTAGGAGCTGAGCAGGGCCAGCTGGGGTCAGGTTAAAATTACGGTTACTAAACCCCCCAGGTCTTTTGTCCATGGATTGCTGCCAAGCCAGGACAGAGCAATCCTGTGCTTCACAATTGGTATTTTGGACCTAACTGCAGGGCTTTACCTAATCCTTATTAAATTTAATCTTGTTTATTCTAATCAGCTGAAACCATTTGAACCTCATTTCTGGAATGTGTTATCTGTCTCTTTCAACTTTGTGTCATGCATCAAATTTATAAACTGACTTTGATCTCTATTTCTAAAATGCTGACAAAAATGTTGACCAGCAGCCCATTAGAGACTGCTTTGCAAATTGAACCTGTATTAACCATCACAACTGGCTATGAGCTCTGCAACTAGCTATTTGTCCATTTATTCATTTGTTCATGGGTAAAATGCTATCCAGTGATGATGGTATCTTGTTCTGGATGTACTGGAAGGAGGTGTGTTAGAAATGTCTGTGGCAGTGCTTGCTATTTCCATGGGCCCTTTTAAGGAAATTATTTGCCTTGGGGCAGCAGCAGGCCACAGTATTTTATACCATGAGACCCCACTCCTCCTTCAGTGGTGTCTGACTGGACCTGGCTCAAGAGCAACCAATTCATAGGCTGCTCATGATCTGTGTGAGTCTTGAGTGAAGAGCTCTGCCTACACAGGGTGAGCTGGTTCAATCAAGTACCAATTCCTGGGGTTTGAATTAAGAATAGTAGAGAAGCAAGGTATTTAACAGGAGGAGCTGAGGCTGACATATTGCCCAGAGAGGCAATAAAATTATTGAAATGGAGGTTATAAAGTATTCGAATAAGCAAAACAGTGAAGAAGATTAGATTTTAATTTGTCAATATGGTGAACTAATGTGATTTGGGAATAGTTTGCTACAAAACACCTAAGAATCTTGGATAGGATTTAACAGACACCCTTTTAAACACATAACTGAGTGTATAAAAAAGTGAAAGAAACCCACAGAGCCAAAACTGAAGAGCAAACTGGAAACCAGACTGGTAAGTATGTGATCAAGAACCATGGCAGCCCTGAGAGGAGAATAGCCTGTTGCCAGACCTGGAAATGGCTACAGGTTGGGTCTGAACCTCCTAGGAGACAAAGCCTGGGGGCTGCGTCACACAGAGGGCTTGCAACTGGGGCTGTTGTTCAAAGCTGTGATCATTTACAGGCTACATTGTTTAGTATAATAATGGACTAAGAAATGTCCACTCATCATCAGAAGGAGCCAGTAAAGACACTTGTCTACTTTGGCTTGGGTCTGGATGGGACAAAGTACCCCTTGAGAATTTGTAGTTACAGCCTGTACCTTGCCTGAATTTGGTTCTAATTTATACTATCTGGGTGGTCCAGGAATCCTCAAGTTAAGACATTAATGCTCAAGTGGCCCAAGGCTGATGATACCTCTGGGGAGACTGGCAAAAGCAAACACAAAATCCCACTGGAAGAACACACCCAGATCCTAAGCTTTACAGGATTTCCACAGATGGAGTTCTGTTGAATATGGACTCAAAATTAGAAACTCACAAGGAAACAATCCATCATGAACGTGTGTCAGAGGACATGACTAAGAATTTCGGAAAATATAACTATTAGAAATTCTTAAAAATGTGTGCTTAAAATGATTAGAGACAAAGTAATAAAAAATGCAAGGAAAGAAAAAGATATGACAAATATATAGTAGTCATACAAAATGGAAAATATAGGCACTGAAATTAAAACCTAAACAACAAATTTATACAAAAGAATAAGTACATTGAAAGCTAGAGCTAAAAAAATTATCCAGAACTCATTGCCAAGTGTGAAAGAGATATAAAATATTAAAAAGATGTTAAGAGACAAGGAGGATAGACTAAAAAGTTTCAGTAGATAGTGAACAGAAGTTCTAGGAAGAGAAATAAATAAAAGAATGAGGGAGAGTCAATATTTAAGGGGGCAATGACTGATAATTTTCCAGAGTTGATGAGAAACATGAATCATAGATTCTTAAATCACATGAGTTCCAGGCAGAATGAAATTAACTCCACAACTAGACACATTACGGTAAAAATGCAGAACTTTGGATACTAACGAGAAGTATTAAAAACACCCAGAGAAATCCACAAAGGATTATTAACAGATTCCTCAACAGTAATGACAGAAATCTGCAGATCATGCAGTGAAATTTCAGAATCCTGGTAAAATTTTTTATACCTGGCTAAACTATCATTCAGGAGCTAGGGCAAAATAAAAACATTTTCAGAACCAAGACTGGTGATGCTCACACACTGTCACTGAAAGACTTAGATGTACTTCAGAAAGAGTAAAATTGAAAACAGAAGGAAGAATTAAGGTGCAAGAAGAAAAAGTGATGGACAAAGAAATTATTAAATGTATACAAAAATCTAAAAAGCATTGATGACATAAAACAATAATAACGATTCACTTGAAGGGTGTAATAAGGGGTGATTACTGGACACGTACATAAAAGGTGGGCAGAAATGACTGCTGTAGAATGCTAAAATCCTAACATTATTTAGGAAAGGGATAGAGATATTGAGGAAGGCAAATATGCATGCCATGGCAGACATGGAAATGTACAAGCTAATGCTTCCTTCTAGAAAAGACTTGCTGCCCAATGCTAGGATACCTGACAGCCTTCTTCCTAGCTCCCTGAGGATCTACCTCAGCTGTCAAGCCAGAGTAATGCTACTCTCAGAGCAGCCTCTGAGCATATTTCTCCCTGCTGCGGGGATTCCAGATCCATATTGGACTGGTAGAGACTTTGTCAAACCTGCTTTATGATCTGAGACACCCCATCCACTGCTGTTGCCTGGTTCTGCTTCTTGCTTCTTCCTTTTCTCTTTCACAGTGCTACTTCCTCCACATCCTGTTGCACATCTAATTCCATCTCAGCATTTTTTGGAGAACCTGAACTTGTGACACATTAAAAATTTTAGAGAACCACTCAAAAAGTAGAAATAAAAAATATAAATTCTAAAACTGTAGAGAGGAAGAATATTAAATTGGTATGGAGGAAAAAAAATCAGTGAAATAGAAAGACAGTTAACATGGTAGAAATAAATCTAAATGTATCAGTAATTCATATTAACTATAATTGGATTAGCTTGCCAGTTATAAAACAGATTGCTTTCTGGGAAAAAAAAGCAAAATCCACTGATATGATCATAATAAGCCCAACTAAAATATTAGTCTACAGAAAAGTTGAATGTAAAGGACAATACCAGATAAAAGAGCTGGTGTAGCTATATTGATAACTGACAAAATAGGATTCAAGGTAAAAAAAAAAATATTAGGGTGAAGATACATAACAATAAGGTACAAATTTTTAGAAAAACAACAATTCTGAACATGTATGCATCTATAATCTAGCCTCAAAATATATAAACAAAAATGGATTGACTTAAGAAAATGGTAATTTTATAATAGCAGTGCTAGATTTTTACATTAGTAACAGTATAGAATATTTGGATAATACAATTTTTTTTTGAGAGGAAGATTGGGCACAAGTGAGCATGGGGCAGAGACAGAGGGAGAGAGAGAGATAAGTGGGGCTCACCCGAAGTGAAGCTTGAGCTTACCCGACACAGGGCTCATGCTCGCAAACCGTGAAGTCATGACCTGAGCAGAAGTCAGATGCTTAACTGATTGAGCCACCCAGGTACCCCTGGATAACACAATTTTAAAGCCTGACCTAATGGACATATATAGAGCCCTGCACCCAACAAAGAACACTTTCTTTTTGAGCTTATGTAAAATCCTTACAAAAATTGATATGTACTTGTATAGAAGGCAAAGAAATCAGCTAGTATCATCATCAGCAGGATCATGTATACTCAGGGAGAAATAGGAATGTGAAGAGTAACTGAGTTTTGTTATTAACACAAATCCCGAGGGGAGATCCATGAACTTTTGCTGGATTTTTTTTTTTTTTTGAGATCTTACCTCTCTTACATGACTCCTATATACTTACAATAAACCTTCATTACTTGATATAGTCAGAGTCAAGTTTCTGTTCTTTCCAACTTAAAGAGGCCATCTAAATCAGGCTGATCCAAAGGGAGTCAAGAACATCTTTCAGGAGGCTTGAGAAGTCATTGTCTCACCCGTGGAAATCAAGCAAGAGAATGCATGTTGGAACTTGTCAAGGAGAAAATCCAATTTCTGAGATATATTCCTCCAAATTCTATACTGTGTATTCCACTGGCAACTGTCTGGTAGAGAGTCCTGGAATATAGTTTCTCATTGGGGTGATGCAATCTCATCACTTGTTTCTTTATTTACTATCACTCCTGTCACTCTGCTTTTATCTTACAATCATGGATTTCCAGAACAGGTATAGACTTTCTGGACACAAATATGGTGAACTACTCCTTGATTTATAAAAAGATCTATTTCTTTTCAACAAGTGTATGTTCCTCATTTGTGATGCTGCAAATTTGGGTCTTATCCCATTGTCTTCTTGACTTAAATTGCAGATTCCCTTCTTATGGCCTGTATTCTATCCATGGACATGTGGACGTCTCAGGCCTCTAATTACTTATTTTCTTTTTTCTTTTTTTAAAGTTTATTCATCTATTTTGAGGGGGGGGTCAGAGGGAGAGGGGGAGAGAGAGAATCCCAAGCAGCCTCTGCACTGCCAGCACAGAGCCTGACGCAGGGCTCAATCTCACAGTGAGACCATGACCTGAGCCAAAATCAAGTCAGATGCCCAACCAAATGAGTTGTACAGGCACCCCTTAGCTTACATCTTCTGATGGTGTGATTCAACTTACTTTTCCAGTCTCACCTTCTGCTGCTGTATTTCCTTGCATGCATTATGTTTACTTCCCATTCCTGATAGTGCCTAATTATTTCCTACTTTGTTTTTTTG
Source organism: Felis catus (assembly GCF_018350175.1). Taxonomy (NCBI): domain Eukaryota; kingdom Metazoa; phylum Chordata; class Mammalia; order Carnivora; family Felidae; genus Felis; species Felis catus. The sequence continues at coordinate 44,084,289 of NC_058371.1, read as the reverse complement.
TGTTCTTTTTCCTGGACCACTCTCCCTACCCCTTCTTCACCTGTCAGTTGAAAGTCAATTAATGGGAAAGACCATTCTAAGCATGATACAAAGTCTAGAAGACAGAAAAGATTGAAAAATGCAATTACATGAGGGCTAACACTTTCTATGTGGCCCAAATACCATTAACTAAGTCAAAATATAAACAACAAACAGAGAAGGGTATTTTACATCATAAAAAACAGAAAAGGTCTAGTTTCCTCAACATATATGAAGCTTCTAGAAATCAATAGACCACAACATAATGTAAAGGAAATGCACAGAAAATTCACAGCAAAGGCCATTTAAATAGCTTTTAAAATCATATGAGAAGATAGTCAATGACACTTGTAAAAGAAATGCAAAGTCCATTGACATATTATTTCTCACATGTGAGACTGACAAAGATCCAACAGTTTGACTCTTGGTTTTAGAAAAGGTGTAAGGAAGTAGGCACTCTAATACAATGTTGGTGAGAGTATAAATGGTACGATCTCCATGGAACACAATTGACGATACCTGTCAAAATAGTACGTACCTTTTGATCCAGCAATATTTCCTCTTAGTAACATATCCTACAGAAATACCAATTCATGCATGCAAAGATATATGTGAGAGAACATTAACTGCAGCATTGTTTGTAATAACAAAACATGAAACAACAAATGTATTAATTACCTATCACTTTGTAGAAAACCATTCTGAACTCAGTGGCTTAAACGTTAATTTTTGCTCTCAGGCCAGCGAATCAGCTGGATAGTTCTTTTGTGTCACCTGCGTTCTTTTGAATGACCGCAGTCGGCTGCAGGTCAGTAACCTCTGCTTCTAGGCATTGGCTCGCTCATTGCTGGGATGAGAAGGATGTCTGGGCATATAGCTCTCACCACCTAACAGGCTGGCCCAGGTTTGTTTACATGGTGAGAGTGGTGTTTCAAAAGAATAAGTTCAAATGCATATGGCCTCTTGAGCCCTAGTCTTAAAACTAGTGCAGTGTCATTTCTGCTGCAGTCAACTGGCCAAAGCAAGCCACAGGTCCAGCCCAGAATCAAGAAGAGGGGTAAAGATGGTACCTCTTGCGGCACCTGGGTGGCTCAGTTGGTTAAGCATCTGATTCTTTTTTTTTTTAATTTTTAATGTTTTTATTTATTTTTTGAGACAGAGAGACACAGAGCATGAGCAGAGGAGGGGCAGAGAGAGAGGGAGACACAAAATCCAAAGCAGGCTCCATGTTCTGAGCTGTTAGCACAGAGCCTGATGCGAGGCTTGAACTCAAGGACTGCGAGATCATGACCTGAGCTGAAGTCGGATGCTTAACCAACTGAGCTACCCAGGCACCCCAAGTGTCTGATTCTTGATTTCAGCTTGGGTTAGCTCATGTTTCATGAGTTCAACCCCACATTGGGCTCTGTGTGGACAGTGTGGAGCCTGCTTGGGCTTCTCTCTCTCTCCCTCTCTCTTTGCCCTTCCCCCACTCCTGAGTTTTCTCTCTCTCTGTCTCTTCCTCAAAATAAATTTTCTAAAAAAGATGATACCTCTTAATTTAAAGAACTCAAATTACCTTGCCAAGGGGCATGGATGTAGGGAGAAGTGAAGAATTGTGGCCATTTTTGTATCTAAAACACACACACACACACACACACACGCCCCATAAATATCCATCAAATAGAGTCTAGTTAAAACAAAACAAACAAGGAGACAGCCATACAGTGGAATTCTATGCAATCTTTTAAAAGAATAAGAACCCTGTACATATTGAGATAAAAAAAATTCTTCAAGATTTACTGTTAAATGAAAAAAAGCAGAACTGCTTTTATAGTATTCTACTTTTTGCAGGTATTTCAAAATGGACATATACAGTTGTGTTTGTAATAATCATAAATCTGTGAAAGGATACAGAAATAATGGCCTTGGGAGAGGGTAATTTGGCAGTTGAGGTCATGGGTGGGAGGAAGTTATATTTCACCCTGTACTCCTTCATATTAAATTTTTTCCTCTAATTTTCAAAAATTATTATACTATAAAATTTACTTACAGTAAAACCTTGGTTTGCAAGCATAATTCGTTCAGGAAACATGCTTGTAATCCAAAGCACTTGTATATCAAAGCGAATTTCCCCATAAAAAATAATGGAAACTCAGAAGATTCGTTCCACAACCCCAAAATATTCATATAAAAATAATTACAATACTGTAATATAATATAAAATAATAAAGAAAATACAAAATATAAAGAAAAACAAAAATTTACCTACACTTACCTTTGAAAACTTTCGTGGCTGGTGTTAGGGAGACAAGAGAGGAGGGTTATTGGCTCAATGGAATTTTTTTCTTTTTGTGCAACTCTAACAAGGAGCTTATCCAATGACATAGAATGAAGCAAAGCATTCCTAAGCTTACTCTTGTATGTAAAAGCAAAGGACTATCCATAGGTGCCCTAAAGTGACAAAAAATACACCAGTGCCAGTTGTGGGCACCTTCCAACGTTCCGAAAACTCACTGATTTCTGTTGAACACTGTGGTCTGAGACCAAGCATTGAAACATGGGAGAGGATCACCCACACCCACAACCCCACATCGAGAAACAGAGAGAGAGAAGAACCCACGGCTCAGTTGTGATCATGTGACATTTGGCGTCATGTACTACTCATATGCAAGACATCCCTCCTTTATCAAGTTACAATTTATTATAACTGTTTGCTCATCTTGCAGAACACTTGCGGAACAAGTTATTCGCAGTCCAAGATTTTACCGTACTTCTTTCCTTTTGGTATACAGTACTGTACATTTTAACACATATAAAACTTGTGTCACCACCACTGTAATTAAGATATGGAACAGTTCCAGCACCCCTCAAAAACTCCCCTGTGCTATTCTTTTATATTCTCATCCTACTTCTAACCCTAACCCCTGGCAGCCACTGATTTGTTCTTGGTCACCACAGTTTTGTCTTTTTCACTTTGACATGTGTTCTTTGAAATTTACAGAAGACCATGGGGGAAGGGAAGGAGAAAAAAAAATACAAACAGATAGGGAGGGAGGCAAACCATAAGAGACTCTTAAATACAGAGAACAAACTGAGGGTTGATGTGGGATGGGGGAGAGGGGAAAGTGGGTGATGGGCACTGAGGAGGGCACTTGTTGGGATGAGCACTGGGTGTTGTACGTAAGCCAATTTGACAATAAATTATATTTAAAAAAAACTTAATTTTTTAGAGGTTTTACGTTTACAGCAAAATTGAGGGCAAGGTACAGAGATTTTTATATACCTCCTGCCCCCATACATTCATAGCTTCTCTTTTATCAACATCCCCCAGGAGAAAAGAACATTTGTTACAATTATGAAACTACATGGATGCATCATGCCTGTGCTTTAAGTTATGGTTCACTCTTGGTGTTGTATGTTCTGTGAGTTTGGACAAATGTAAATGACATGTGACCATCTTTATAGTATCATACAGAGTATTTTCATTGCCCTAAAAATCTTCTATGCTCTGCTTATTTATCCCCTTGGCCCCAATCCCTGGCAACCACTGATTTTTTATTGTTTCCTTGGTTTTACCTTTTTCAGAATGTTAGAATGTATGTAGCCTTTACAGATTGGCTTCTTTCACTTAGAAATAAGGTTCTACCTTATTTCTTTTTAGAGCGGAATATTAGTCCATTGTCTGGATGTACCACAGTTTATCTACTTACCTACTAAGGGACATCTTGGTTGCTTCCAAGTTTTGGCAATTATGAATAAAGATGCTGTAAACATCTATATGTGAGTTTTTGTGTGGACATAATTTTTTTTTAAGTTTTTTTTATTTTGAGAGAGAGCACACATGCAAATGTGGGAGGAGCAGAGAGAGAGAGGGAAAGAGAGAGAATCCCAAGCAGGCTCTACACTGCAGCAGAGCCCAATGAGGGGCTCAAACACATGGACTGTGAAATAGATCATGACCTGAGCCAAAATCAAGAGTTGGATGCTTAACCAACTGAGCCACCCAGGTGCCCTTTGTATGGACATAAATTTCCAACTCCTTTGGGTAAATACCAAGGAGTGCGATTGCTGGATTGTAGGGTAAGAATATGTTTAGTTTTGTAAGAAACCGTCAAATAGTCTTCCAAAGTGGCAGTAACATTTTGCATTACCACCAGCATTGAATGAGAGTTCCTACTGCCCCACATCTTTGTCAGCATTCCAGATTTTGGCCTGTCTAATAGATGTGTAGTGGTATCTCAGTGTTGTTTTGTGTTGTTGTTGTTGATGTTTAATCTCATTGTTTTTTAATTTGCATTTCCCTGATGACATATAATGTGGAGCATCTTTTCAAATGATTATTTGTCATCTGTATATCTTCTTTGGTAAGGTGTCTCTTAAGGTCTTGGGCTCTTTTTTTAATTGCGTTGTTTTTTTTGTTTTTGTTTTTGAGTATTTTTTAATGTTTATTTTTGAAAGAGAGAGACAGAGTGAGAGTGGTGGAGGGGCAGAGAGAGAGAGGGAGACACAGAATCCAAAGCAGGCTCCAGGCTCTGAGCTGTCAGCAAAGAGCCTGACATGGGGCTCAAACTCACGAACCATGAGATCATGACCTGAGCCTAAGTTAGACGCTTAACCTACTGAGCCATCCAGGTGTCCCATGTTTTTTGAGTTTTTTTTTAAGTTTATTTATTTATTTTGAGAAAGAGAGAGAGAGGAGAGAGGGAGAGAGAGATGGGGGAAGGGCAGAGAGACAGGGAGATAAAGAGAATCCCAAGCAGGTTCCATGCTTTCAGTGCAGAGCCTGACTCGGGGCTCAATCCCATGAACTGTGAGATAATGACCTGAGTCAAAATCAAGAGTCAGACTCTTAACCATCTGAGCTACCCAGGCACTCCTGTTTGTTTTTTATTGTGGAGTTTTGAGTGTTCTTCAGAAATTTTAGAAAACAGTCCCTTACCAGATGTGTCTTTTGCAAATATTTTCTCCCCGTCTGTGTCTTGTCTTCTCATACTCTCAACAGTGTCTTTTGCATAGGAGAAAAATTTAATTTTAATGAGTCCAGTTTATTAACTTTTCTTTTATGGATTGTGTCTTTGGTGTTGTATCAAAAGGCATCTCTATACCCAAGGTCATCTAGATTTTCACCAGTATAATTTTCTAGGAGCTTTATAGTTTTGTGTTTTATGTTTAGGTCTGCAATCTATTTTGAGTTAATTTTGTGAGGGGTAGAAGGTCTGTGTCTAGATTCCTTTTTTTTTTTTTTTTTTTTTGCATGTGGATGTCCAGTTGTTCCAACACCCTTCGTTGAAAAGACTATCTTTGCTCTATTGTATTGCTTTCGCTCCTTTGTCAAAGATCAGTTGACTATATTTATGTAGGTCTATTTTTAGCTCTCTGTTCTATTCCATTGATCTATTTATCTATTCTCCCACTGATACTACACTGTCTTGATACTGTAGTTTTATAGTAAGTCATGAAGTTGGGTAAAGTCAGTCTTCCAATTTCTCCTTTGATATTGTGTTGGTTATTCTGAGTCTTTGCTTCTTCATAATAACCTTTAGAATTAGTTTGTTGATATACATAAAATAACTTGTTGGGATTTTTAAGTAAACTCTACACTCAACATGGAGCTCAAACTCATGACTTCAAGATCAAGAGTCACTTGCTCTACTGACTGAGCCAGCCAGGTGGTCCTAACCTGCTGGGATTGTGGTTGGGATTGCATTGAATCTGTAGGTCAAGTTCAGAAGAACTGATATCTTGACAATATTGAGATATGGAATATTTCTCCATTTATTTAGCTCTTGGGTTTTATTCATCAGAGTCTTGTGGTTTTCCTTTTATAGGTCTTGAATGTATTTTATTAGATTTGTACCTAAGAATTTACATTTGGGGGAGGGTGACAACGTAAATAAATGGTATTTTGGTCCAATTTCAAGTTCCATTTGGTCATTTTTGGTATATAGGAAAGTAATTGATTTTTGTACATTAACCTTGCATCCTATAATCTTGTTATAATCATTTATTTGATTCAGGAGTTGTTTTGTTGATTCTTTCAGATTTTCTTTTCTTTTTTCTTTAAAGTTGTTATTTATTTATTTAAATAATCTCTACACCCAACATAGGGCTCAAACTCACAACAGTGAGATCAAGAGTTACACTCCAAATGAGTCAGCCAGGTGTCTTTCTTTCAGATTTTCTAATAGACAATCATGTTATCTGTGAACAAAGGCAGTTTAATGTCTTCCTTCCCAATGTACATACATTTTGTTTTCTTATCTTATTGCATTAGCTAGAACTTCTATTACAATGTTGAAAAGGAGAGGTGGCAGGGGACATCCATGCCTTGTACCTGATCGTAGAGGTAAAGCTTAGAATTTCTCACCATTAAGGATTATTCTTTTGGAATTAAAAAAAATGTGTTCATGTATCATCAATTAAAGAATAAAACTTTGACTTCTTTCAAAAATGAAAAGCCATTAAATGAGGAGCAAGAGGCAACATGATTTATGGGAATATTTGGAACAACCATTGTTTTAAGCATCTCAAAATAGAATGCTCTTTCTAGGAGCAAGGATCATGCTTTATTTCTGAATGCCCAGTGCCTAACTCAGCATCTGCTACACAGTCGGCACTCAATAAATGTGTCTTAAGTGAAAACAAAAATGTTATCCATTGTCCAAATGCTATCTCCTCCCTTAAGCATTTCCTGATTCTCCCAACCAGATGATTTCTCCTTCCCTTGAAAATCCCATGCCATTAATTTTTATCTTTTATGACCTATATTACAGTCTGCCTTGTTACTTACAGTTGCTCACAGACTTTTTCTAGGTTTTCCTTCCTGGATTTCAAGCTTGAGAGCAGGGGCCCTGACCTACTCATCTTTGTATTCCCAACTGTACCAAACACTATGCCTTACAGCACTGGGTTCTTGAGAAATATTTGATGAATTGATTCTAATGGAATCATCAACCACATATTCATGCAAATTTTATTTTGCTGTTCTGACTGCTAGCAGTAAGCAAGCTCCTCCTACTTCCTCTCCCAACACATTTCCATAGTGTAGCATCTATCAGAATGCTTTTTCACACATGCTCTGGAGGAGTAACAAGCTCAAGAAGTCATTTGCTCATAACATTTTTTCCTCACTGGTCTATGTCATTCTAAAAAGCTTGGCTCTGGGGCGCCTGGCTGGTTCAGTCAGTGGAGCATGTGACTCTTGACCTCAGGGTCCTGAGTTCAAGCCCCATATTGGGCATAGTGCCCACTCTAAACCAAAAGAAAAAAAACAGCAAAAAGGAAAAAAAAAAGCTTGGTTCTGTGAAATACATGGTGGAGCTGGCTTCTTGGCAGCCCAGCAGCCCTTACTTGGCTGTGCCTCCTTGGATAAAGTTCCTCGATTTCTGACACCTGCAATCTGAGAAAAGGAGTATTGAGATCCTCTGAGGATGGATGCTGAAAAAGACCTCTTGTGCTGCTCCAGTGTCACTTGGTGTCTGGCTTTGGAGTGATGAGGGCTGGGACCTGCTCTCATTTGGGCACATCTCTGTTGCAGGAAGACAGCTGTCTGAACTTAGGTCCCAAGCACATGACGAAGGGCACAGTCTGTCTGGTGGGGGCAGCAGACTGTATGTGACACTTTTACAAGTCAGAGAAACTCACTGATGAGTAGATGGAGGAATCTCAATTTGTTGAAGTGTCATCTTGAAGGGGCGTGAATTTTATCCCCTCACTGCTCTTCTTTATACAGTGTAGACCTTATGTTATGTCCTGCTGGTTAGCACATCCCTTAATGACTCTTTAGGTAGGTGCTGTCTTTCCTGTCACTTTGAGTCACTTGCACAGTCTCATTTCAACACTTAAGACACAATCCTGTTTACTTTTCAAAACTTCAATCCTAAGCACAATGCAATGCTTATCTCCTCCCTGCTGCTGGGCTGGCCAGAGTGTTGGCTCCCAGCTGCTTAAAGAATGTGGGGAGGGTGTAGTCTGTGTCTGAGATCCTTCCTCCTTTTCTTTCTTCTAGAAGGGGTTGGGGGGGCAGGAAGGGGTAGAAGAGGCAGAGATTTCCTTACCTCAGCAGCCCCATGTCAATGTGGGGAGGTATTCCAGGCCTGTGGCCTCTATCAGGGTGAGGAACATTTTTCAGGAGGGCAGCAGAGTCTCCCTTTGGGTGCTCCAGTGGAGCACACCCCACTTCTGGTTTCGATGTCCTATTATTCAGCTCTGTGGCTGCCCTGGAGCCCCTGGTTCCTGTCTGTCCACTAACCACATGCTCCTTCATGCACAACCACAGGAATCCCTGGGTTTCCTTTATTTCCTCCGGAAGCCATATAGCCCTAGAATAGATGAGAGACACTCTAGGCTACAATCTCTTCAAGTACAGCTGACACTGGCCAGCCCAGTGAGCCTTCCACTTTCAGAAATCTCTGGTCCAGAAACAGTACACAACAGTACTAATTAGGGATTGAATTGTGTCCCCCCACTTCAAAAAATACATTCAGTTCTAACCTCCAGTACCTCATAATGCCACCTTATTTGGAAATAGGGTCATTGCAGATGTAATTAGTTAAGATGAAATCATACTGGAGTAGCATGGACCCTAATCTAATCTGACTGATGTCCTTACAAGAAGATGACCATGGAGGACACAGGGAGAATGCCATGCAATGACAGAGGCAGAGACTGAGACTGAGGTGCTGCCACTATAAGCCAAGGAAGACCAAGGAGTTCTGGCAAAACACCAGAAGCCGGGGAGAGGCAAGGAACGATTCTCCCCTGTAGGGTTCAGAGAGAGCCTGGCGTTGCCAACACCTTGCTTTTGAGCTTCTGATTGCCAGAACTGTGAGACAATAAATATCTGCTGTTTAAAGCCACTCTGTTTGTGGTTCTTTGTTATGGCGGCTCTAGGAAACTAATATAGTATCTGCTCACAAGTGTTTCCAAATGTAAAGGAATATCAAGCACTCTCTTTCAGTCTCTGAAGGTGGAGGGAACCAAAATGCCATTGCACCATGCTAGTAGGCTCCCGGAATGTTCTCTGAAGAGTCTCTCATCACCCTCCAATCCAATGAGTTCTGCAGCTCAGCCATTATCTAGTAGAGGGGATGGGATGACAGTCTTTCCTTCTTTCAGACATCTCTAACTTTTATGAGTGGTTCTCGTGGAGTCCCCCTCACTCCTCTTTAAGGCACAGACAGGACCTGCATGATTATTGCAGTATTCCTAAGACCAGTGACCCTGCTTCTTATCCTTGGACCCTTCTTACATGAACTGGGTTGGTGGGAGGCAGGCTGGTTTTGACTCCTCATAGCCTGTCCTATGTGACCTGATTGGTAACCCTGAAAATAGAATGTGAGGTTCTAACTGTAATTTGCCTTTCTTGCCCTCACATTGGGTCCTGGCTATAATCCTGGAAAACCAGAAGGGCCACATTCAACATCTTGTTCCTCAATTAGTGTAGACCCTTCACCTTGCCAAAGGAGTCCTAATGGGCTAGAACATGAGGCTGACTGCTTCTGGTTCTCTATGGTGAGAGAGCAGATGTCTTTATAAGAAGAGAACATGTTAAGACAGAGACAATGTCCCAAAATCCAGGTAGCCTCAGAATGACACTCACCTAAGCTACCTCCAGGGAGGGCTGGGTCTCAGGCCATCTCTGAGGGGAAATGGGAATCTCATTACACTTCTCTCCCTGGATCAAAATTTTTTAGTGGGGTAATCCCACTACCATGAATAGCCAGGGCAGAACTGAAAGTGGAAAGGGTCACAATTCAGTGTGAAGCCTGAGATGGGTGTGGAGATGGGCAAAGCCAGGCTTCAAGCCTTGCCTTTCTCCTGGTGGGCAAGGAAAGGGATGTCCCCAGTAGAATCAGTTTTCCACACATGCCTTCCCCAGGTTCCTCTCTGAGGGGCTGCCTTCTTTTCAGAGTGGGGCTAATGGTTTACCTCTCTTGTCTGGGTAACCCTGAGGACCATGGAGATAGATGGTCTATCTATCAATCTAGCTACGAATGGCCTATGGTCTACCCACATCCCGTGGGTGCCAGAGCAGGCTAAGTTGTCTGTTCTGAGGCTATGGGATGTGAGATGACCTTGTCTACATGTCTGCCCCTCATTTCATATCTGGAGGCCCACCTGGAAAGCAGTCAGTTAAAGTTTGGATTTGCTTGACTCTGTGGTTTGTAAGGAACCAACACCCCCACTCCCACCCTGGAACTACCTGGAGAAGAAGGGGATCTTGCTGCCTCAGAACCAGAACCAGAGAGCTGTAGCTGCCCCAGCAGCTCTAGGAAGTGGCCCGAAGAGCTCCCTTGGACCCTGTGGTCACCCACTGGTGCCATGCTCGCTTCTCTCTGTGGGTCCCATTTCTGACTAGCTTCCCAATCTTCCCTTTTTGTCTCCATCACACATGAAGGAAGCTAGTTGAATGGGCTGAATTCTTCATTTTGGGCTGTCTCAAGGATTGCCAACCAGCCTGTGGGTGGGATGCCCTGGGGTCAGGTGCCCAACTCTGGTCTGATTACAGCCCAGTCTTGGGCAAAGAGGAGCTTGGCCGCTCCCTGGGCCGAGGCAGGCAGAGTGAGCTAACAGGCCAGGGTTGTCTTGGCAGTTTGCAGCTGACACATTTAGCTTACGTGTTTACTTCACAGCGATCTGTCTGTGAAGTAAACATGTAAGAAGTAAACATCTCTCCCTAACCTCTCCTTCTCTTCCTAAATCCGCCATCTGGATAGGCTAAGGCTGGAATTTCTCTCAGTGTGAAGTTCCTTAGGGACAAGAGAGGCGATGGGAGGGCGGGAGACGGGGGGGGGGGGGGGGGGGGGGGCAATGGGTGCTGGTGGGAGATGGGGATTGCTGAACTGGGAGGGGGCGGGCTACAGAAATGATGGTGAGGCCCCGTGGTGACCAACCTAGCTCTTTTTGTCCTGCCTGGAGGGGTGAGGACACAGGAACTTTCATGGTAACAAAGTCCCAGAAATTCCCCTTTCACCCACGCCTGTGAAGTGAGTAATCTGAGGCTGTCTTCCCAAGGTGCTGTGTGGAGGCCAGCATTCCCACTTTCTCTTGCCTTGGCTCTGGTGCCCCCAGCCCCTTCTCCCATCCTTCTGAAAAGAGGCAGCAGGTGGAAAAATCCAGCAGTGCCCAGTGTGACACCAAGCCTATGCTTAGACTTGGAGACCCCAGGACATTGCAGTGCAGTCTGGGGAAGGGGGTTAAAGAGAACTTTCTGGAAGAAGTCAGGGAATGGGCAGTTCTCATCTGGGACTCAGAGAGGGATCAGTGTCAGAAATCCCTGGAGATTTAAAAAATTACAAAAGATTTCCATCTTTTCTTCTCCCCAAATTCTGATGGTTCCTGGCAGAAGGATGGACAAATGTATTGTGAAAAGCTTCTCTCCAGGGCACTCCGATTCTCTTTCCCACTTCCCACAGGTCTCCCTGAGAACAACTGCTCTACATCTGTCATCTCTGAACTTTTTGATCAGGCATCGCATGGATACAAAAGTTTAAGTAGTATCCTTGATATTTGGATATTTATTTATTTATTTATTCTAATTTAAAGTTTATTTTATTTATCTTGAGATAGAGAGAGCATGCAAATGTGAATGGGGGAGGGGCAGAGAGAGAGGGAGAGAGAGAATCCCCAGCAGGCTCTATGCTCAGTGTGGAGCCCGATGCAGGGCTCAATCCCATGACTGTAAAATCATGACCTAAGCTGAGATCAAAAGTTGGACACTTAACTGACAGAGCCACCCACGCACCCCAATTTTTTTCATTTTAGAGGGAGACAGAGAGTGTGAGTGGGCGAGAGGGGCAGAGTGAGGGAGAGAGGAAATCCCAAGCAGGCTCCACACTCAGCATAGAGCCCAATGTGGGGCTCAATACCGTGACCTTGGGATCATGACCTGAGCTGAAATCAAGAGTTGGACACTCAACTGAGCCACCCAGGCACCCCTGGATATTTATTTTAAAATCATATGCATATGTTTCTCTTATTGTATAGTAATCATAAAGGAAATACAAAAATAGAAATGAACAGAGGGCAAGCTTAAAAATAAATACAAATAGGGGCGCCTGGGTGGCGCAGTTGGTTAAGCGTCCGACTTCAGCCAGGTCACGATCTCGCGGTCCGTGAGTTCCAGACCCGCGTCAAGCCCCGCGTCGGGCTCTGGGCTGATGGCTCAGAGCCTGGAGCCTGTTTCTGATTCTGTGTCTCCCTCCCTCTCTGCCCCTCCCCCATTCATGGTCTGTCTCTCTCTGTCCCAAAAATAAATAAACGTTGGGAAAAAAAATTTTTTTTAAATAAATACAAATAGAACTTGTAATATTTTCTCACTGACCCCTAACTCTCCAGGATATGTGTTCTCTTTTTGGAGAATGAACACATTCTGCTGTCCATTCATATTTGTACCCTCCATGTGTAGCTTGGGGCCTAGCATGCAGGAAGTGTTCAAAAAGCACTTTTGAGGGGCGCCTGGGTGGCGCAGTCGGTTAAGCGTCCGACTTCAGCCAGGTCACGATCTCGCGGTCCGTGAGTTCGAGCCCCGCGTCGGGCTCTGGGCTGATGGCTCAGAGCCTGGAGCCTGTTTCCGATTCTGTGTCTCCCTCTCTCTCTGCCCCTCGCCCGTTCATGCTCTGTCTCTCTCTGTCCCAAAAATAAATAAACGTTGAAAAAAAAAAAAAAATTTAAAAAAAAAAAAAAAAAAAAAAAAAAAAAAAAAAAAAAAAAAACAAAAAGCACTTTTGTGTAGAATATGAATAACGAATGAATTAGGGCTAGATCTTGACAAATATGAATATCTTTAAAATATGTACATGGGGAGAGGGAGCAAGCTGAGAGCCTTCCTTATAGATTAACATGATTTATTGACCTTTCTTAATAGAAACATTAAAATCAGACCTTATGGGAGGACATTATGTTTGCGTAATGATTGATTGTTTAGCTAATTAAATTAAATGTATTTATTTATCCCTCATCTCCTAGCATAGTGGACCCATATTCCCACATTCTAGTTGCTTGACCACCTCCTGGAGGGGCCAACCCACTTTGTGAAACGGGTTCTATCAGCAAGACAACTAAGGAGAACAGGGTAGGACTCTGGGGGAAGGGATCCAGTGAGAAGCTTCCCAGGAAAAAGAAGCCCCAAATCTTGGCTATTAGTTAATTAGGTACTGAGTAAAACAGGCTTGAAGGCTGAGTAAAAAGGATTATTACAGGCTCTTAATGGTTGGGAATTGATTTATTAGCATGGCAGCACATTTGCATGCAAAAGTTGGTAATAACCCAGAGTGGGGTTTTGTAAGCAGACAGATGGAGAGTTCAGGGCTGCTGGAATGGCCTCTCTGAGTATTTCTTTGAACTTTAACCTGCTCACCCATTCCAGAGCCTTCGTTGGGGGAGGAAAGAGGTACTCACTTTTCCTAGCAGGAGACCATTCTCAAAGATTGTGTTCAGAATGCCACACACTTTACCAACAGAATGCCAAGATCGCCCTTCCTCCTCCCTCATTTTGTAGATAGTAATTGCAACACTTAGATGTTGCTTACTTACAGTTGCCATGCCAGAATGTTCTCAAAATGGTTTACACATACATTGACTTACTTTTCTTTTCACACACTGACGTTGTTAATCCTTGCAACAGCATTGGAGGATGATGCTAAGAGTTTCTTTCTCCTCTTTTCTTCAAAAAAAGAACTTTTTTAAATGTTTATTTTTGAGAGAGAGAGAGACAGAGAGAGAGAAAGAGAGAGAGAGAGACAGAGACAGGGTGTGAGCAAGCAAGGGATAGAGAGAGAGGGAGACACAGAATCTGAAGCAGGCTCCAGGCTCCGACTTATCAGCACACCTGATATGGGGCTTGAACTCACAAACTGAGATCATGACCTGAGCTGAAGTTGGGCACTTAACCGACTGAGCCACCCAGGTGCCCCTCTTTTCTTTTCTTTTTTAATATTTATTTATTTTTGAAAGAGAGAGAGAGAGAGCTTGGGAGAGGGGCAGAGAGAGAGAGGGAGACAGAGGATCCGAAGCAGGCTCTGTGCTGACAGCACAGAGCCAGAGGTGGGGCTCGAACCCACAAATCCTGAGATCATGACTTGAGCTGAAGTTGGACATTTTACCAACTAAGCTACCCAGGTGCCCCAAGAGTTTCCTTCTTTTAAAGTTGAGGCAACTGAGGCACACAGTGAAGTAACTTGCCCAAGCTCATTAGTGGCTAGCAAGTTGTAGCTCTAGGATTCCAATACCAACAATCTGGCCTCAATGACTTGCCCTCAAACACTGTGTCATCAATGAGGGAGAAGAACTTCTCCTGACTTAAAATGACTTAGTTTGTTTTGGGCTTAGTTCAGTACTTTCCTCCCCATCGGAACCCTGATACCCTAGGCTCCTGCCTCCTAATTTTCTAAATTAATCTGGTCTCCAATCCCTTGTACACACTAAAGTGTAAATGACTGAGAATCCGTTAAATGACGACCCCTCCCTGGGAAACATTTTAGCAGGATCTGGAATGTAAACTGAAAGGGTGAAGCTTTACAGGTGGAATCTGAAGCAGTTTCTGGAATGTTTGCGGTGGGTGGGTATTTGCTTGCCTCAGGGCCACACTCTGCAGACTGGAGGGCAGGCAAGTGCTTCCTCACTTGGTGGGCACAGCCTCCAAGAGGTTGGAGCTGCATGGAACCTCAGCCTCGCCCTCCTCCTGGCTTCAGGTTTGTGTGCATGGGCTCCGCCTGAGCCCCCAGGGAGCACTGCAGAGCAGCCGTTGGTCACCACCAAGTCCATCATTAGAAAACCTGGTATGAAGTTTATAGCATATTTCACAGTTTAAAAAGTGTGTGTCTGTGTCAATCTTCTCAAACTACTAACCCTCATGGAGCAGGTTGGCTTGGTCTTCCAGCCAACCCTGAAGCTGTCCTGGACATGTGGGGCTTTGCATGGCAGTCCCTGCAGCTGGGATCAAAGGCAGGGGTGGGGGCAAGCTGGCAACAGGAATGGCTCTTGGAAGGTGTGGGGAGAGAACAGAGATCCCACTGAGTGGACTATGGAGATCCAGGTGTCATTACACATGCGGTCCGCAGAGAAGAGCCTTTTGATGGAGTCCTGGGGAGCCCCGAGTTGCAGGTGGGGATCACAGAGACTTCTTAAGTTCCCCTCAGAAGGGAAGCAGGCCCCGCCCTGACTCCATGACTCGTGTGTGGCCTTTATGGGCCGTGACCAATGGCTCAAGGCCTGGGCTGGCAGCCGTCAGCCTTCATCCCAGGCAGGAATTCTAATTAAACTGGGGCTCCTGGGTCTCACTTACAAAGAGCTCAGCACCAGACTCTGCCTTTCAGGCCCCCTCTCACCGTCCTGCTGGTCACACTCTTGAATGCCACCTGCAGGGATACCCAGCTCAGGGATTCCTGGCTTGCCTTCACTGTGGGCTGCAGAGGGCGGGAGTCCAAAGCTGGCCCTTGGGGTGGGCGCTGAGCTTTGATTCTAACAGATCTTTAGAGAAAAACATTTGATGGCCTCTCAGATCATTCTGGTCCTTCTCTCACTGCCCTTCTTGCTATCCTTGCCACTCATGTATTTGTTACGTCCATCTCTTTTCTTCACAGTGGGTCAGATTGGTTTAGGTATTCAGGGATCCAGGGAAATTCAGGGTGGTAGAATCCTCCCATCCAGGCTTCTCCAAGAGGCCCATGGGTGGGGGCTCATTTAGAAGGATCCAACTGAGCACCAGGTGGACCGTGAATCTGCATCAAGGTCCCCGGCGCATGAGAGATGGATGAGGAGTGGAGGGCTTTCCAGAGCAGCTGGGCCTGGAGCTGAATCCTGAGGGATTGGTAGGATTTGTGGAGGCAGAAAGGAAGCCCAAGGGATAAGGAAATAGCTGCCTTGCACATTTTAAATAAAATGGGAGGTTTATCTGCACATTAGAAATCCTTGATTCGCAAACTTCTCTAGTTCTGCTTGTTCCTAAAGGGAACAGCTGGAGTAACCCGGCTCCTTTGCCGAAGTCAGCACTCAGACTGTCCTGTTGCTGCTCATTTCTGCCTTCCAGTGATGTCCGTTTCAGTCTGACCTCAGCAGGATAAAATGAGAATGTGTGCATATGTGGCCGATGATGGTCATGGTGGGGCGCAGGGAGGCAACATCCCCCCGGAGCTTTGACTGAAGTTTTGTCAGCAAATGTTTTACTGTCATCAGTCTGGGGGCCTTCTGTCATCTTCACAATCCCTTACCACCCTAACTGAGCCCATGCCTGGGTCCCCATTTCCATGACCTCCCCTGAGTCCTGTTCGTTGGTGAACAGAAATGCTTGGTGAAAAGAGAGTGGAAGGTGCGGGGTGAAAGAGGAGATCCAAGGGATACCTGGTGCTGCCTTTTGGGAACAGAAGCTCCCCAGCTTCAGTGGGTCTGCACAAGTGAAGGTCTGGGCTCCTGGCCGGCTTTTCTGCTGGTCCAGAAGACACCCACACACCCAAACCGCAGGGAATGTGGCTTGCTGACCTTGGCAGGAAGGAGGGCTGACTCGGCCTTTTGCGTAACATAAATACTCAGCACAGCTGCCTATGACCTGCCCATTTCTTGTCAAATCCAAGAAGGAAAGACCTGCTGGCCAAACCCTTTACCCCACTGCACCTCAGACCCCAAGGAACTTGGGCTCTGCTCAAATTAATAAGCTGGAGCTCCCTACCCCCCCAAACTGGCTGCTGGTGGAGGAAAAATCTGGATAAGAAGGACAGTAAGGAAATCCGAGGAGCTGCCTGTTCCAATAGAAAAACAAAAAGTCTGCCCCGATCAATGTTCTTGGGAAGCCTCCTGTTAGGGGAGCTCTGGGCCTTTCTGCCTTGGCTATTGGGGGCTGGGGGAGAGGGAGGAAAGAACAAAGTAATTTAACTGGCAAAAGAGGATCTCCTAGTGCTTCTCTTACCCATTCTCAGCACCAATGCCAGGCCCTCATCACCATCCCACTTCCATCCCTGTGATTGACCCCATTCAGTCCCCTGTTCCCAATATACTGTCAGTACCCCACCCTTACCACCACTGGCAGTGACTCCTTCCTCCCCTCTGCTGGTCTAGGTTCTATGGATACTTCTAGGCCTGCTGGAGTCCCATGACTTCCATGAAGCCTTCTCTCACTCACTGATTCCTCACTTCTTGGAACTCTTGACATCCTGGAGTTAGTCCCACACACGCTGTTAGCACTTAATTTTTTCTCTAATAGTTTCATAAAAATTAGCTCCGTCTTACCAGCTTGTTGTCATCACTTAGAGAGCACAGCTGGGTTGCATACTGGGATGGGCTCAGTAAGTACAGAATTGATAGGTTCTTGGAAAGATGGCAAGTTCTTCCAGCATATGGCCACTGTGGCCGTTTTCCAGGGTAAATTGGAAAGAGGGTCTTTGGTCCTGAAATTTGGAGATGAGGCTCCAGCAGGAAGAATTGAGGTCCTCAATGTATGTGTGCTTTTTGGGTGGGGCTCACCTCAGTTCCAAGGTGGCATTGGCAGTCCTTATGTGAGGGCTGATCAGGAAGTGAGTGGGCAAGATGTTGCCTCAAAATTTTAGGGCCACAGTTTCCTTATCTGTATAAATGGTTTGAGTAGGTTATCTTTAATAACTTACTGCTGTGAACTGAATCATGTCCATCCAAAATTCATGTTGAAGCCCCAACCACCAATGTGACTATCTTTGGAGATAGGGTTTTGGGGAGGTAATTAAGTTTAAGTGAGGTCATAAAGTAGGGTTCTACTCTGATAGTATTAGTGGCCTTTATAAGGATGGAGGGAGAGAGGGAGGGAGAGAAAGAGATACACACACACACACACACACACACACACACACACACCAAGTAAAGGGTAAAGGTCATGGCATGAGGAGACAATGAGAAAGTAGCTGTCTGCAGGAGGAGAGCTCTCACCAGAAGCTGAACACTGCTGGCTCTTGATCTTTGACTTTGGAGCTTTTGGAACTGTGAAAAATAAATGTCTGTTGTTTAAGTCACCTGACCTATGGTATTCATTATGCCTAATCTATATAAATCTATATAAATAAAATCCATATGAATTTTATTCACTTACTGATACAATCAATATTTATTGCATGCTTACTGTGTGCCAGGAACTATTATCTCTACTGGGTGGTAGTAATGGACAAATAGATAAAAAGCACTTTTTCCTGGAGCTTACATTTTAATGTGAGAAAACAGATTTACCAAAGAATAACTGCAATAAATAGTATGTCAAATGTTGATAAATGCTACAGAGAAAAAACTAAGCATAAAAGGAGATAGGAATGCTACAGAAGTATGTTCAGGCAGACACCTGACCTCCTTGAGTTTGTCCAAAAGACCTCACCAAGGAGATACTTAATTAAAGACGTGAAGAGGTGAACAAGTAATCCCCATGAATAGCTGAGACTTAGGTTAAAACATATCCATTTTATAAGTAACTGCAATAAATAGTATGTCAAAGGGCTAGTATCCAAAATCTATAAAGAGCTCACCAAACTCTACACCCGAAAAACAAATAATCCAGTGAAGAAATAGGCAGAAAACATGAATAGACACTTCTCTAAAGAAGACATCCAGATGACCAACAGGCACATGAAAAGATGCTCAGTGTCGCTCCTCATCAGGGAAATACAAATCAAAACCACACTCAGATACCACCTCACGCCAGTCAGAGTGGCCAAAATGAACAAATCAGGAGACTATAGATGCTGGCGAGAATGTGGAGAAATGGGAACCCTCTTGCACTGTTGGTGGGAATGCAAACTGGTGCAGCCGCTCTGGAAAACAGTGTGGAGGTTCCTCAGAAAATTAAAAATAGATCTACCCTATGACCCAGGAATAGCACTGCTGGGAATTTACCCAAGGGATACAGGAGTGCTGATGCCTAGGGGCACTTGTACCCCAATGTTTATAGCAGCACTTTCAACAATAGCCAAATTATGGAAAGAGCCTAAATGTCCATCAACTGATGAATGGATAAAGAAATTGTGGTTTATATACACAATGGAATACTATGTGGCAATGAGAAAGAATGAAATATGGCCTTTTGTAGCAACGTGGATGGAACTGGAGACAGATACCGTATGTTTTCACTCTTATGTGGATCCTGAGAAACTTAACAGAAGACCATGGGGAAGGGGAAGAAAAAAAAAAAGGTTAGAGAGGGAGGGAGCCAAAACATAAGAGACTCTTAAAAACTGAGAACAAACTGAGGGTTGATGGGGGGTGGGGGGAGGGGAGGGTGGGTGATGGGTATTGAGGGCACCTGTTGGGATGAGCACTGGGTGTTGTATGAAAACCAACTTGACAATAAATTTCATATTAAAAAAAATAAATAGTATGTCAAATGTTGATAGATGCTATAGAGAAAAAACTAAGCATAAAAGGAGATAGGAATGCTACAGAAGTATGTTCAGGCAGACACCTGACCTCTCAAACTATAGTTTGACCATAGTACATAATCAAGGAATCTAGTTGACTGCAAGTTCACCAAGAGTCTTGAGTGGCCTGTGGCTGCTCAAAAAGTTGATGTTGCATTAACAAGAAGTATAGTGGCCAGATAATGGTGGTAATATTACAACTATGTTATGCTATTGTATCAGTTCTGAGCACCACATACTAGAGCACTCTAGAAGACCCAACAAAAGTGTTCAGAGACTTGGGAACTATGTCCTTGGGGAGCAGTTAGGGGATCTGGTAATGTTTAATCTACAGAAGAAAAGATTTCTATGACAATGAGAGGGATCTTTTCAAGTATGTGGAGAGTTGCTGGCTGGAAGAAGAGCTTATTGTGTGGTGATACTAAATGCAGACCAAGGACCAATAGGTAATAATCCCCAAACCAAGTCAGTGCCAATAATGGAACAGAAATGAGACAGGTGTATTTAAAAGTAGGCTTTGGAGTTTCTCCTAGGATTGGTAGAGGACTGTAAATCCAGCACAGTGGTTGCTGGAAAGGTAATAAATATGATCACATATCAAACATGCTGTAGGAGAGATGCCTGTGTTGACAGGACAGTGGGACTGATGGCTTTTTGGTCCAGTCAGCTCTAAGAAGTCAATCGGAATGTACATGAAACACTGTGGCATAATGGAAATTACTAAACTGGAAAAGGGGAGCCTCCTTTCTGCCATTAACCTCTCTGGGTCTCCATTGTCTCCTGTGAAAAATGTGTATAATAACACCTTCTCTGGACTAACAAGATAATTGCTTGAGGGTCCTTCCCACTCAAAGATCCACTAGGGAGACTGCAGCTTATCACAGACAAGAACCCTTGTAACCCTAAAGGCCATTTGAGAACCGAAGGGATACTTTGTCAATGATTGTGTTCAGCAGGAGTTTGGTGACATCCAGTGGGGTTATAGCAGAGGCTAGATGACTTCCCAGGTCTCTTCCAGCACTAGGGATCATCTTTGAGGTGATGACTTGTGCCTCTTTATGCTCCTTGCCCTTTCTTCAGCCACCAGCAGCCACTTTCTGTAAATGTGATTCCATGTTATACCTGAGTAGAAAACTAGAACACAGCACAGAGCCAAGTCCAACTGTAAGAGTCTCCAGATTCTCAACTTGATAGTTGTTACCATTTGCTTCTTGAGTGAAGAAGTGGTTTGCATCTCAGGACCCAGGACTTCCAGTCACTGAAACTTAGAAAGGGTCAGATATCCTGGCAAAGACACCTAGTGAGATGGTGGCTTTGGGGTATGGATATATGATGGATATGGAGCAAACAGGTCCTGAATTAGAAGATGCTTCCCAACAGCACCAAGGGGCTCACTGCTCCTCTTGGGTTCCTTCAGAACTGCTCACACCTCTCTCATCTTCCTATTAACTGCCCACCTATCTTCCTCTAGAGTCTCATCTATATTCTACTCTAGTGGGCATCTTTATGGACCCACAAAATCCTAGCATGTTCCATCTGGAAGGATCTTTTGAGAGTATATAATTCAGTATTTTACCAAATGTCAGTCTTTCACACACCACTTTCACAGTTTTTGACATATCCATATGCCAACTGTTCTATTATTTACTCACAGCTTTATTTAAATTGAGACTTTAAAAATCTTGCATGTTTTTGTATTACCAACATAAATGGAAAACTGGCCTTACTTGTCATTCATTCAAGATAACCACGATGAATATTAACCATTAAAATTAAAAAATGTTTCCCCTGGAACCCATGTAAGATTATCCCCAGTACCTTACCATGTACACTCATATCATACTTTTGCAAACATGGATCTATAGATAACCTCTGACTGAACATTCATTTGAAAATTCATATGGAAACAAAGGCTCAGAGAGGCTTAGTGACTTGTTCAAGTACTGCAGATGATGAATGGCTTGTATGGCCTGTACCATTGACTCTCAATCAGAGACTCTTGGTACATTCTATCTCATGCCTCTTTAGATGAAGCTGATGGGGGTTAAAGATATTTGCCACTTGTATTAGTCTCCTAGGGCAGCAGTAACAAAGTACCCAAAACTGGGTGGCTTAAAAATGTAGAAATGTTTTTCTCTTACGGTTCTGGAGGCTAGAAGTCCAAAATCAAGGTGATGAGGAGGCCGTGCTCCCTCTGAACTCTCTATGGGGAGGATTATTTCCTGCCTCTTCCAGCTTCTGGTAGCCCCAGATGTTCTTTGGCTTGTGGAATCATACCTCTAATCTCAGGGCACCAGAGTAGCTTAGTCGGTTAAGCATCTGACTCTTGATTTTGGCTCAGGTCGTGATCCCACAGTCATGAGACTGAGCCCTATGAGTTGGACTCTGTGCTGGGCAAGGAGCCTGCTTGAGAGTCTCTCTCTCTCTCATTCTGCCCCTCCCCCTTTCTAAAAAACAAAACAAAATGAACCCCCCCCCCCAAACCCTCTAATCTCTACTTTGGCTTTACCTGGTATTCTCCCTGTGTATTTATTTCTGTGTCTTTACATGCCCATCCGCTCATAAGGACACTTTATAAGGGCATACTTTACTCCAATATGATCTTATCTTAACTAATTACATCCTCAATGACCCTATTCCAAATAAGGCCCCATTCTGAGTTACTGGGGGGGTTAGAACTTCAAAATGCCTTTTGAGGGAATACAATTTAATCCTTAACATCATTCCAAAGGGGCTTGAATTTCATAGGGGACATCAAAAGACCCCCAGATACAACAAATAAAATTAAAATGATGGAATTACATACATTGATAAACTAATAACTTTCATTGTAGATTCTGGTGTGCCAGTATCATCTCATTTGATCCTTAGCTCTCTGAAGTAAACAAGTGTGGTAGATCGTTACAGTAATCGTCCCCAGTGAGTCATTCTTCCTGTATCTATGTCTTTGTGTAGCCCCTATGACAATGATTCTGGGTTTGGCCTTATGACTTGCTTTGGCCAATGGGATATTAGTAAATGTGATGCAAACGTAAGCTTGAAAAGTGCTTATGCATTAGGGTTTTGCCTACTCTTGTTGCTGGGAACTCTTATACTGTCATGTGAAGAAGCCAGGACCTGTCTATGGAGGATGAGACTTCATAGCACAGAGACAGGTTGTCCCAGTCGAGGGTCCTCCACCAATCAGCCCCCAGCTAATCTGCCAGCTGATGGCAGGTGCATGAGTGACCCCAGGAAGAACAGTAGAAGAACCACCAACTGAACCCAACCCAATGGCTGACTCACAGAATCATGAGCAAATAAAATGGTTGTTTTAAGTCACTAAAGCTTTTGGGTGGTTTGTACTCAACAATGCATAATCGACACACAAGATATTGCTTCTATTTTATAGATGAAGAAACTGACTCTCCAAGGACTTGATTGACTAGCTCATCATGACAAAGACTGGAAAGAAAGAGAAAGTCCCACCTTCTCTGAAGCAAGAACCCAGTGCTATGGGCATTTCTAATCTTCACTGATCAATAATACATGAGACATTGAGAAATTCTAAAAGAAAGGAATAAAGTATTCTAGGGGCTGAGGTCTGACCAAGTGTAAAGAGGTTACAGAGATGAGGCTCTTTTTATCTGGAAAGTCAAGTGTGTGTGAGGTAGGAGAAATACATTCTGCAAAAACATGGTAGAGAGGTAGACATAGGTGTGGTTATGAAATCTGAAAATCATAAAACTGGGGACCAGGAAGACAGCCTCCAAAGCTTTAAAGAGGCAATTTAAGGAGAAATTAAGCATAGGGCTGCTTCCACAGTAAGCATTCAATTATTAGAACTCATTACTTCAAGTGTGGTAAAGGTTTAAAATATAAATGGTTTTATTTATTTATGAATATATATAATCACATTTATTGAGGACATATTTTATGGTAGGCACTGTGCTAGGAGAAAGGGATTCAGAAATTAATAGTACACAGTCAGCTCACTCATATTCCAGCAAAAGACAGACATGTTGTTACTCAATCCACATATGCTGATTGAGGACTACATGTGCTAGAACCTGTACAAGCACTGCAGATAGATTGGTGAGCAAAATAGAAATCACTCCTGCTCTCCTTGAGCCCACAGTTTCTTAAGAAAGGCAGATGTTAGAGAAATAATTAAATTATAACACATTACTAATTAGTCACTAATGAGCATGGTGTTGTAAGAGAAGTACAGGGAGCTTTAGGAATGTATAAAAAGGAGTCATTATGTAGTCTGGGGCGTCATAAAAAGAGCTCCCTGAGGGATTTAGGCGCAAGCTGACAACAGGAGGCTGAACAGCAGTGAAGTTGACAGAGAGGGAGGGGGAAGAACATTCATAGAGGGAACATCATGTGACAAAGGGTGGAAGAGAGTTATTTGAGGAACTGAAAGATGTCTAGTACCGGTGTGTTGGAGGGAACAACACTGGTAAGCATGGGCTAGAGCAGGTCCTTCCCTGCCCTGCTCTGCAGACCCAGAGGCTAAACACTAAAAACTTCATCACCGGGCTACCTGGCTGACTTCCAGTTGGGTCTGGGCAATGGAAGCATGAGTAGGAGATCAGAGAACATAGGGGAAAGGAGGCATGACATTTCTTCTCCTACTCTCTCCCTGCTTGGGTGCTAAGGTTCTGGCAGTAGCTTATAACAATAATTCCTGTTGGGTGGCCCCACTTCCACAGCCCCAATTTTATTGATTTTAGTAACACCCTTTGTTCACTCTGCCCATTAAAACCTAGCAATCACAATGCCTTCCTACTTTTGCTAGTCTTGAGTGCCTCAATCTCCCTTTTTGTTCCTGTAACTTTTGTAAACAGTCTCTTTATTAAACTGTCATTAAAATTCCACTTGGGAATTTTTGCTCTGGAGCCTAACTGAAGGGCACACTAAATACTTCAGATTTTGCTGTAAGAGCAATGATAAGATGTTTATGAGATTTTAGCAAAGGAGTAACATGATATTTGTTCCTTAAAATATCTCGGAGTTTCTGCTTCTAGTAAGACAGAGTAAGATCTTACCAGACTGAGTCTTCTATAAAAATCAACTAAAAATCTGGACAAGTAGCAAAAAGAAAAAAAAAAAGGCTGCTATGTGAGGCAATAGAGAGTCAACAGAAGCAGACAGACTCTTCAGGGAAATACATTCTCAGAGGAGGGGAGTTTTTCCAAAGTAATTTCTCATTTTTGTGGCTTTTTCCCTGGGGCCAAGTGCAGTGATGTGATGCTGGAGGTGGTAGGGTACTTGTGGAAATGCTGGAATTTTTCTGGGGTGAGAAACCAGGAAATTGAAACCAGAGAAATTGTGGCTGCTGAAGAGAGTGGAGGAATAATGGAAGGAAAAGAGCCAAAAAGAGAATCCCAAATTCTGATAACCCATACCTCTTAATGGCTCTTCAAACCATACATTTACAGAACAGACTGATAGCGATTCAGTTAGAGAAAAAAAAAATACTTGAACAGACACAGGACCTGCCACCCAAGAAACAGAGTTAGTGGTTATTATCAAAGGAAAAAAAAAAACAAACCAGAATCAAGATTTTCCATAACATTCCATAAGCATTTACAATGACCAGGATACAACCCAAATTTATCTGACATACAAAAAATCATGAATGTGGAACACATTCTTGAGAGGAAAGAAAATCTGAAAATGACCCCAAGATGAGATGACCCAGATATTGGAAGTAGAACAAAAGGATTTAAAAATGGCAATTATAATTATTCTCAATGAAGTAAAAGAAAATATTCTCATGATGAATGAAAAGATAAGAAATCTCAGCAGAGAAAGAGAAATTCTTTAAAAAAAACTGTAAGTGGAAACTTTAGTACTGAAAAATACAATATTAGAAATTAATGGACTTAATACTCCATAGTGTCTATTAATTTGACTTTAATAGTCAAACTGTTAAAAGTCAAAGATAAAGAGTAAATCTTGAAGGCAGCAAAAGAAAAATGACATATTTGCCATTAAAAACCAAGGAAGTTGGAAGAGTAGAGTATCTTTAAATTTTTTTAAATGTTTATTTAGTTTTGAGAGAGAGAGACAGAGCTTGAGTGGGTGTGGGGCAGAGAGAGAGAGGGAGACACAGAATCTGAAACAGCCTCCAGGCTCTGAGCTGTCAGACACTGGGCTCAAACTTGGAAACAGCAAGATCATGACCTGAGCCAGTCGGTCGCTTAACTGACTGAGCCACCCTGGCGCCCCCAAGAGTAGAGTATCTTTAAAGTACAGAAAGGAAAAACTGTCAACCCAGAATTCACTCCAGTGAAAATATTCTACAAGAATCAAGGTTAGCTCTCCATGCGACTGCTGCCAAGCAGCCCTCATGGACACAAACTGTGTGCAGTCCATCAAGTTGGCCAGGATCACCAAAGTGCTGGGCAGGACCAGCTCACAGGGACAGTGCATGCAGGTGTGTGCGGAGTTCATTGGATGACATGAACCACTCCACCAACTTTGATGTGAAAGGCCCTGTGTGCAAGGGTCAGAGCAAGAGGCTCAGAGGCTGAGCTAAACTTGTGGCTGTGTCCTGTATGTCTGGGTCAACCACTTGGCCCACAGTGATGATCTGTGTTTGTTAATACAGCATTTATATTGTTTAAAAAAAGCAAATCAAGGTTAAGTAAAGGTATTTTCAGATGAAAGAGAATTAACCATAAGCAAACATGTACTGTAAGAAATACCAAAGGAAATCTCTTTCTACATATCAACTACAACACAAAGGCTGAGATAGGGTGAAGGAATATGGATCAACACAGTTGTGAGGTTTTTGTAATTTGTGTGAAATGGAGCCATGTTTACTGGAAGCATTTTGTAAAAAAAAATTAAGGATGTGTATTATAATTCCTAGGGCAAGCACTAAAAATAATGCAAAGAAGAAAAGCTAAAAAGCCAATAGGAAAATTAAAATTAAATCTTAAAAAAAGTCGAAACAATAAAAAAATAGGAATGGAGGAACAGTAGAACAAAAGAAAACAAAACAAAAACCAGGGGAACATATAAAAAACAAATCTAAATGTTAGCTCCAAATTCAACCATACCAATAATTACATTAAATACTAATGGATTAAAACACTCCACTTAAAAGGCAGAGATAATCATATTGAAGAAAACAAGATCCAACTATATGTTGTCTACAAGAGACACACTTAATGTTATATTATATTAAGACACAGATATGTTGAAAGTAAATATGAGCAGTAAGTATAGGAAAGCTGAAGTGTCTATATTAATATCAGAAAAAGGAGAATTCAAGACAAAGAGTATTACTAGAGTCAAAAAGAAACATTTCACAATGATTAAGTATGGTCATTTCACCATGACTTTACTTGTAAATGTATATATGCCTAATAACAAAGATTCAAGATATATGAAGCAAAATTGATGAAATTAAAAAGAGAAATAGACAATTCCACAGTTGTTGGTGATTTTATCACCTCTCCCCAGCAATTGATAAAATGAAACTAAAAAATTCAGCACAACACTGAAGATTTAAACAACAGTCTTAACCACTTTGAATTGCTATTTGTAGAATATTACACTGAATTGCTAGTTATAGAATAAAAATTGCTATTTATAGATTATACATTCTTTTTCAAGGGCACATGTTGTATTTACCAGGATACATCATAAGCCGGGCCATAAAGCAAGCCTTAAATTTAAAAGATTGACATCATCGCTTTTTGGCTTTTGGCTGGGAGGAGGCAAAGTTGCAACTGTCTTTGGTCGTCTGGAATCTAGGTTCATCCAACACCAGCTGCCTCCACTATGCAAGCCTAAGTTTGACCCTAATGAGATTAAAGTTGTATAAGTGAGGTGTACCAGTGGGGAAGCGATGCCACATCTACCCTGACCCCCAAGATCAGCTCCCTGGGTCTATCTCCAAGAAAGGTTGGTGATGACATCACCAAGGTTACCAGTGATTGGAACTGACCATTCAGAACAGGACAAATCCAGATTGAAGTGGTACTTTCTGCCTCTGCCCTGATTAGCAAAGCTCTCGAGAAACTGCCAAGAGACAGAAAGAAGCAGAAAAACATCAAGCCCAGTAGAAATACCACTTTTGATGAGATTGTCAACATTGCCCAACAGATGTGGCACCAATCTTTAGCTAGAGAACTCTCTGAAACCATTAAAGAGATCTTGAGGACTGCCTAGTCTTCGAGCTGCAATGCTGATGGCTGCCACCCTCATGACATCACAGATGACATCAGTAGTGGTGTAGTGGAATTTCCAGCTAGTTAAGAACTACAAAGGAAAAATATTTTAATAGAGGATCATTTAACAACAACACCCCCCCCCCAAAAAAAAACCCAAACCAGATTGACATCACATAGACTATGTTCTCTGATTATGGTGGAATTAAATTAGAAATCAATAAGCTAATTAGGAAAACTCCATGTATTTAGCAACTGAGTACCATACTTCTAAATAATCCATCAATTAAAGAAGAAGTAATAATGGAAATTAGAAGTTATTCTGAATTAAATGACAGTGAAAACATAACACATTAGCATTTGTGGGATGTAGCTAAAGCAGTGCTGATTGCAGGACTGGAACAGGGAATATACAAGATGCACCTGGATCATCTTGTGCCAGAGAGTAAGGGAATGCTCAAAAATCAAAAGGATAGGGGCATGTTCACGGGATACAGGAGCAACCTAAAAAAGCTCCCATGACCAAAGCTGGTACAATTTGAGCTACAAAACCAATAGTGAAGCATAGTATTATAGTTCAAAATATAAAATAAATATCCATGAATGTATATTGATATAAATAAATGACTGAATATATAAATATGGGAGAACAGACAAGTCTTGGTTACAGAGGAATTCTAAATAGATTATGTGAATGCTACTCCCCAGCCCCTTGAGTACAAGCTGTACTTCATGATTTGCTTCTAAAGAGTAAAATATGGAAAGGGATGGGGGGGGAGGGGAATAACTTTACAGTGGAGAAAGCTGACAAACACCACCTCAGACAAATGATCAAGATTAACACTGTCATTGATAAGCCATACTGATACATGCCCTTGATATGATGTGATGAGAATGGCACTTCACTTTCATAGTCTTCCTCCCCTGAACCTGTAACATCAGTCTAACCATGAGAATGACAAACTGAGAGAGATAGTCTATAAAATACCTTACAAGTATTCCTTAAAACAGTCAAGGTCATCAAAAACAAGAATCTGAGAAACTGTCACAGCCCAAGAGGGCACTAAAGAGACCTAATGACTAAATACAATGGAATATCCTGGATGGGATTCTGGAAAATAAAAAGGACATTAGGGAAAATCTTGTGAAGTCCAAAAAAAGTGTTGATTCAGTTAATAGTAATATACTAATGTTGATACCTTAATTATGACATGTAATTGTATACATGACAGCAATGTAAAGTATCAACAATAGGGGAAAAGGGTGAGGGGTATATGGAAACTCTGTGCCATCTTTGCAACTTTTCTGTAAATCTGATAATATTCTAAAATTTAAAATTTATTTAAAAAATTAAGGGGTAGGGTGGCTGAGTGGCTCAGTCTGTTAATCATCTGACTTCAGCTCAAGCCATGATCTCATGGTTTGTGAGTTCAAGTCCCTCATCAGGCTTTGTGCTGACAGCTCAGAGCCTGGAGCCTGCTTCCGATTCTGTGTCTCCCTCTCTCTCTGCCCTCCCCCGCTTGTGTCTCTCTCTCTCTTTCTCTCTGTCAAAAATAAATAAACATTTAAAAAATTTTTTTTAATTATGGGATGGACCTAGAACAATACACAGAGGGAAATTTATAGGTTTAATGCTTACATCAGAAAAGAAAAAAAAATCTTAAAATCAATTACCTGAGTTTATCACTTTAGATGTTAGAAAAGGAGAAACTAAACCCAGTGTCAATAGAAGGGAGAAAATAATAAAGACCAGAACTCAATGAAATATAAAGTGAACAAATAATCAAGAAAAGAAAAATGAAAAAGCTGGTTCATTGAAATGATCAATAAAATTTGTAGGGCTCTCATCAGACTGATCAAGACAAAAAAAGACAAGACACAAATTAATAATATGAGGAATGAAAGAGAAAACATTACTATAGACCCTACAGTCATGAAAAGAATAATAAGGGAATATTGTGGACAACTTTATACCCATAGATGTGATACCTAGATGAAAAGGACACATTCCTTGAAAGATCAAAATTGCCAAAACTGATTTGAAAAGAAGTAGAAAACTTTAATAGGCCTATATAAAATAAAGAAATTGAATTCATAGTTAAAACTTCATCCACAAAGATAGCTTCAGGTCCAGATGGCTTCACTAGTGAATTCTATTAAATGTTTAAGGGAAAAAAATAATACTAGCCTCACAAAAATTCTTTAAGAAAATAGAGGAGGAGGGAACACTTCCCAATTTATTTTATGAGGCTGGTATAACTCTGATTCCAAAACCTGATAAAGACATTACAAAGAGAGAGAGAGAGAGAGAGAGAGAGAGAGAGAGAGAGGATGACAGAGGAGTATCCCTCATGAACAGAGACATAAAAATCCTTATTAAAAAATCCTTAAAATATTAGCAAATAGAAACCAATGACATATAAAAAAGGTAATATATCATGCCCAAACAAGATTTATTCCAGGAATGTGAGATTGGCTTAACATTTCAAAATCAATATAACTCAACAAATTAACAGAATAAAGTAGGAAAACAATATGATCATTTCAACAGATGCAGAAAAACTTTTGTCACATTAGATATATCAAAAAAAAAAAAAACTCAGCAAATTAGGAATAGAAGGGAACTTTCTCAACCGAATTAAAGGGATCTTCTAAAAACCTACATTTTACTCTAAGGTGAAAGGCCCAGTGATTTCTCCCTTAGATTAGGAACAAGGCAAAAATATGTTCTCTCACCATTTGTATTCAGCATTGTATCAGAGGTTATAGCCAGTGTAAAACATGCCAATAAAAAGAAATAAAATGCATAAATATTGGACAAGAAGAAGTAAAACTGCCTTTATCTGCAGATAACATAATTGCACGTGAGGAAAATTCCAAAGATTCTACAAAAAAGCTACTGGAACTAATAAATTAATTCAGCAAGATCTCAGGATATAAAGTCAATAAACAGAAATTACTCTTATTTTTATATACTAACAATGAACATTTAGAAAATAATTTTTTTAAATCTCCATTTGCAGTAGCATAAAAAATACTTAGGAATAGATTTAACAAAAGATGTGCAAGATCTGCACATTGAAATCTAGAAAACATTGCAAAGGAAGACTTAATTAAATGGATTCCATGTTAATGGATTGGAACATTCAATATGATTAAGATGGCAATTTTCCCCAAATTGACCTAAAGACTCACTGCAATCTTTTTTTTTTTTTTTTTTAAATTTTTTTCAACGTTTATTTATTTTTGGGACAGAGAGAGACAGAGCATGAACGGGGGAGGGTCAGAGAGAGAGGGAGACACAGAATCGGAAACAGGCTCCAGGCTCTGGGCCATCAGCCCAGAGCCCGACGCGGGGCTCGAACTCACGGACCGCGAGATCGTGACCTGGCTGAAGTCGGACGCTTAACCGACTGCGCCACCCAGGCGCCCCAACTCACTGCAATCTTAATGAAAATCCTAGAAAGCATTTTTGAAGAAATTGACATGCTGATGCTAAAATTTATATGAAAAAGACAAAATACATAGAAGAGCCAAAATAATTTTGAAAAAGAAGGGAAAATTGGATCACTTTCATTATCTGATTTTTAAACTTGTCATAACTTACAGTGATCAAGATGTACAGTATTGAAATAAATATAGATAAATCAATGGAACAGACTAGAGAGTCAGAAGTAGATCTACACTTAGATAGTGAATGGATTTGTTTTAAAAAAAGACTAAAAAGGCTATTTTTTTCTCTTTTTAAAAAATGGACTTTATTTAGTAGAGTGGTTTTGGGTTCATTGCATAAGTGAGTGGATAGTATGAAAAGTTCCCATATACGTCCTACTCTGACAGACATGCAGCCTAACCTACTATCAACATCCCTCACCAGAGTGGTACATTTCTTATAACTGATGATCCTATATTGATCACCATTGTCATCCAAAACCCATAGCTTACATTAGGTTTTACTCTTGGTTGTATACATTCTATAGGTTTTGACATATGTGTGGAAGATATCCAACATGAAGTATCATAAAAATAGTTGCACTTTCCTAAGGATCATCAATTGATTTTTGACAAAGGTGCCAAGGCAAGGCACTTGGAAAAAAATAGTCTTTTCAACACATGGCTCTGGGACCACTGAATATCTGTATTTAAAAAACTAAATCTTGTTCCTTACCTTAAACTATTCAGAAATATTAACTCAAAATGAATCATAGCGTTAAACATGAAATGACAACTAGAAGAAAGCATAAAAGGAGATCTTCACTACATTAGGTTAAGCAAATATTTCATAAAAATCCAGAAAGTACACATCAGTTGATAAAATTAACTTCACTAAAATTAAAAACCTTTTGGGGTACCTGGCTGGCTCAGTCGGTAGAGCATGCTACTCTTGATCTTGGGGTTGAGTTTGAGCCCCACGTTGGGTGTAGAGATTACTTAAAAATAAAATCTTTAAAAAATTAAATTAAATTAAAATGTTTGCCTTTCAAAAGACACAAGTAAGAAAACAAAAAGCAGGTCACTGACTGAGAAAAAATATTTGCAAAGCACACTTATGATTAGGATTTGTACTCAGGATATAGAGAGCTCTTACAACTCAATAAGAAGACAAGCAACCAGTAAAAAATGGGCAGTTTGAACACATACTTTTCAAAAGAAGATATAAGAATGGCCAGCAAATATATGAAAAGATGCATCACTAGTTATGATGTAGATGCTATGGTAAGCCCCTATGAGATATTCCCGCACACCCACTAAAATAGGTCAAGTTCAAAAGACTGCTAAAACCAAGTGTTGGCAAGGATATGGAACAAGTATAACTCTTCCCCAGTGTTAGACGGAATGCAAAATTGTACAGCCACTTTAGAAAATAGTTTGGTAGTATCTTACATTAAACATATACTTACCCTGTGACCTGTCAATCCCACTCCCAGATATTTACCCAAGAGAAATGAAAACATATGTCCGCACAAAGACTTGTACCTGAATGTTCATAGAAGCTTTATTCAAAATAATTAAAAATGGAAAAGAAATCAAATGTCCATCTACTGCTGAGTGGATAAACAGATACGCTACTCGCCAATAAAAAGGAATGAAACATGAATACAAGCAACATGAATGAATCTCAAAAACATCATGCTTAGTGAAAGAAGTCAAAACAAAAGACTGATGCTGCCCTGTTCCATTTACATGGAATTCTAGAAAAGGCAAAACTGCAGTGACAGAAAACAGATCGCGAGTGTCAGGGGGAAGGGCATTGACAGCGATGGTTGCAAGAGAAAAGTCTTCAGGGTGATGGAAACATCTGTATCCTGAGTGTGGTTGTGTTTACAGGACTATATCCGGTTACTACATTTTCATCAAATTTTACACTTAAAATGGATGAATTTCATTGTATAAAATTATACCTGATTGCAGTGTGCTGAACAGATTGAAAGGAACAAGAGTGGAGGCCAGGAGGCCTGTTGGGAGGCTGAGGTGTCTCCTTTGCCCCCACCTTTCAAACAGCACCCTTTTCCAATTGCTTTGTAGCTGGAGAGTCTGACAGAGCAGCCTTGGGGGACCTGCTTATTTTCTAGCTCGCTATGATATGAAGGATCAAATCACCACCACTGCTCTGGCCACCATCTCCATCTCTGGCTGGTTCCCAAGGATGTTATTATTGGGTTAACTGAGATCTTGTCTACAAAGCAATCCCACTTCCATGGAGACCAATATCCACTAAGCCCAAGGAGGTTAAGCGGTTCATCCACTGCAACTTGATTTCTCTAGGCCTCTGGTTTTTTGTCTGCAAAGGGAAGGGCTTAACTACATGACCTGTAAAGACCCCTTGAGCCCTAACAGCTTGTGATTTAAAGTACAATGCAGACTTGATTTGAGTTTTTATTTACAGTCTTCATATGTATGCTCCTCAGCAGGGATGCCCTCTCTTCCTCAGCACCTGATTGCATCTTCCTCAGCCTTCAAGGGCCAGCTAAAGTTTTCCTCGAACCCCATGAAGCCCCTTCTTACTATTCTAAGCCCACCGATCTGGCTCTCCCACTGCAGTTATGGTCTGTTCTGAGTAATTTAGCCCTTACGTGCAGTGTAACACAAACCCTTTTGGCTGTTATTTTATATAAAATATTGGTCTTTTCTCCTCAACCAATTTGCAAAAGCCTTGAGGGTCTTCTATTTCTCAGGCTCTCCCCTTCCCCAACCCCCCTGCCGAACACACACACACACACACACTCTCTCTCTCTCTCTCTCTCTCTCTCTCTCTCTCTCTCTCACACCGAAGCTCACACACTGCTGTGAACTTTGAGCATTAGGTGCATATTCAATACAGTCTTGTCTTGTTAGGTTACTGTTGCTCTCAATTGGCTTCTACAACCTGCTTTTCTTCACTTCTGCTGAATTGCCTGCCTGCCTTCTGGTCTAACACTGGCTGCGCTTGTGCAGGGACCAAACAGGAGACCTGCAGCTGGTTCTCAGAAATCATTAGGAAGCAGAAATTCTATCTGGCTGCCAAGATGCCACCCACTGTCCTTATTGTTCCTAATTTCACTAGAAGTTGACAGTGTGTGTACTCAGAAATCTTCCCACCGACAGATGCCTGGCTGAAGGTGGGGGAAGAAGAGACCTAAATGAGAGAATTTTTTCCCATGTTCTCTCAGAGATGATCATTGGCCCGAAAGCATGATTTCTTTTGGACGGAGACCAATTCCTATCTGGTCCTAAGCACATGGGTCCCAGACATATGTAGATCAAGGCTTATTTCCAGGGTTTTATAGAAATAAAACCAATTTACCTTATGTTGAAATGTACGGTCTTGAAAGTCAGCTAGACTTAGGGTCAAGTCCTGGATTTGCCACCTACTTGCTATGTGACTTTGGAAAAATGATAGAGCCTTTCTGTGCCCCAGTTCCTGTATCTTTAAGGCCTTTGAGAGACACAGAGAAGATGACACACGTACGGTGCTTATTTCTGCTCTTTGTGTCACGCCCAGAACGCAGGATGCGAAGCAAAACTGTTCCCCTTTTCCGACGGGGAGGCCCAGGCTGGGTGTGCCCCGGGAGGGGAGGCTGGTGGGACACACTCTCCAGGGCCCTGCTGGGAAGTGCTGCCTGCAGCTGTGGAATTCGGGGGCGGGTCCTTGCAGGCTTCAAAGGCTCAACCCTTCCTTTTGAAAGGGGAGTATTTGCAGCTCATTAGCTCTGTGGCAGGGACCACCAACCAAAGCAAATAAGGGCTCTGGCTTAGCCTCCACAGATCCCCAAAGACCTCTGCAGCTTTTTGGAGAAGAGAAGTTTGCTTCCCCTAGATTGGCACAGGACGAGAGGCTGGGTGTAGAACACCAGCCTATTATGAGCACATAATAAGCAACAGCCCTTGTGCTGGAGACAAAGCTTTAGATGCTGCAGAATAAGCCAGCTTCATTGACCTAACACAGTGTCCTGCACATCTGGACCCTTCGGGGGCTGGGGGGGAATGCCATTTGATGATGATGTTGGTGCGATAACATCATTCCCCAAAGAACTCTCAGGCGAGATGCACATCAGAGACCAAGACAAATGTCCTCCTGCTGTGCTAACCACACACCATGCAGGGCTGCCCTCCAGATCAGAGCCCTAGAGTGAAGGGGTGGGGCTTCTTGTTGTTTCCAGCACCAGTAGAAACCCTGGGCTGGACCCACAGGGAACCCCACAATCACAGGGCTCCTAGAAGCTCCAGCCCAGGGTTCTGTGTCTGGGCAGGAACGTGTCTAGGTTAACCGAATTGTAATGAGTACACGGAGTTCTGTTTCTCCAGATCTTTTTTTTTTTGGCGGGGGGGAGTGGGTAGGAGAAGGAGGGGAGCTTTCACAAGTGCCCTCACTCAACACTGATGGCATTTTGTAGCTCTTTCTCTGTCCCAGAAGTGTGAATCACAAGCCTCTTAATTTGGCTTCAGGGGATTGGGCTCTATGCTGGCCTCAGAGGGAAAGCAATACACAGTCTTTATCAGGAACGTGGAAAGAGCACTTTGCCCCCTTAAACACCTTTCCCTGGGTGGGTGTTGCCTGCAATCATTTTAAAGCCTTTATTCCTGCAATGAGGGAAAATGAAAAGGCAAGTATCTCTAGGTTGACCTAACACAGGGTTTTAAACTCACACAGAAGTACAAATGGTGGAGTTTAAAGATGTTTTCCAAGGGCATGTTTTACTAGGCAGGCAAGAGATGGTTAAGGTACTAGGTTTTAGAGCCTGGATACTTCTGGATAGTTCTACTGGATAGTTCTGCCCAAAGCTTTTACTTAGGGTCATGGAGTAACCAGAATGGCCCTTCTTTATTGGAAGTCAGTGGGGGGTAGATGTGGATTGATTGGCAGAGTCTGGGTGATGCTACGTGGTAGGTGCTTAATACAAATTCTGGATGTATTCCTGCCCACAACAGGCTGACATGCTACTGGACTTTGAAGGACAGACCTTCAGTCTTCTTTGTTCATTGAAGATGCCTAGATGTCCCTAGGGATGCCAACATTCTACCTCATTTAATCAGGAGACTTATGGGGAAGGAGATTTAGGTGGTACTAAGAAGATGACAGTGTTTGGGGGCCGTGAAGAGTCACATTTATTCGGGTACTTGTAAGTGTCAAAGAAGAGGGGTTAAGATGGGATTTGAGCTGGGCAGGGAATTGAGGAGGGTGAAGAACGAAGGAAGTAGAAAGACGGAAAAGGAAGAAGGAAAATGTTTTTTATTTATGTCTTTATATTTTATTTATTATTACTTTTTTAATGTTTATTTTTGAGAGAAAGCACAAGTGGGGATGGGGCAGAGAGAAAGAGAGAGAGAGAGAGAGAGGCAGAATCCAAAGCAGTCTCCAGGCTCTGAGGTGTCAGCACAGAGCCCAACTCAGGGCTTGAACTCATGAACCGTGAGATCATGACCTGAGCCAAGTTTGGATGCTTAACCACCTGAGCCACCCAGTTGCCCCTATGCTTTTGTATTTTAAATGGAAATAAGTGCATGGGGAGAAGAAGAGAGAGAAAGGGGAAAGAGGCAGGGCAATGCAATACAGAGACTTTCCAGACACTGGCGAATGGGCCTTTTATTCCCCCTCCTCTCTCTGCAGCCAGGAATCTAGATACTTCTTCAGGAACATGCTCCCTTGTACAGCTGTGCGGGTAGATTCCACATGTCACTCCCATATCCTGGCCCTTTTTCTGAGACTGAGACTATATCCTGAAGCTTCTTCTCTTTCTTCTGGGGCTTTACAGCTAGCCAGCAAATAGTTAAGGTTCTCTCACATTTCCTCTCTTCTATTCCTTTCCTTTCCCTCCCCTCCCTGCCACCCATTCGCACTCCCAGCTCCCTCTCCTTTTCCTCCCCCCTCCCCCCCTGACCTCCCTCTTCTCTCCTGGGCAAGTCTGGCCTCCAGGACTGTGCCAAGCAGCCCACAGCTCTGGCAGAAGTGCTGGAGACGACTCAGCCAAGGGGCCCAAACTAATGAATTCAAGACCTGTACGGCTGGCCCACAGAAATTTCGAGGCTTGGGCCTTGCAGGAAAAAGCAGAAAACTGACCCGTTGTCGGGAAGATTTACACCCCAGGGCCCAGCAGGCCCTATTGCATCAGGCAAACAATTACTTGGAAAACTACATTTTGTTGAAACAAAGGACACTCAAAAAAAAAAAAAAAAGGTTTAATTCCTTGCTGCTGCCTCCCCCAGCTGCAGCTAGTTTTCCCGAGTCACTGGTTCCTTCCTTATTGTGTCCCTCTCACCACAGAGAAGGGGGGCGGTGCGGTTCGGGGCTTTGGCTGCTTCAAAATCAAATGAGCAGGTCAAAATGCCGCATCTGGAGGACAAGATGCCCCTCTAGGAAGGGGAGCTTGGCAGGAGCAGAAAACCCAAGCCCGGGCCTTGACATTGCTTTGCACCCTTCACCCCTCCAGAGCAAGCGCGTTGGAATTCCCTCCTGCCGGGGTGGGGCGGTGTGGGCAGCGACTCGGAAGGGGAGTTCCCAGCACCAGGGCTTTGCTACGTGATCAGGAACACCGCCTGGCTCCAAAATCCCAACTCCTTAGGGGCAACCACAAAACATAGTCCCCCCAAAGTGGCCGCAAGTCTCGGAGAGCTCTCTGTGGGATCTGATTGCTATTTTCCAGTACTTAAAAGCTATCATTTGGAAGACAGATAGATTTACTCAGTGTGGAGCCCGAGCAGAAAATTAAGGCCAAAAGTGGGAGTTATAAGAAAACAGAGTTAGGGCTCAAGAAAAAGAACCGTTCTGTTGCCGGTGTCATTGGGAGGAGGTGAGTTCTCCAGATCTGGAGGTGTTCAGGCAGAGGGAATTTTGAGATGGGTGTCTCGGTATTCACTATCTCCCCATGTGCCACTGGAAGATAGGGACTCTATTTTGTTTGTCTATATACAGTGTCTGGCATGTACTTGGCAGGTACTCAACGTTTGTTGAATGAATTGATGATTGGAAACCATAGGACAGAAAGTTGTATTAAGTCGTACCTAAGGTCTTTTCCAACAATGACTCTCTGGGAGTCTCTGAATGTTTTCTCACTTTTCAGAGGCCAGAAATAGAACGAAGTTTGGAATCAGAGAGAGGTAGGTCCACACTCAGAGGTCCCTGGTGGCTGTGGTAGGAACAGGTAGGGCTCCTTTCCTATGGCTTAAAACACCAGGCTGGTTCCCAGCAGGGCCCAGGAACCACACAAGGGGCTGAAGCAGTGAGCTCTTTCCTTCTTAGCTTTGAACAGAACTTCTCACAGCACTGAGAGAGAAACCTGGGGGTCTGTGAGCCCTCTCAACACCACCAAAAGGGAATAACAGCATGGGCTGGGGGCAGGGGAGGGGGTACAGATGGACCAGTGCTGTCCCTACTGCCTACTTCCAGCTGAGCCACCTTGCTTTTCTATGTCTGGTATACTGGAGTCTCCTACAATATTTTTTGAAGAAAGGGCTACACGCTGGGAAAGTTGAAAATTGTAGGCCTGTAGGATCCATTCGTTTACTGAGCACCTACTATGTACCAGACATTGCTCTAAGTACTGGGGGTGTGACAGTGAAACAAATGGACAAAAATCCCTGACCTCAGGAGCCTGTATTCTAATGGAGACAGACGAGCAGATAGGAAAATAGAGGGTGTTAGAAGATGCTAAGTGCTGTGGAGAAAAATAAAGCAGGGAGAGGGAATAGGGACTGTGGAGAACTGCAATTTTAAATTAGGCAGTAAGACAAAGCCTCAGGGAGGAGGTGACATTTGAGTGAAGACTTGAGGGAGGTGAGCGAGCCATGTGGGAAGTGCATGCCAGGCCAAGGACCAACTGGGACAAAGGCCTGCCTCCTGTGTGGAAGAACAAGGAGGCCGGTGCAGATGAAGCAGGGTGTGGCAGGCAGCTTTCACGGTGGCTTCCAGTGATCTCTGCCTCCTGGGATTCATGTTTTGTATAATCCACCACCCTTGAGTGTGGGCTGGACCTAGTGATTTGCTTCCAACAAATATAATACACAAAAAAGACGGGGTGTCATTTCCAGGAACAGGTTACCAAAAGACCGCGTGCTTCCTCTTGTTGTCTCATTTGCTTGTTCTGATGGAAGCCACTTGCCATGTTGCAAACTGCCTTATGGAGAGGCCCACGGGACACAGAAGAGAGGGAGGCCCTCAGCCAACAGCCAGTAAGCGGCTGAGGCTCTCAGTCCCATAGCCCACAAGGAACTGAGTCCTGCCAACTAGGTGAGTGAGCTTGGAAGTGGATTCGCCCCGCACTTGAGCCTTGAGATGACCACAGTTCCAGGCAACACCTTGACTGTAGCCCCGTGAGAGACCTAGAGCCTTCAGACGCACCTATGCCACATCCTGCATCCTGACAGGAAACTGAGAGATAATAGGTTTCCTTTTTTAAGCCAGTAAGTTTGGGGGTAATTTGTTATGCAGTCATAGGTACCTAATACCTAAGGGGAGGCTAGTAAGACACTTGCTCACAGAGCTAATGGGAGCTCGTTTTGAATTTGTTGGTCATTAAAGCCCTTTGGCATTTCCCCGAGGGAGGTGGGAAGCCATTGGAGGGCTTGAAGGATAAGGAGGGATGTAATCTGACTTAAAAATCTTTAAAAAGGTCATTTTGGTTGTTGCCTGGAGAATATACTTAGAAGAGGGGCAAGTATGGGAGAAGGGAGACCTGTTAGCAGGGAATTGCAGCAATCCAGGTGAGAGATGATCGCTTGGACCATGAAAGTAGCAGTTGAGGTAATGGGAAGTGGTCAGAATTCGAATTTATTCTGAAGGAGAGCCAATAGGATGTGATATGTGAGGGTTGGGTGGGTGGGTGGGTGGGGACTCAAGAAGATTCCAAGTTTTTTGATGGACTAGATGGAAAGATGGAGTTGCCGTTAAATGAGATGGAAAAGACTGGTAGAAGGTCAGGTTTGGGATGGGGAGAATTACAAGTTCAGTTTGGGGAAATAAGTTCTCCATGCCTACTGGATATCCAGATGGGGAGATAAGTACACTGTTGGATATGTAAGTCAAGAGTTCAGGGGAAAGGTAAATTTGGAAGCTATCAGTAAACATATTTCAAGTCATGAGACTGGATGAGATCACGGTGGTATAGAGAGAAAATGAAGAGGTCCACCATATGATCAGCAAGCCCACTTCTGGGTATATACCCAAAAGAACTGAAAGCAGGGTCTGGAAGAGATACTCGCACACCCATGTTCACAGTAGCATTATTTCCAATAGTCAAGAGGCAGAAACAACTCAAGGGGCCATAAATGAATGAATGGATAAATAACATGTGGAAAACACATACAGTGGAATATTATTCAGCCTAAAAAGGGAAGGAGATCTGTCACATGCTACAACATGGGTGAACCTACAGGACATTATGTGAAGTGAAATCAGCCAGTCATAAAAAGACAAATACTGTACAATTCCACTTATATGAAGCACCTAAAGTAGTCCAATCCAGAGAGACAGAAGATGGAATGGCGGGTTGCCAGGGGCGGAGATGGGAATGGGGATGTTGTTTAAGGGGTATAGAGTTTCAGATTTGCAAGATGAAGAGTCCTGGAGACTGCCTACATAACAATGTGGGTGTAAATGTACTTAACTCTTCACTTAAAAATGATTAAGATGGCAAGCTTTATGCTATATATATTTTACCATAGTTAAA
The DNA here is from genome assembly GCF_018350175.1 of Felis catus. Lineage (NCBI taxonomy): Eukaryota > Metazoa > Chordata > Mammalia > Carnivora > Felidae > Felis > Felis catus. The sequence continues at coordinate 44,043,612 of NC_058371.1, read as the reverse complement.
ATATTTTCAATGTTACAATAAACAAACACTAGCTTCAAAAAAAAAAAAAAAAAGGGAGGAGGTCCAAGTCAGAGCCCTGGGGTATGTCAACAGAGGGAGGTCAGGGAGCTGGGGAAGAAGTCAAAAAGCCTGATGATAAGGGGTATCTCATGAGGTAAGAGGAAAACTAGGAGAGGGTAGTATCTGGAAGCCAAGTAAAGAAAATACCTCAGGGTAAAGGGGGTGACTATGTCAAATGCTCTAGAGGGTCAAGAAAGATAAGCATTGGATTGGACCATGCGAGGGTCATTGGTGACCTTGGCAAGAATAGTGTCAGTGGGACCGTAGAGATGGAAGCCTGAATGAACGGGTTGAGAGGGGCTGAGAGGAGAATTGGGGACAGTGAGTGCACCTAGCCTTCTAAGAACTTTGCTCCAAAGAGGAGCAGAGAAGTGGGGTCAAGGAGGTTTATCTGTTTTAAGATAGGTGAAATAATAGTATGTTGATACGTTGACAGGAATGACACGGTAAAGGAGAAACATTAATGAACAGGAGAGGAAGTGGAAATTCCTGGAGGGATGTCCTTGAGGAGGCAAGGGGGGTGCAATCTAGTGCACAAATCCCTTCCCTGAATGAGCCACCAACTTGCCTGTTTCTGGACTTTTTACTTATGGTGTTTCCTCCACAGGGAATGTTGTCCCTCAGGGACATGTGCCACAGGGCACATCTAGCTCCCACCCTCAAAAGTTCTGTTAAGTGCCACTTTCCTCTCAAAGGCTTCCCTCAATACCCCAAGGAGAGGGAGTTTCTTCCTCACCCCAGCATTCTTCCTCATGCCTTCCTGACTTCAGTTTCTACCCTGAATTGCTGTGTTACCTCCCCTTCTAGATGGAACACCACCAGGGAAAGATTCCCACCTGATACTTCCCCATCGCCACCCTCGTTGCTGACACGTATGGAGAGCTCACCATGTGAGGCACTATGCTAAGTGCACTATCTCCACGAGACTGAAATTTAATTTTACAAAGGAGGCAGCAGAGGCGTGGAATAGCTGGTCTGAGTCACAGAGACAGAGAGTGATTCATAGGGGGATCTTCCAGACTGCACTGGTGCTCTGTTACCATGGCTCAGCACTGCCCCTGCACTCCTCATTCATTTCTGCTGCCCTGGACAGGCCCACAGCAATGCTCAATAACCCCCTCCACTCCATCTACTGAGGATCCAAAGAAAGAAAGGCTGCCCTAGCATTAGTGGCTCCACACCTGTCGCTTATTCCTCCTGTCTGAACCCCTTCTATAAAGCAGGGAAAGAACAGAATGCCATAGCCTCGCCGGCTGTGCAAACTGTGGCTCCCAGGGGCCCTGCTGTGTGCAGGGTATGGGCTGCCAATGCTTTGAGGAGAAGCAGGGGCGGCTCTGCGAGGGACCCTACCTGGCTCAGACCTGAGAATTCCCCAGGATGAAAAAGTGCCAGAGAAATGCTCTCTGCGGAAGGGGAGGAGGAGCAGGAGGAAGAGGGATGTGGAGGGGGGGACAGGAAAAGAGAATGAGGAAAGAAAGGAGAGAAGGAAGAGAAGGGGGAGAGGGGAGAAAGCAGCTGAGGCAAATAAGGAAAGGGTGGGGTACGAGCTGGGATGGAAGAGGGGAAGAAGGAGGCAGAGTGGGGGGAGACCATCGGCAATTTCTCGGGCCCTTTGTGTGCTCCAGGTGGGAAGCTCCAGCAGGTGTTCACGCCAGTAGGGGTGAGCCTCTCCCTCCCACTGTCCCACCACCTCATTCTGCAGAGTAGGTTTTCCCGGAAGCGGAAGCAGAAAGGGGCTTGCTCCATCCTGTGAGCATGATCATACTGTGCAAGCTGACAGGAGCCAGACATGGGGCAGAGCCGGGTGTCGGGCCTGTGGAGAGCAAGCTCCGAAAGAGTTGGGGCTGGCCTGGGACAAACTCTTCTCTGCCTCACACAGCCCTGCTTTGCATGGCTTCTTCCCGCATGCACTCAGTGTAGTTCTAATAGCCATCATGTCTAGCAGTTACCTTTAAAAATTATGAATTGATGCCATTGTGGAGAATGTACTGTTCTGGAACAATTGTTTCTCCCTGGCATCCCACTCGGAGTGATGTGCCTTTTGATAGAAGTACTTTAGGTTGGCTACATGGGCTTCACAGGCTCTTTCCTGAGAGCAGTTTATGGCCGGGGAAAGATGCATTAGGGCACCAGATGGTGGGGAGTGGGAGCACAGTACAGCGTGTAAATCTAGAAGGAGCTGGAGTTGAGTGAGGAACACATCCATCGTGAAGGCCTCTGGCCCTGTGGACAGCTTGGGTTGCTCTGGAGGCAGGAGCTCTGAGTGTTCCAGGACTCCGATGGCAGTCCTTGGCCTTTGTTCTGGTCCAGGAATACCCTGGGGCCTCCTGAAATGGAGCCATTCAAGCCCCTTTCTCAGGACTCTGACCTCTTAGGTGTGGGGAGTTGAGGTGGCCAAAGTTTGTCTGAGTTAGGCTCCAAGGGAAAACATCCTGGCTCCACTCTACCCCTGAGCCCATGGCCTAAGGCAGAGAAAGGGCTGGGAAATGTCCTAGGGCAGGGCCCTGCCTTCTACACAGAGGATTCGATTTCAAGCCTGAGCCATTGAGGGAATGCCATGGCAAAAAAGGAGAGTTTGGCAGGTTTTTAAAGTAAAATAATTGGCCATCCATGCCAACAGCTCATTAGCTCAAGCCGGATGCTTCAGTGCAGACAGACTGCCTTGCACCCTGGGCAAAGGGTGCCCTGATTTCTGCTGCCAGCTGGGAAGAGGTGACTACAGATGGGCTTGCCTTGGCAGCTGGCTCCTTATCCAGCCTAGGAGATGAAGTAGATGACCATTCCTCAGGATGATGGGCACCTCAGCACTGAAATGCCTCCAGTTTTCACACTCTTAGCTTCCAACTATCTGGTGGAAACACAGAAGAAATAGAAAGGGTAAGAGCCCTGGCTGGAGGTTGAGATCCTGACCCCTAAGAGAAGAACAAGAGCCTTAGAAAATGGCTTTATTCATAGCTGGAGGAGATCTCCGGGGGGGGGGGGGGGGGGGGGGTCAGGGAAGCCTTGCCATTTGCAAACATGCCTGCCAGGTTGATCTTCTCATCCTTCTCCCTTCCCACTGTAAAGAACTCTGCATTTAGAGTCAGAAGTCCTGTTCTATTTACCAGAAGTGTGACCTTAGGAAGGCCAGTTGGCCTTTCTGAAAGTTAGTTTCCTCATCTTTATTTTGGGATTGGGATTTTATGAGATCATGTGAATGAAAGTGATTTATAAATAATGAATCAATAAATAAGGAATTCATAAGTGTCTGTAGAGTTCAAAGTTAATGAGTGTCATAATGGGGACCTCATAAAATCTGATTAATCAGGTCTGGCTACCAGGAATATTGCATGAGTCAGGAATGGAGAAGACGTCTCTGAGGCTAGTGGTTAGGTCTGTCCTGGAGAGTAGGGCTGTCTCCTGGTGGGATTGGTAGGACCTAGGACTTCAGATAGCTCATTCAGAGTTAGAAGATGTGTCAACACAGGAAGAAGAGACAGTCCAGGGTTTGTTTTTTAACTCCTTGTATTCCAGGGCCTCCACTTTTCCAGTGTAACACTGATCAGAGCATCTAAGGCCTGCTGTGGATGGGTCAACTCTGAGCTCCAGTCTCCAGAGTCATTGGAAGCAGAAAAGAAGAGAGCTCACATCTGGGGGTTGGAGCAACCTTCACTGACAACCCAGCAAATTCCAAAGACTGTAGAGTTTCAAAACATGTATAAAAGGCTAGGTCAATCTCAAGGCCAGATGCTCCTGAATGCCTTGAGGCCAATGCCCCACTGACTCCTGAGGTAGTCAAACCCTGTTAAAGTGCACAGAAGTGCTCAAGATCTGGGGCTTCCATTTTCCTTTAAAGACAAATCATAAAATTAAATTATCTTGTTTTTTATTTTTTAATTGGTCACATGTAAATTCCATGAGAGGCAACTTCTGTCTAAGAATGAAGTTTGGCACTAGGTAGTTACTTAACAAATATTTGTTTAAGTGAATGAAAGGTATGGCCTTCCATCTTGCTTTTTATTTATTCATTTATTTAAAAAAATTTTTTTTTTTTACGTTTATTTATTTTTGAGACAGAGAGACACAGAGCATGAACGGAGGAGGGGCAGAGAGAGAGGGAGACACAGAATCGGAAACAGGCTCCAGGCTCCGAGCCATCAGCCCAGAGCCTGACGCGGGGCTCGAACTCACGGACCACGAGATCGTGACCTGGCTGAAGTCGGACGCTTAACCGACTGCACCACCCAGGCGCCCCTATTCATTTATTTTTAATTTTTTAAAAGTAATTTCTATACCCAGCATACTTGGGTGGCTCAGTCAGTTGAGCATCTGACTCTTGATGTCGGCTCAGGTCATGATCTCATGGTTTGTGGGATCCAGCTCCATGCTGGGAGCACAAAGCCTGCTTGGGATTCCCTCTCTCTCCTTTCTCTCTGCCCCTCCCTGTGGTCATGTTCTCTCTCAAAATAAATAAATAGACATCAAGAAAAAAAGAATTAAACAAATAAAATCTACATGGAAATGGAAGGGGCTTTGCATAGCAAAAATACTCTCAAAGGAAAAAAGACAAGGTTGGATGAGTTGTATTATCAGATATAAAGACATAGATCTAAAATAATCAAATTATTAAAAGATAGACACAGACCAGGGCACCTGGGGGGCTCAGTCGGTTGAGCGTCCAACTTCGGCTCAGGTCATGATCTCACAGCTCGTGAGTTCGAGCCCCATGTCGGGCTCTGGGCTGATGGCTCGGAGCCTGGAGCCTGCTTCTGATTCTGTGTCTCCCTCTCTCTCTGCCCCTGACCCACTCGCATTCTGTCTCTGTATCTCTCAAAAATAAATAAACATTAAAAAAATTTTTTTAATTAAAAAAGAAAGATAGACACAGACCAATAGAACAGAAGAGAATTCAGAAGTAGACCCAAATATATGCAGTCACCTGGCTTTGGCTTTTGGTGAAATCATCACTGAAATGTAGTGAGATAATGATGATCTTTGTAATAAATGGTACTAGATTAATTACATGCCCAGCTAGAAAAAATAAACTTGATTCCTACCACACATTATACATAAAAATCAATTCTGGGTCTATCATAGACAAATATGAAGAGTGAAACAATAAAGCTTCTAGAAGATAATATATATGAACATTTTCATGACCTTAGGGTATGGAAAGATTTTATAAACAGATCACAAAAAACACTTGTCAAAAAGGAGAAGAAACTTGGTTAAAATTAAGAATTTTCATTCATTAAAAAACACCATTTAAATAGTGACAATATGTTTTTGTATTACATATATCTGATAAGGGATTCATCTTCAAAATATACAAAGAATTGCTACAATTCAATAAGGACAAAAAAAAGATGACCCAATAAAAAAAGAATTTGGGGGGCGCCTGGGTGGCGCAGTCGGTTAAGCGTCCGACTTCAGCCAGGTCACGATCTCGCGGTCCGTGAGTTCGAGCCCCGCGTCGGGCTCTGGGCTGATGGCTCGGAGCCTGGAGCCTGTTTCCGATTCTGTGTCTCCCTCTCTCTCTGCCCCTCCCCTGTTCATGCTCTGTCTCTCTCTGTCCCAAAAATAAATAAACGTTGAAAAAAAAAATTAAAAAAAAAAAAAAAAGAATTTGGCAAATGACCAGTATGGCTACTTGACAAGAGAGGATCTTTAAGTAGCCAATAAGCATGGGAAAAGGTGCTTACAGGTGAGGCTAAGGTGAGCAGCCCAGATCCTCTCATTCCCCAGCCTCTGGGAGTATTGCCCTCAGCCATGTCCCTCTCTGGGAACTGCCTTTAGCAAAAGAGAACTTTTTACCCAAAGTCATACTCCTTCCCAGAGACAGCCCACATCCAGTGATTGGTCAGTACTGGGTATGAAGACTTGGTCCCTTGCCTCAAAGCAGGACTACTTGGAAAAGGGTCATGCCAGCTCCAGAGCTGCCCACAGGACCAGCTGACACTTACGGCAATGGGATGTCCCTCTCCATCAAGGTGTTCTCTAATAAACTTCCTGCATATAAATCTCCATCTGGGTCTTTCTCAAGGAACCTGACCTTAGACAGTCCTCAACTTCATTAGTCATCAGGGAAATGCAAATTCAAACCACCAGGTGGCCAAAATGGCTAAAATTAAACTATTGACAATACAAGGTATTGGGGAGAGTGGGAAGCTGTGGGGGTGTAAATTGATACAAGTACTTCGGCAAACTGGGATTATTTCTAGAGTTAAAAATTCAGATACCCTATAGCCCATAAACTCCACTCTTGGGTATATACCCAAATGAAATGTGAGCATATGTTCACCAAAAAGACCTGTAGAAGACTATTCATAGCAGCAATATTTGTAATAGCATTTCCCAAACTGGAAATAACACAAATGGTCACCAACGATAAAATGGACAAATGAACTGTGGTATATTTATGCTATGCAATTAAAAAAGAACAAATTACTATGATGTCAGATGAAACTAAATATCAAAGATAAAAAAACAGAACAAAAGAGTATGTGCTGGATGATTCCACTTATATGAACTTCAAAGACTGGCTAATTTAATTTATGATGCTAGAGGTCAGAATAGCTGTAATTTTTAGGGGTTGTGGTAATAACTAGGTGTGTGGGGGGAGAACAAGGGTGCTGGGCTGCTGGTCATTTTCATAACTGCTTTGGGTACTCACTTTGTAAAAATTCACTGGGTTTTAATGTATATGGGTCATGATCTGATTTAAAAAATTAAAGATTTAGTGATAAAGAGAAATTAGCTATCAAGCCACAGCAAGACATAGAAGAAACTGAAATGCATATTGCTAAGTGAAAAAATCCAACCTGAAAAGGCTATAGATGGCATGATTTCATCCCCATGACATTCTAGAAAAGGCAAAACTAGAGACAGTCAGTAGATCAGTGGTTGCCAGGGGTTGGGGTGGGAGGACGGATGAAGAGGTGGTGCACAGATTTTTAGGGCAGTGGAACAATTCTGGGGGTGCCTAGGGGGCTCAGTTGGTTGAGCGTCCAACTTCGGCTCAGGTCATGATCTCACAGCTCATGAGTTCAAGACCCACGTTGGGCTCTGTGCTGACAGCTCAGAGACTGGAGCCTGCTTTGGATTCTGTGTCTCCCCCTCTCTCTTCCCCTCCCCACTCATGCAGTGTCTCCCTCTCTCTCTTTCCCTCTTTCAAAAATAAATAAACGTTTAAAAACAGAAAAGAAACAATTCCTTGCGGCACTGCAATGGTCGATACATGTCATTATACATTTGTTAAAACCCAAGGATCTATAATACCAAGAGTGAAGATATTAATCATAGAGAAAATTGGGTGTGGTGGATAAAAGTATATTAGGGAACTCTGTATTGTCTGCTCAACTTTTCTGTAAACCCCAAACTGGTCAAAAAATAATCAATCAATTAAAAAAAAAAAGAGTGAGAAGCCCAAAGAAATAAAGCAATGCTTCATTTTCCACTCGTAGGAAATGATGGAATATGAATATGAATCCAATCTGTCTCATTTCCATGCTCTGTGTTCTTGCTACCAGTCACTATTCTGGGTTCTCACCCAGGTCTGCCTTCCCCAGGGAAGATATCTGTATTCTGAACCTTCTCTTTTGATATTATGATTCTGCATTCAATTCCAGCGTGTGGGGGGTTCTTTTCCCCAACACCAAGAAATTCTCAGACACCAGCTGGCATCCTACAATGTAACTTAATTCTGACGTTAGTATGTCACAGTTTATGGCCGAATCCTACAAGACTGCCCTTCTCCTCCTATGTCTCCCTTCCATGCCAGTTCCAAGTCCAGAAAGCAGAGAAACATTTTACTTACAAGGTTACCAGTTTAGGGGTGCCTGGGCGGCTCAGTCAGTTGAACGACTTCGGCTCAGGTCATGATCTTACAGCTCGCCAGTTCCAGCCCCAAGTCCAGCTCTGTTCTGACAGCTCAGAGCCTGGAGTCTGCTTTGGATTCTGTGTCCCTCTCTTGCTGTGCCCCTCCCTCACTCATGCTCTGTCTCTCTTTCTCTCAAGAATAAATAAAACATTTAAAAAAATGTAAAAACAAGGTTACCAGTTTATTATAAAAGGATACAACTTAGGAATAGCCAGATGGAAGAGAGGTATAGAGCAAGGTATGGGGAAATAGTCACACAGCTTCCATGCCTTCTCTGGCTGACTGCTCTCCCACCACGTCCAGCTGTTCACCAACTCAGAAACGCTCTGAACCCCGTTCTTTTGAGTTTTTACAGAGACTTCATCATTAGATACAATTGATTAAATCATTGGCCATCAATGATTGCACTCAGCCTCTAGCCCCTCTCCCCTCCCAGTGTATGTGGGCGAGGGGGCGGGGTGGGGGTGGGGGGACTGAAAGTTCCAACCCTCTAATCCCACAATTGGCTCCTTTGGCTACCAGCCCCATTCTTAGGTGACCTAGGGTCTTTTCAAACATTACTTCATTAATATAACAAAAGACCCATTTCAGCTCTCATCACTTAGGCAATTCCAAGGGTTTAAGAACTCTGTGCCAGGGACAGAGAAGACCAAATATATAATTCCTATTATAAGGCACAACATCATACATATTTATCCCTCAAAATGATGAAAAATTAGAAAGCAATGAGAGTTTTGATGAAAAGAAATAGCAGTTGAAGATTGTTCCTCTTCAGGAGATTTTCATTTGAGCCCAAAGGAATGAGGTGGAAGGAATGGACATACCTTGAGACAGGGAGGGAGCCCCCTGCTTCCCCCAGACCTCCCCCTGTCTTAGGCCATTGCTGCTCACTGACGTACACATGTTCAGATATTTAAATGATCTCTACATGCCAGCCTCCCTCCTTCCCTTGCCATCTTAGCAGAAGTTTCTACCTTTGAAGAGAGGAAAGGAATGGAGGCAGTCAGGGTAAGGGGTAGGAATCTGTTTTTTGGTCCCAGAATCACAAGCTTTTGTGGTAGTAGTTATTTGGGATTGATCCCTGGTCATAGCAAAGAGAATGCACTCATTTCTGGATCTTGAAATACACTCAACTGATCATCAGCCAGGATGTAAACTATCTGACATGGTACCTGGCATACAAAGAAATTTCAATAAATATCAAATTTCCTTTTCTCACTAGGGCGCGGCACTGTTTGAGGCTCTGATGGGGGAACACAAAGAAATACAAGGCACTGACCCAGCCTTTAAAGAGTTTAGTGACGTAGCAACATTCAGCTATGAATCCAACCCAGAAGAACGAAGAAAAAGGCACCCAGATCCCTCTCCACTGAGCCGTAGCCCCTTTGGAAGTAGAAGTCAGAGGCATCAGTATCAGCTTGCTAAGCCTTCTGCCCTTTTCTTCCCATTCCCCAAGTTTAATCTGTTTAATTATTTCTTCATGTGTGCTCTAGAGAGCCTATTATTTTTATGGGTCTGTGTCTATTAATTTTTCTTCCCCAACCTTTCCTCTTTCAGCACGACCAGAGCAGTGCAGACAGAGGGCTGGAGTCAGGCTCCAGTGAACAGAGATTACATAGATATATATAGAGATGAGAGGAAGCAAGCAAGAAAATGCGGTTACCTCTGAGGCTGCAGAGAAGCTGTTAAGTGCTGGAGATTTAAAGCTTCATTCGCCTCTATGCTAACTTCAAGCTGTTCTAAGCCCAGTCTCCCAGACGGCAAAACTCAGACCAGCTGCGAGAGAAAGGATATTACTCCCTCTGGAGCCTGAGGTCTGATTTAGAGGGTGCTTAGAAAAGGCAGGCGGGAAGGAAGGAGTAGAACAATCAGAGTTTTATTTCTGGGGAAACTTTCTCTGCTGAAGAGAAGGCTAAGGACAGAAGGAAAACACTCATCAGCCATTTGTCCCAGACACAATGGATTAGATGAGAATTGGGGCCTCAGAGCAGGCAAACCCAGGTTGAAAGGAAGGACTCCTCACCTACAAGGAGTGATTAGGATGTAGCAGCAAGGCCATCAGAGGGTAGAATACCTCTTGGTGAGATTCGGACAGTCACCTGTCCAGGAGCAAGAGGTGGCACCCAATGACCTCAAAAAGTTTTGTTGGTCTTTAGAGCAAGGCACATTAGTTTTCCAAATGGGACAGGATTGGTGGAGTGGAGTAAGGGTGCCAGCTGCAGGGTTGGGGGACTTAGCTGCCTACCTTCCCTACTGGAGCAAGCAGAAATAACTCTGAGGATCCTGTAGTAGAAAAAAGCCTGAATCTAAGAAAGGAAAGGAACAACAGAGAAGATGCTTTTTGATTTTTTTTTTAAGTTTATTTACTTATTTTGAGAGAGACAGAGACAGCACAAGTGGGGGAGGGGCAGAAAGAGAGGGAGAGAGAAACCCAAGCAGGCTCCATGCTGTCAGCTTAGAGCCCGATGTGGGGTCAAACTCACGAAACGCGAGATCGTGACCTGAGCTGAAACAGAGAGTCGGACGCTTGACCGACTGAGCCACCCAGATGCCCTGAGAAGGTGCTTTTTAAAGGAGTAGGTGGGCAGGCGTGTCGAAGCAGAGGAGGAGTAAGGATAAAGAGAATTTCCCATCTGTGGGGAAACCCGGAGAATTTCAGAGATCAAACCGAGTAATCTTTCATGCAAGTACAACTGGGACTGAATGTGGGCTTGACAATGAATCCTAAGAGCAGGCTTTGGGATTCTGAGGGAGAACTGCCAGTCAGCCAGTGCCGGGCCCATCCTTGAGTCAGGTGCAGAAGATTTATATAATGAGGGGTTCTCTGGGACAGCTCTGTGCTGGTGAGCACTCAGGCGTAAGGATTTACAGGCAGGGGCTCCTGGGTTGCCCAGTCAGCTGAGCATCAGATTCTTAATCTCAGCTCAGGTCTTGATGTCTCAATCTCAGGGTCATGAGTTCAAGCCCGGAGTTGGACTCCACACTGGGTATGTAGCCTACTTAAAAAAAAAAAAAAAAAAAAAAAAAGGATCTATAAGGTAGAGGGTTGCTTTTCTTCTCTTCCAAAGGTGTGTGATTGGATAAAAGAGAAAATACTACATTTTCCTCAAAGAAATGTCGGGTCTACAGATCAACATGGAACATCTCTCCTGGAATGAAACCACCATAAGGAAGCAGCTGGGTGTGCACCCAGTAGCCTGCAGACATGCTTCACATCCTGGAGCCATGCTGGTGGCCTGCATGCAGCATGGGAGTTTCTCAGAAGGGTCCACTGTTGGCAACAAGTTTGAAAGCTTGTTTTGGGAGTTCTCGCTTGGCAGAAAGCCTTTCTAGCCACCAACCCTGTTCTGCTTTCTTCTAGGACTTCTCTATCAGTATTTTGCCTTCCCACCTAAGGGGTGGTTGAGTCAATGGAAAAAATATTTATTGAATCCATTATTTATCCAGCAAGCATGACCAGTCCATGCTTGTGGCCCCTTATGCCGTGCCTACCAGAAAAACAAAGGCCAAATTTGTTGTTAAAATACCAGAAGCAGAGATTTCTGTGCTGGAAACTAGCAACTCCTTCTGATTCTTTGAGATGAAGTCCATTTAAACGGATCCTAAACTACATCCTTCTTTAGAAGTACCTCGGGTCATATCAAAAGTACATTGAGTACAAGATTAAATCAAGTACATATTAATTTTCATACTCTGGACAATGCTCAGCACATGGATGGGACCAACAAAGAATATGCTCCCTGCACCGTCCCTTCAATACACACGTGTAGGAAGACCAGATGCACAAAGACGAGAGCTGCATCTCAAGGTGGTTTGACTCTATGCGGTCAGAGCTGGAATCAAATGCAAGTTAGTTCGGACATCACTCTTCTACTCATCCTACAAAGGGGGAAGCTGAAGTCCAGAGAGGAAATGTGATCCGCCCAAGGTCACAGAGGAAGTCACTGTATGAAAAGTACCAGAGAAATCATGCAGATGGTTAAGACTTTAGAGAAGGGAGGATTTGCATAAGATAAGAAGATATGGCACCCACAATCCCATTTAAAGGTCTTTCAAGGCTCCAAAGGAATCTAACAGCAGAATTGAGGAGAGCATATTTTTTTGAGAAGGGAGGGTCTTCCTGGAACCCCTCAAATTGCTTGATGATGTCAGGCCACCTGAGTAGTTAGCCTGCAGTGCCGAGCACTTTGTTTCCCATGAGAATGGAGGTTTCTGGGGCTTCACCCACCCATACCATGAGCACAGCAGGGCAATGTGAGAAGAGGTGTCTGTGGAGAGAAAGTGAATTTGCAGAGAGGCATTTTATACAGAAAGCAAGAGGTCCAGTCGAAACAGAAGAGTTCGGGGAGGGAAGGATGGGGCAAGATGCTTAAATATCCACGGCCGGCAAATGGGAGCAGAGGGACGTGAACTTTCCTCTTGATGCCTCTCTGGGTGTAGAGCGAACTCTTCCTGGAAAGCTTAGTTCCTTTCAGCTAAGACAATGATTGCATAACCTTTCATTTTCAGCCAACTAATGGGCTGCATTAAGAGTCCTTTTTATTAGCTTTTTATGAGAGGATGATATAGTCCTGGATCTTTAGTAGTTAGTCAAATTGTCAAGTTGCCCATAAACCAAGACAAATTGGAGGTGGCCATCCTCTCTCCTGAAGGAGCCAGAAATGCCTGGTAATGATTTTTTTTTTTTTTTGAGTGTTCAGACAGGAAGGAGGGTGGCTGAAGATATAGTGGAGGTGAGAAGATTATCCCCTAGAGCTGATGTACTTTTAATTCAATAGCCCCAGGGATGGGAGAATTATTCAATTCTGGACTCTCTAGCAAGAGGCCAAAAGCAGAAGCCAGGACTTACGATTTAATGAAACTTAATTAAGTATCATTTCCATTTGAGGAAGATTTTCTAGGTCATTAATCTGCAATCTTCCTATTGCAATAGATTCCTCTCTGGGAGAAGAGGAGAAAGTTTTTTCTTCCATTTGAAGGAATGGAGCAAAAGCATTTCAGGGATTCAATGCCCAGAGTTCTCTTCTATGAAGGTGTCTTAGAGCCCCATGAGTTCAGGACAGAGTAGGGCTAGGATTCAGAGGTTAGTCAGAAGTGATATGTTGCTCTGGGCTCCAAGGTGGTTTCTGAATGACTTATACAATGTAAGACCTAACAGACCTTAGAGATCAATTAACCTAAGTGTTTCATTCTACAGATGAGAGTCAGAGAGGAAAATGCACCTGCCCACCAGAGCAGAGCAGCCAAAACCCACTGAAACCCTGGGTCTGCTGATTCCTAGTCCCTTCTTATCTTGGAACATGGCCCTCCTTAACACGGAAGTTAAACATACTCCTTGGCTAGGTGGCCCTACCAGGGAAGCACACTTTCTTTCTTCTTTGGTAGTCCCCTCCTTCCATCCATATCCGTTATTTCTAGATCCTACTTATTCTCCTAAATTCTTATCCATGCCAGATAACAATGCTTGAGCAGAGCACTTTGCATCCTTAGCAATGCACAAAGAAGGACAAAACTCAAGAGACTTCATCTGTGGCTGGGACACCTAGCCTTTCCCAACACTTGCCGCAATGGCTCGTCTTGATTCAGAAAATGCTGGACCCTCACAAGGGGTAAATCTTGCTTCTACTCTTGCTTGCTTCCCTTTGCTTTCCACCATGTCATTTATGCATCCATGTTGTTTTGGTGCTGGGCAGGTGAAACACTGAATGATGGAGACCGCTGCCTTCTAACCCCAGAACAGATCCAAAAGTGGTAGAGAAAAGCTTTTCTGATAGGAAATCTATCTCTTCTCAGGAAAGTGGCTCCTTTCTGTCCATTACTGGGAGAAGGACATTGGCCACAACCCACTCTTTTGACAGAGAGAGATTGGAGGGATAAAGAAGGTAAGTGATTGCCCAAGCTCACTAAGCAAGTCTGGGGCACTCTTGGGAATAGGATTCACATCTCCTGACTTGTAATCTTTGTTCTCTCTTTCTAATACACTTCAGTTTAAAAAATCAATTATCAAATGCGCAGTAGCAGGCAGAACTCCACATTAATGGAATCTCCACTTGATAGATTTCTTCAGGTATTATTATTTCTTATTTACTAGATTTATGCAGTTATCTTTCCAAGACACATTATATATAGACATTGACTCTTGTCATGAAAAGTAAATAGAAGGCAAGGAAATTAAGTGCAAAGAATAGGTGATAAGAAAATACTAATTCAGGGGCATCTGGTGGCTTAGTCGGTTAAGCCTCCGACTTCTGCTCAGGTCATTATCTCATGGTTCGTGAGTTCAAGCCCCGCATCAGGCTACACCAAGCGGAATTCTCTCTCCCTCTCCCTCTATCCCTACCCCACTTGTGTTCTCTCTCACACTAAATAAATAAACTTAAAAAAAACCCAGAAAACACTAATTCATGCTTTTATCCGCAGATGTTTATGGAGGGCTTACTATTCTTCAGCACCCAGTGCTGGCTGCTGAAGGAGATATAAGAAAAATGCAAACCAGTGTCTTGTCTCCATAGGTTTGTACTTAATTAAAACACACAGAAGCAAAGATAAATTGGAGCCTTGAGTGGTCAGGAAGGGATTCATTGATGAAAATATACTTGAGGTAGACCTTGAAGGGTTAAGAAGTTTTGGATTGGTGTGAAGAGAACAGGGAAAGAAAGAGGGTTCCAGGAAAAAGGCAAGGTTGGGGTCAGAATACGCATAATTGATTTCAGCCCTGACTAGAAGTAGTATTTGCCTTGGGAAAGGAATGAAGATAAAATTGAAAAGGTAGGGTAGGGCTAGAGCATTGAATGCCATAAAAAAGGGGGTTATGAGTGGAAGTGGAGGAAGGACTAAGCAATATTTAATTTAAAAGGTCCAGCAAACTGAGATCAAAAGGAAAAAGAAAGAGCCATCTTAGCCCCGCTTAGCCAGGATGAACGCAAGATTCAGGCACGCAGTGACGAACGTGACCCAGAGTGTTACACTAGCGACCCCCCGGTGCCTGGGGTGGTGGGTAAAGGACTCTTGGGCTCTCGGTGCCCGCGGGCATCACGGAGGGAGGGAGGGCGCCATAAGGCGGTGGCCATTTTCCTGCATGTGTTTGAAATCTGGACTGACAAGACGAGCTGGATAATTTCGCTCAGTTACGTATTGAATTCTCCTCTCTGTGGTACAGGATCCCCTTGAAGCGTGACAGCTGCAATGACTTCCAGATGTTCGCCTCCTCTCTTCTAGCAGACGAGGGTGGATGTGGTAAACTCCACGATGGAAACCAAAAACCCAGCCAGATGTACCATGTCAATGTCAGCAACACACACATCTGGCTTCAATACCGGCAGCGATAACCAGAACAAATGGCTGTTATTCCCGCTGTATTCAGCTTGTCAGCATTCCCCGTTAAAAGGCGGTGGGGGCGGGGACCGACAGGCTTCGGGGAGCCACGTGGCAAGGCCGGCCCAGGAAGGGGGCGCGGGCCCCTGGCCCCACGTCCGCGGCCTTGGGCATCCAGGCTAAATATCTGCTTTGCTGGCCTTGGACGAGGAGCCCTGGGAAGGAAGGTGGCGGCCGTGGCGGCGTAGCTTTTCCTTCCTTCGAAGAGGGTCTCTGGGCGGGCGGCCTCCAGAAGGGCGGACCTCCGCAGAGCGCGCCCCTGAAGGAGCTGCCCTGCTTGGGGTCGCCGTCTTGGTGGTGGCCGCGACCAGTCCTCCTGGGCCTCCTGGGCCTCCTCGGCCTCCTCGGCTCCCCGGCCTCCCTGCCTCCCAAGCCTCTGGGGTCTCCTCGGCCTCCCTGACCTCCCCGGCCTCCCAAGCCTCCCCAGCCTCCTCGGCCTCCCTGACCTCCTCAGCCTCCTCAACCTTCCTGGCCTCCCTGGCTCCCAGGCCTCCCCGGCCTCCCTGCCTCCCGAGCCTATGGAGCCTTCTCCGCCTCCTCAGCCTCCCTGACCTCCCAAACCTCAGGGGCCTTCCCAGCCTCCTCGGCCTCCCTGACTTCCCCAGTCTCCCTGGCTCCCCGGCCTCCCTGCCTCCCAAGCCTCTGGGGCCTCCTGAGCCTCCCAGGCCGGCTCTTTCCTTGCACAGTTGCTATGGGCCAGGGAGTGAGGCCAGAGCACCGACCTGGAGGGAAGTGTTGGAAAAACTTGGCACGACTTTGAAGAAACCCAAAGTGAACCCAGCTGGGCCTGAGGCCGCGGCCAGGCCCCACGGCTCCTCTCCAGGCGCCCTCGAAGGAAGCTGGGAGCCTAGGTGTCTCACCCGGCTGGGAGAGCAGGCGCCCCGGGACCATGAGCACGGATGGCAGGGATGGGAGTGGAGCCCAGGGCTGCTGAGGGGTGGCGGTGGGGCGGAGGGGGAGCTGTGACCAGAGATCCGGGCAACGCCGCGGGCCCTCCCGCCAACGCCGCGGGCCCTCCCGCCACAGCTTTACGCAGCTTCGTCTCTCCTGGCGGGTCTCCCTGTCCTGAATCGTGAACTGGACTCACCACAGTAACGCTGCATCAGCAAATCTTAGCCGTTATTATTTCTGCGATCGCAGTTTCCAAATGAAAAAAGTCGGGCAAATGGATGTTCCGAAAGCAGGGCAGAGTTTGGAATCTGGACTTCCTGGGAAGGACGGTACCGTGTCCCCAAGGAGTCCGGGGAGGAGTGAGCCTGGAGTTGCTTCTCTCTACCCATGCTTTTGGGTTTCTGTCCTGGTTCTGAGGCCAACCAGCCGAGTATATATCTTGGTTTTCCTCTTTATAAATTGGTGTGTGTGTGTGTGTGTGTGTGTGTGTGTGTGTTTTACACCATACAGTTTCTGTGATTCTTAATTGAGACTGTTTACCAACAAAAGTGAACTATATGTTCCACTATTAACTAGTTGTGTAATTATATGTTACTTGCTTCATTTTCCTGAGCCTCAATTTTATCCCCTAAAAAGCTCGCTTGGGGAAATAGAAAATGAAAACTAGCTCTGAAAGGTATGATGTACCATGCATATGCAGGATTTGTTATATATTATTTTTTTGCAACAGGATAAACCAGGGCTCACAGAAATTAAGTGACTTGCTCCAAGGTCCCATCTTGATAAACAAGTGAAGTTTTATTACTTACTTTTGTTTCGCTTAGGTTGACACATAATTAGATTTTATTTTTATTTTTTTTTCAACATTTATTTATTTTTGGGACAGAGAGAGACAGAGCGTGAACAGGGGAGGGGCAGAGAGAGAAGGAGACACAGAATCGGAAACAGGCTCCAGGCTCTGAGCCATCAGCCCAGAGCCCGACGCGGGGCTCGAACTCAGGGACCGCGAGATCGTGACTTGGCTGAAGTCGGACGCTTAACCGACTGCGCCACCCAGGCGCCTCCATAATTAGATTTTAATCAGTCATCTCAGTATGGCTTTCCAGGCCATCCTTCCCTCTGCCTTCAGTTTTAAGGCCAAAGCTGTTTCTTTCAGCTGAGGAAGGAGTCTCCAGTTAGAGCCCAAATCAAAGCAGCTCTGCATAAAGCCACTGGAGTGCTAATTCAGTAGTTTCCTTGGACACCACCCACAGAATTGCCATGGATAATGTTCAGGAGTGAGGTCCCTACCCTGTCTTATTCAATCTCTTCCCTTCTCATTCTCCCTGGCTCTCTTACTTTTGACTTATTCTTTCTCCAAGAATATCATCCTTTTCTTTCCGTTTCTTGTGGAAATTCCTCTCTCTCTCTCTTCTATAATTTTCCTAGTTGCTTCCCTTGCATAATTTCCCATTAGAGTCCTCTTGACCTTCTCTTCTGGGTCTCTCTCCATTTTCTAAGTTTACCTAGCCAGACACACTCTTTCTGTCATCTCACTTTTTAAAAAAATTATTTTATTTTATTTTATTTATTTTTTACGTTTATTTATTTTGAAAGAGACAGAGACAGTGTGAGAAGGGGAGCGGCAGAGAGAGAGAGAGAGAGAATCCCATGCAGGCTCTGCAATGCCAGCACAGAGCCTGACTTGGGGCTTAAACCCACAAAACCATGAGATCATGACCCAAGCTGAAACTAAGAGTCAGACGTCTAACCGACTGAGCCACCCAAGCACCCCCAAATTTATTTCAATCAAAATATTGTTTAAAAGATTTTAAAAGTCCAATATTTCTAGTGGGTCTATAACAACACTAACAAGAAAAACAGTGATTCCTTGGCCATTGCTAGTTACCTCCTGACCAGAGGCAATCACCTTAAATGATTATATGTTTCACCTTGGTACTTATGTCTTTATTTATAAATAACATGCTAATTCTGTATTTCTATGTTTATTGATTTTAAGTATTTTGACTTCCTACCACAGAAAGTGAGATCACGTATTGTAGTAACTGAGAACATGGACTTTGGACCATGTCCAAATTAGTGAGTTTGAGAAATTAGTGAGTTTAAATCTCAAGTCCAGGGGCACCCAGGTGGCTCAGTTGGTTTAGTGTCCAACTTCAGCTCAGGTCATGATCTCGTAGTTTGCGGGTTTGAGCCCCGTGTCGGGCTCTATGCTGACAGCTCAGAGCCTGGAGCCTGTTTCAGATGCTGTGTCTCCCTCTCCTTCTGCCCCTCCCCCATTCTCATTCTGCCTCTTACTCTCTGTCAAAAATAAATAAACGTTAAAAATAAATAAATAAATCTCAAGTCCAATACTTACTAATTGTGTGATCTTATGCAAATTGCTTAACTGCTATGTGCCTCAGTTTCCTCACGTGTAAGATGGATGATGATAGAATCTACTCACAGAGTGATTATGAGGGTTAAAATGTGAATATATAATGAGCTTAGAATAATTTATGACACACAATACAACATATACAGCTATATAAATGTTTACCATCATTAAACTGGTCTGCCCACACTTTCTCTCTGCCCATTCTCCCAATATAGTTAGATCACCATTTTGGTTAAATCAATATTAAATATTTACATTCTGAATATGTAATATTATTCCTAGCTAAGCCACATAGAATCCTATAATTATGTAACCTTTCTCATTCAACCTTTTGTTTTCCCTGTAATTAATTCTTTTTTATCTTTTTTTTTTTGTATTCTGTTTAGTTTTCTATGTACCTACTATTAATTTATCTGCAAAATCTCCTGTCAATACATTCAAATGCTGGTATTCTCTTGGTTTTGTTATTTTCCTTGGCGGCCCTTCTGGAACTTCTGCAGTGCTCCTGTTCCCATCTGGCATGCTCTCTCTGTGGCCTGACTCACAGTTTGAGTCTGTGAGTGGGACATGCTGGGATGTCCTTTCCACATCATCCTGGAATCTTTCTTTGCTTCTCTTTGGTATTGGAGTCCCTGTTGCCTGGATTGTATTTATGGTAGAAACTGCTGGTTATCTTCTCAAATTCATGCTTTCCTTCTTCCATAGTAATAGGTGGCTGCCCAGCTGAAAACTACATTTCCCAACTCACCTTTGAAGCTAAGGGTTACCAGATGAAGCTAAGGGTTACCATTGCCAAGTGAACGCAAGTGAAAGCAATGTAGACCACTTCCAAGCCTTCCCATAGAAACCTCCATACCTTTGGGGCACCTGGGTGGCTCGGTTGGTTAAGTGTCCCACTTTGGCTCGGGTCATGATCTGATGGCTCATTTCACAGTTCATGAGCTCGAGCCCCACATCAGGCTCTCTGCTGTCAGCACAGAGCCTGCTTTGGATCCTCTGCCTCTGTCTCCCTCTCAAAAATAAATAAAAACATTTTAAAAATTAAAAAAAAAAACCCTCCACCCCTTTTCCCTCTGGTGACTTAGAACATGGAAGTACCTGCTGTCAAACTTTGATGATTCAGAAAAGGATAATGTCATAAAATAGTTGTTTTCAAACTCCGTCAGAATTACCCAGAAGACTTGTTAAAACAGATTTCTGGGCTCTACCCCCAGAGTTTCTGATCCATTAGACCTGGTGTTGGGACCTGAGAATTTGCATTCTAACAAGTTCTCAAGTGATGCTGGTTAGGAGATTACTCTTTGAGAACCATTGTTCTAAAGGGTGGTAAAGAACCAAGACAGAAGGAATCTGGTTTCCTGAATGACTAAATGGAGCAGAGTTTCCCTGCAGACCTGGAATTTTACCTTAGACTATTATGTGAGAGGAAAAAAATAAGCTTATATCTTTATAAGCAACTAAACTATTTTTGGATCTTCAGATTATATCAGTAAGCTTTTTCATCCTCATTTCTTCTCTTCTTCTTTTCTCTCCTAGTTTTAGCAAAGCACATCCACCAGTAGCTTCCTGAGGAAGAAGGATACATTTCTGAGACTTCAAATGTCTGAAACTGTGTTTTTTCTTATTTTTATTTTTTATTTGAGAGAAGGAGAGAGAGCACAGGGGAGAGAGAACACACAGGGAGAGAGAGCAGGGGAGAAGGGCAGAGGGAGAGAGAGAAAATCCCAAGCAGTCTCCACACTTGGCATGGAGACCAATGTGGGGCTCAGTTCCCGACCCTAGGATCATGACCTGAGCCAAAATCAAGAGTTGGATGCTCAACCAACTGAGCCACCCAGGTGCCCCTGAAACTGTGTTTTTGTATTAGTACACTTTATTTGTAGTTTGGCTGGGTATAGAATTATGGGTTAAAATCATTCCCTCAGAATTTCTCCATTGTTTTCATTTGTTCTTCTGATTCTCAGTCTTTTTAAGTGACTTGTTTTTCTTTTTAGATTTCTTTTTAGAAACTTTTTAGAAACTTTTAGAAACTTTTTAGAAACCTGATGATATCAAATTGACAGGTGCTGGGTATGCCTTTTCTCATTCATTGTACTGTGTATAACTCTCCTTTAGGTCAGACACAGTATTAATTTCTGAGTGACTTCCTTTCATCCATTTTCTTGGTTCTCTTTTCTAGAAACTCTGTCTCAAAATTTCCTATCCCTTACATCTTCTATAACTTTATTTTAGTTCCACTTTCTGGGAGATTTCCTCAACTTTGTCTTTCAAAAGAAAAGTTGATTTTTTTCTCATATTTAATGACAGTATTTTCCTGTTTTCGAATTAAAAATTTTTTTTAAATGTTTATTTATTTTTGAGAGAGAGAGAGACGGAGCGTGAACAAGGGAGGAGCAGAGAGAGAGGGAGACATAGAATCTGAAGCAGGCTCCAGGCTCTGAGCTGTCAGCACAGAACCAAGCACGGGGCTCGAACTCACAAACCATGAGATTGTGATGTGAGCTGAAGTCAGAAGCTTAACCAACTGAACCACCCAGTCGCCCCCTGTTTTCTAAATTTTTTTATAGCTTCCTGTTCTTATTTCATGGATGTAATATTCTCTCTCTCTTTTCCTTTTTAGATATTTCCTTCTGCTTCCTGCCCTGTGTTTTCAGAGTTCTTTTTGTTTTTGGTTTGTTGTTTTTTTAATTTTTTAAACGTTTTTATTTATTTTTGAGAGAGAGAGATAGAGCGTGAACGGGGGAGGGGTAGAGAGAGGGGGGGACAGAGAATCTGAAGCAGGCTCCAGGCTCTGAGCTGTCAGCACAGAGCCTGATGTGGGGCTCAAACTCATGAATCATGAGATCATGACCTGCGCTGATGTCGGATGTTCAGCCAACTGAGCCACCCAGGCACAGCAGAGTTCCTCTTTTTGGATAGTTTGTTTTGTTTTGGTGTGTTTCATGTTAGTGGCTCTTCTCAAATGTCTAGAGATCCTTTTCTGCATGGGTAGGGGGGAGGTTCTTGTCAGTTGTTGAACTTTACCATAGCTTGTTCAGAGAACTGATCTTTCCTTAGGGTCCCTTCCTAATCTTTTCTCTTCGATCTACAAATTGCTTGTAGAAAAATTCTCCAGTCTCCTGTCTGGAGTTGGGAAGGGGGATAGAGAGTGCATGAGCCTGGAGAACTGAGGAATGGGGATGAGTCTCACTTTGTAGTTGATGTGTCAACTTTTACTGAAATAGGCTCCTCTCATTAAGGTGCCTCGCCCTACCCTCTGTAGTGTCTGTTGTTCCTGATCCAGAACCTATCTGGTTCAGCCTCTCTAGAGGGTAAACCTTCTGTCTTCTTTCAAGGTCAAGGAAGGATCTAGAAAGTCTAGCTGCTTCTTTTAAAGCCAGTCATGGATTTTAAGTCATGGCATGAATTTTCCTTTCCTCTGATCTACTAAGTCACTCATCACTCATCTGGTCTGCTTTTCAGTTCTCAAAATTTTTACCACATCTTTTGGCTGTTTTCTGTCATCTCCTCTTCAATTCTCTCTTTCGTTGTGGGTTTATGATTTTCTTTTAGTTCTTTATTGTCATTTTAGTGGGTTTCAGAAGGGAGAAGAAATAATAAACATCTGCCCATCTTTTACTTGAAGCTTCTGTTCTTCTAAGTAGAAATGAAACATCAGAATATATTAATCACCCAAATTATATTAGTAATTGTATTAGTGTGGTAGAATTGTATTTTTTTTCTTTGCCCTATTTTCTGTAATGTGTTTATATTCTTTTTAGAATGTTTTAATTGCATTTCTTTTGATTCAGTGGTTCCAGTTGTGGGAATTCATCCTAAGGCAACAACCAAAAATGTGTACAAGAAAGCTCTACAGGGCAGTTCCTTGGTGGGTATTTATAATATTGAATATTGGAAACAACCTAATTGTCCAACAATAGGAGACTGGTGAAATATTTTAGAGTACATCCATGTAATGGCATACATGGAAGCCATTAAAAATGATGTTTTGGGAGGCTCATGATGTGTTAAAATGTTCATAATACATTTTATGTTTAAAAGAGATGAACAAAACGGTATGTAAAGTATGCCCTTTTTTAAAAAAAAGCGTGTTGTAGCTGGTGAATCTTGTTTTTCCTAGGTTGGGAAAAATGATTTGCAGAGTCAGAGAACATCAGTAAGCACTAAGATTTGAATGTTGCTAAAATTTATAAATAATTTGATTGTGCATAATATCTTACGGCTATATATAAATACAATGAAAAATGGAGGATCTAAGAAATAAATGCTTGAAACTCCACACACACACACACACACACACACACACACAGAATAGAGTGTGACAGTATGCATCCATAAGTAATATGGTTATGATATATGTATATATAATAATGTTTATATTAAATAGCATTATTGAGCACTTACTACTTGGTAATGTTCTGAGCCCCCCCCCCCATATGAATTGCCTTAGTTCATTCTCACAAGTATATAAGGTTAATGGTGTTATTATTTTCATTTCACAGGTGAAGAAACTGAGGCCTAGAGAGTAGATGTAATTAACCAGAAGCACATGGAGCCACGATTCACACTCAGGCCTGCTGACCCCCAAGTCCATCTTCTTAATCATAATCATTATATGCCAAAATCTTAAAAGGTCAGTTACATTTCAAGTGACTTTTATCTTCATTGTGTGTTTGGGGAATGAGGAAGAGGGTAAAGAGATAAGAAGGGATTTGAAAAGGTTGACCTTTGTTGCAATGCTTTCTTTGCAATTAGTCAGTGGAAGACTGCCCCTTTCTCCATTTGTTAGATTCTATTTTGGAGGTCTGGGATTTAAAAAGTTTGTCTCTAATATCTGTTTAGGGACAGTACTTTTTTGTGCTTGTCACTTATCATTAGATGATAAATCGTTTCAGGACACAAGCCATCCACTTTAAGTCAGATTCCATTAGAAACAAAACCCTGAAG
Organism: Felis catus; assembly: GCF_018350175.1. Lineage (NCBI taxonomy): Eukaryota > Metazoa > Chordata > Mammalia > Carnivora > Felidae > Felis > Felis catus. Next base: position 44,020,105 of record NC_058371.1, on the reverse strand, counting down.
TGCAAGTCAAAACCACAAAAGAAATATCATCTCACACCTCTTAGAATGGCCATCATCAACAAGACAAGAGATAAGTGATGATAAGGATGTGAGGAAAAGGGAAGCCTGTGCACTGGTGCTGGGAAAGTAAATTGTTTCAGCCAGTGTGGGAAACAATATGGAGGTTCCTCCAAAAATTAAAACTAGAACTACCCTATGATCCAGCAATCCCAGTTCCAGGTATAAATCCAAAGGAAATGAAATGACTGTCTTGAAGAAATTCCAGGACCCCCAGGGTCATTGCAGCACTATTCACAACAGCCAACCTATGTCGGAAGCAACCTTCGCATCCACCACCAGATGAATGGATAAAGGATATGTGATAGTGTGCATATGTGATAATGGAATATTGTTCATCCATAAAAAAAGATAGGAGATCCTGCCATTTGTGACAACATGGATGGACCTGGAGGGCATAATGCTGAATGGAATAAATCAGAGAAAGGCACATACTGTATAATTTCTCTTATATGTAGAGTCTGAAAAACCCAAACTCACAGAAGCAGAGAGTATAATGGTGGTTTCCAGGGGCTGAAGGGTGAAGGAAGTGAGGAGATGTTGGTCAAAGGGTACAACTTTTCAGTTATAAGATGAAGAAGTTCTGGGGATCTAAGGTACAATGGTGCAGTGACTATAGCTCCTAGTACTGTGCTGTATACTTGCTGCTCTGACAGGAGAGCCTTAATGTTCTCACCACAACAACAGCACCAAAATGGTAAATATGTCATGTGAAGGTTGTGCGTTAACTAACCTCATTGTGGTAAACACTTCACGCCATAGACGTGCTTCAAATCATCACACTGTACACCTTCTCCTTCCACAATGTGATATGTCCATTGTATCTCCTTAAAACTGGGAAAAGAAAAAGAAGAAACCAAATGTTGTCACGAGAAATCCAAGCAACAAAAAGACAAGCAAGTGCCACTTATTTTGAGCAACATTTCTGCTGACTGAAGTTCCAGAATAGTAGAATTTGGTCTCTTTTTTTTTTTTTTTTGCTTGTGTTTTTCCATCATACCTAGTGTGGAGTGGTTTATAGGCTCTCAATGAAGGCTGTTGGTCCCCTGACCAGTTGTCCTAGGCAGTAACCCGAGAACCTGTGCTGCTGTTACCGCTTCCCCTCCCTGAGGTTTGTACCTACAGCCTAGGACTCGAGGAGCCAGGTTTACTGCCTTTGTTGCACTATAGTCAAGGACATGTGCACTCAGGTGTATCTGTAAGATGCCCGTGCCTGTCATCTGCTCCGCAAACACTGTGGGGCCCAGCTGAAGCTGATTAATGGTTCTTCCTGATGTACGGAGCCCCCACCCCCACCACTCCTGTCCTCACCCTGTGCTGCTTGAACTACATCATTAAGATGCAGCAGGTGTTCAATATTGTTTTGCTATGAAACTAAATGGGCTTAAAATGTTCAGAGATAATGCATTCCCATATCAGAGTATTTGTGAAAGAGTAAAGATATTCTGGTTTGGCCCTAGTCCCAATGTACGCTCTTCTCCAGACTCCACACATTAAAAACTGTGGTTTTTTTCTTTCTTTTTCTGTTTTTAAAATGTCCCTTCCGCAGTGTTTGCCTCTGATTAATATCCTTGTGCTCTCTGAGACCCCGAAAGTGGTTTAGTTTTGCTAGGACACTTTAACAATATCGTGATTTACGGAGCAATTCATTGGAGCCAGGGGGCAATGTAATATAGCAAAGCATTTTTCACAGGCTTTCTCCCATAGTTACCACAAATGCAAAACCACTGATAGGAAAAGCTGAGGTGCAGACAACACAAGAACTAAGGTGAATTCGCTGAAAGAACAAAAGGCTTGGGTTTCCAAAGGCCATTTTGAATAATGAAACGTTTAGTAGGGACCCATTAACCCCAGGTAAACCTAAGGCAACTGAAAAGCAGATGGTGGGGAGTTCTTCTCACTGCGATTCCAACGTGAGGTATTGGTGTTGCCACTTAGATACGTCAACTGCAAAATGCATTTGTTTGGTATTACGCTAGCACTGGGCTGAATACAGCTTTCTTTCCTAGATCACCAACTGTTGTATGATCTAGTGCTAAGGAGCAGAATAGAAAGGAGCAGAGTGAGATCCATATGACTCACTGGTGTGTGCTGATGACATTGTGCGAGGCCAAGTGGCCCTTCTGCTCTGCAGAACAGACATGCTTCCCGTTTCAGAGCCATGTCACAACTCACAGAGAGATTTAAAAGGAAGTTCTGCTTGTTAGTGACCATTTCCTCTGGAAACGTTAGTGCTTGCCTGGCAAACTGCATGCAACAGGCCCAGGCTGTGCAGAAATGAGGCTTCCAACAGCCTCATGAGTTATTGGACAGCTCAGTGCAAGAGAGGCGTGATCACGAGCCCCAGCTAGATGCAGCCGGCAGCCCCCGAGTCTCGGACTAAGAGCCAGTCTTCCTTTTCCAGCTAGGATGAGCAGCTGCCTATGGAGATCTGCTCTGGACTTGACTGATGACTCATCTGACCAAGTTTTTTCCTTGCTGACTCCTCAACTTCCCAGACTATAAAAAGGAGGATTTGAGAAGGGTTTCTGAATCCATCAGTTCAGTAAATAACTCTTGATTAAACAGCTACAATGTGTCCAGCATCAGGCTTGCTACTACTCCTGTTTACAAATAAAAAGAAGACCTATGTTTCCTTCTCGTAAGGAGCCTACAGTCTGGTTGAGGAAACCATCTAAGTACGTAAAACGATAAGGAAAATGATGAACTCTGCTGAACTGTAAAAGTGTTAAGTCTAAATGCAATGGAAGTTTAGAGGGCTGCCGTTGTATGTTAAGGGAATGGGATGCAAATGCTGGAGGTCAAAATGCAGGCAGCAAAGTTCACACCCTTTCCTACACTGTAATAAGGTGGCAAAAGCCAAATGAAGTATAGTGGGTTGTGTTGTCTTTCCTTCTGGCTGTTTAACAGGTGCACTATGGGAACTTTCAGTGCGGTAGCCATCCTCCAAGACTGCCCTAGTGACCCCTGCCTTCTGATACTCACTCTTGTGTGGTTCTCTCCATTGTACCAGGGTTGGTCTGCGTGACCAATAGAAAATGGCAGAAATAATGATATACCACTTCTGAGACTAGAATTTGAAAGACACTGTAGGGGTGCCTGGGTGGCTCAGTCAGTTGGGCATCTGACTTCAGCTCAGGTCATGATCTCACAGCTCGTGAGTTCGAGCCCCACGTCGGGCTGTGTGCTGATAGCTTGGAGCCTGGAGCCTGCTTCTGATTCTGTGTCTCCCTCTCTCTCTGCCCCTCCCCCACTTGTGCTCTGTCTCTCTCTGTCTCTTAAAAATGAATAAATGTAAAAAAATAAAATTTAAAAGACACTATGGCTTTCATTTTGTCTCTCTAACTGTCTGTCTGTCTCTCTGTCTCATGTGCACTGGGCAAAGCCAGCTTCCATGTCACGAGCATCCCTATGGAGAGGCCTACAGAGCAAGGAATTGGCACTTTTTACAAAGAGCCATATGAATGAGCTTGGAAGTGGATCCTCCAGCCTCATTCGAGTCTTCAGATGACTGTAGCCCCTGCCAATGACTTGGCTGCAACCTCATGAGAGACATAGAGCCAGAACTACCCAGGTAAGCTGTTCCTACATTCCTGACCCACAGGAGCTATGTGAAATATATATATATATATATATATATATATATATATATATATATATATAGGTTATATATATACATATATTGGATATATATATATATATATATATATATATATATATATATATATAGGTTGTTTTAAGCCACTATCCACTGAGACTATCACCTTCTGGGCCAACCCCAGCTCTGTACTCATCTTCGGCTCAGGCTGTGCTTTGTCTGGGCTCAGGAGAACCAGGAAATCTGACTGCAATGTTCTTCTTCTTGGGACCAAATCTGTACCAGCTATTTCAATTTCAAGGCTGTAAAAACTCCTCTTAATAATTGAATTGGCCTCTGCTCACTGCTCTTGGTTTCGAGGTGTAGCCAAAGCGTCAGTCCCCTGGCTGTGGATACATCACACAGTGCCACTGAGTAAGTACTGTTCAAGCTTGAGTCTTCAGCCTGCCATCGGACAGGACTTGCAGGCTTCCATGTGGCTTGTGAATGCACAGCTGGGAAAAAATCTGCAAAGGAATAGCATTCCCCCAGTTTCCACGGTAGTGGACATGAGAGCATGAGATGCTCATCCAGAGACATTTCAGTGCTTTTTCAGTTAAGAGAAGTCTGAACCAGGAATCATGAAGCTGCCCACAGACAATATGATGAAATCCTGTTGTAAGCAAAGCACTTAGTGAACCCACTGTTTTCTCTCGGCCAAAACTGAGAGCTGATAATGTCCTTACAGTAGCTGGACTACATCAGGGCTTGTCATACTCTTGGGAGGATAGCAAAAACCAAGTTGGGAAAGCCAAGTAGATTGTAGGGGAGGGAGAAGAGCAATGGTTCAGTATCATAAACACTTTGTCCTATGGCAGTTACTGTTTTCTAGCATTCTCTGCCTTGGCCAATGGCAAGAGTGTACACTCAGTTTTCTAAAGCCATGAGAGAGAATTGTTGTAGAGCACCAACACATCTCCATCCCCTTGTCCAGTCATCATGTCTTATAGAGGACCTTCTATTTGTCCATTCTCCTATTCTCCATTCACCCTGCAATTGCCTTAGTTTGGACCTTTGTCATTTCTTACCTGAATTATCATAGTCGCTTTTTATTTTTGGTGGTCAGAGTTATTTCTCCAAGATAATCTTCCCACAGTTATCTATCCAAAGATCTGCCAGTGTAATACCTTTGCTCAAAAACATTCAGTGTCTGTTGCCTACAGGATGTAGACTAAACTCTAGAGCACATGAAGGGGCAAAGTTTTAGTTCCATTACTGAAAAAGATCAAAATAGGCTTTCTACGTGTAGTATGAATAGCTTGGTTTGAATTCTATTTCCACCATGCATCAAGTTCTCCAAGGCTAAATTGTCTCTTGTAGAATGAGATAATAATGCTTGCCTTCTACAGAGCCCAGCACACACTAAGCTTGTCACAAATAATTACTGAATCCTTTGATAATTTCTTTCAAGGAAAATCAAAATTTAAATAAAGACTATTACCTTTTTAAAAACCTCAAATGTAATCACCTCTGTGCACCCTGCTTAACTGCTTCCAGAACAGAGGCTCTCAAATGGGACAGTGGTTCTCAAAATTTAGTGTGAATAAGAATCATCTAAGAAACTCCTCAAAAATACATCTTCCTGGGCTTCCCTCCCTGAGATTCTGATTTGGAGGGTCCTGGGATGAGACCTGGGAATCTGCATTTATCACAGCTAGTTATAAGTCTGCATTTGATTCACATAGTCTGTGCACAGCCAGGATGGTCCCTCCACTGTGCACCGATAGCCCATTGGACATACTACTAGAGCGCTTAACTCTGGTTCTTTACGTGGAAAGGAATCTGACCTCAAGTGCCTGGAGTCCTCAGTACCCAGTGCCTGGCACATAACTTGGTGTATAACACTTCCTGAATGAATCACTGTCTCTCAAGCCATGTTTGCAATTGCCAGGAATCAAAAGAGACTCACAGAGCATATCTCAGGGAAGACTGCTCTAGAAATGAGAGGCACTGACTGACGTGGAGTGTGGGAAAAGCCACAGACTGGGCAGCCCCGCTCCTTGCTTGGGTGGGCTTCGCATGTGCTAGAGACAATTTCAGACCCTGCAGGGTGGGGGTAGGTGGCGATGGTGGGAGATCTGGAGAGAGAAGAAGAAGTTTATCAGTAGAAATAGCCACAGCCCTGAGATACCAAATGAGAGAAAAAGGGAAGCTAAGATGACCATTTAAGGTCAGGAGGTAGAAAGGTCCCCTGGCTTTTCTGAACGCTTCCGAGGAGCCACTCAAGAGCAACATCCCTGCCAGAGAGGCTGGAAGACAAGCTTAGGCAGTGCCGCTGGACTGGGGGTCTGCCAGCACCCGGGGCGGGCCTCCCAGCCAAGCACAGGGGGGTTTTATGTGTGCAAGGGAACAAGAACAGCGAATAATCCTGGCTGGCAGGGCACTCCCTGAGGAAGTCAGGAGGCTTGCCTGTTAGTCGCCCTCACTTCCCAGATGCCGGTGTGTTTGTTGGCATTGTGCTCCCATTAATTAAAGGAAGTGTGTGTGCCTTGGGCACTGGTACCCTGGCCCTAAACATCATTCTTTCCAGGGGTCTCCACCACAGTGCCACCACCGGGAGAATCAATTAGGCTCCCTCCCAAAAGTCAGGCGGCTTTTCCAAGCCCAGAGGTGAAACAGCATCCCCCCGCCCGCTGCAGCTCGGGGCTCACATGTCAGCCCCACGTTTCTCCCCATTCCCAAGGCCTGGCAGGCAGCTCCAGAGCCTGCCTTGGGGGGAAATCTGCCCAAATGAAGAGAAAAATAACTCTTGGGGATGATCCACCAGTCTGTGGATACAGGGGCTACAGGGAATCTGCTTGTGTAATGGGCTGGAGTCTTATAACCCATCTCTGCCACCCTGCTGTACTGTTTTAACTTTATTTGAGCCTGGCCTTATAAACAATATTTTATGAAGCCAGAACAAAGGTGCCCCAAGCAGAGGTGAGCAGGCTTCCCTGGGAGTCAGTAAAAGTTACACCTGAGGCATTACAGTCTTCATTAAAATGCCACCAGGTAGCTTCCAACTGTCCAGTTGGGTCTCGCCTTCCACTGAGGAGCCAAGACGGGGAGCAGACTGGCACACACTGGTGGAGGGGACCCAGAGATGACAGGCTGCGTCAGAGAGGCTCTGAGTGTGTTGAGTGGAACCCTAAGCGATGACAGACACTCAGACCTTTTGCAATTCTTTTTTTGCTTTTAAGTTTATTCATGTATTTTGAGAGAGGGAGAGAGAGGGAGAGAGAGGGAGAGAGAGAGAGAGGGAGGGAGAGAGAGCACAAGTGCACACAAGTCGGGGAGGGGCAGAGAGATAGAGCGAGAGAGAGAATCCCAAGCAGGCTTCACACTGTCAGTGTGGAACCCCAACTCACAAACCGTGAGGCTTAATCGACTGAGCCACTCAGGTGCCTCAGACCTTTTTCAGTTCCGAAGTACTATCATGGGGAAGTCTGGTCCAACAGTGAGAAGCCTGGTGGACTCAGAGGCTAGCTGCTGGAGAGTTCATCAGGACTCAGCACTGCATCAGCCTATGGCAAATCCTGGGGCCACATCTTCTCTCCTCCCTCCTCTCTTATGTCCTCCACCCTCAAAATGTGCTGACCTTGGGACACCTGGGAGGCTCAGTCAGTTGAGCATCCGGCTTCGGCTCAGGTCATGATCTCATGGTTTGTGAGTTCAGGCCCCACAGCGCAGAGCCTGCTCCAGATCCTCTGTCCCACTCTCTCTGCCCCTCCCCTGATTGTACTCTCTCTTCAAAAAAAATTTTTTTTGGAAAAAAAAGTATGCTGACATTCACAGAGTCATTACAGAAGATATTCCTGGACACACACACACACACACACACACACACACACACACACACACTTAAATCTTAATCACTGTCTTATAATGAGAGAAGGATGGTTATCACCAATTTACAGATGAGGGAATTAAGGCAGAGAACGAGAGTAGAGACAGAATTCAATCTCTATTTTTTGGACTCCAAGCACAGCATTCTTTCACTAAACCACATTGTCTCACTGGGCTTCCTGTTCTAATTAACTCATTTACATCAAGTGTTTTGGATTCGGTGTGCTTTAATTTCCAAGAGTATATGCATTTTACAAGTGTGTTCCAAATTCCTCTCTTTTCTTCCTCCAGCAATCTTAACACAGACGAGATGGCTAATAACCGTTAGGAATGGAATAGCAGATGTCACAGGGATATTACTGAGGGAAGGTCAGCCCTAAAATTAAGCCACATAAACAGTTCCTTTGAATAATTCCAACCTTAAAGAGGTGGGGGGGCGGGTGGATAATGTAGAAAAGCAGGCCTGAGGTTGTTTTCAGCTCTCATGATGCTTTTTAACTGGCAAGATTTGACTCTTTCATCTGATTGGACTTTGCAGCCCCTGCTTGAAGTTAACTAAATTAAATGAGTAAGAATGTGAAAGTATGAGAGAAGATGTGCTTTAAACATCCAGATCATCACCAGTTGTCAAGGAAATGTAGAAACTGTGGGGGACGAAGTCACAGACTGGAAATTCTTTCCAGTGGCATGATTCTGCATCTTGGAACCAGGCTGTGGGTAAATACGTGACGAGGCTCTCCACCCCGGGCTGGGTAAGATTCCTGGAAGTGAGGTATACCACGGAACTGCCGAAGCCACGGACTCAGCTGGGACCACGCGCTCTTAGCCAGCAGAACTGGAGAACGATGGAGGTTCTGCCCAGCCTGGCTGCATACCTTCCTTCCTCTCCTGGGGCTTGTGGGACTGGGCTCTGGTCAGCAGAAGAGTAGGAGCCACCAACATGCTTCTGTGAGGTTTGCCACTGGAGAACAAGGTTGGGTGGGGTATCGATTACCACCTAAGGAAACACGGTTTGGAAACTGGAGTCCTGTTTGCCAACTCTGCCTCAAACGCAGCCATTGTGCCTGAGAAGCAAAGTAAGGCCCTGTTCATGCTGGGATCAAGGACAACAGTTCCATTGACAGAGCTAAGCTCCATTCCCCCTTGGCTTGGATAAGTTCCCTTTGACCGCCAAGGAAGAGGAGGAAGAGTAAGTGTAGAGCCCTTATCCAGCAGGTTCCTAGCATCTGACCAAACTCTTGGACTTTGGGTAGAAGGAGATGGAAACGGAATCAGTTAAAACAAACAAACAAACAAACAAACAAACAAACAAACAGAAAGAGCATCTTGTAGTAAGATCTTCCAAATTCGCAAAAAGCTCCCAGCACCAAGTGTCCCTTAGAGGAGTTTGTTGTACATAATTCAGAGCCACATGGATTAAATTTCCCTTAAAATATACATCAGTTTGAAAATTAAAGGGGAAGGTGCCCAAGACAAGACATGTTTGGATTTCTGTCAAACTCAGAGCCTTTGGAAAGCAGCTTGGAAGGCAGGATGTGGCTTTTTAGGATTTTGCCTGTCATCTGCCTCTTGCATTTATGTCTGTGCCACGCTCAGGCCTATTCTTTCCCCTTCTTCTGGGAGGGACTTTTCATGTCCAATATTGGCGGCTGCATTGTTTTCAGAGCCAGATTGAGGTCACCCTCAGAGTTCCAGGAGTCTCCATACAATTAGCCCTGCTATTCTCAGGTGCTCTGGCCCCATGTCTCCCCTACTCTATCCAGCACTGTAGAATGTCTGAGCAGAAGGGGCATCAGAGACAAATACCCTCCAACTCTGCACTGCAGACAAGGAAGCTGAGGCCCAGAAAGTGACTCGATTCCTTCAAAACCCCTGGGAGGGCCCTTATGTCCCCTCACCAAAATTCTAATTAGCTTTCCATTCATGTCTCTCCTCCGTAATCCCGTAATCCTTACCCCATTCTACTCTGCCATGGTCGCCCACCACAGAAACTCCTGGGCTGCCTTTCCTCTCCCACAGACCCATTTCCTTGACTCCCCCCCAACCCCCCACCATTTCTCTTGAGAGAGAGCAAGTAGGGGAGAGGCAGACAGAGAGGGAGAGAATCACAAGCAAGCCCCAATGTGGGGCGTGATTCCACGAACTGTGATGTCATGACCTGAGCCGAAATCAAGAGTCAGGACGGTTAAGTGACTGAGCCACCCAGGCGCCCCTCACTGCTGCTTCTTGCATACCATGTCTTCCTTCTGGAATTGGTTTCCTCCTCCTCCTCCTCCTCCTCTTCCTCCTCCTCCTTCTTCTTCTTTTTTTACTTTGAAAAATACCTTTATTTCACCTTCGATAGTAAATGGCAATTCATCTGGCTATCGAATTTTAGGTTGACAGTTTTTTTCCCTCAGCACATGGAAGACATTTACTTTCTCTTCTGGCCTCTTTTGTTGCTATTGAGAAGGATCCTTGCTGTGAGTCTAATTATTGTCCCTTTGTAGGTTGTATGTTTATCTTTCTGGTTACTGTAAGATTTTAATCTTGGATGTTCTGCAGTTTAGTATAGAGTGTCTAGGTATAGATTTATTTTTATTTATCTTCTATGTGATTCTTTCAACAGTTGTTTGAATCTTTTAGCAACATGGAATAATTCCTGTGAACAACAATAACAGCAACATAGGGGCGCCTGGGTGGCTCAGTGGGTTAAGCATCCGACTTTGGCTCAGGTCATGATCTCATGGTTCATGAGTTCTAGCCCTGAGTCAGGCTTTGCACTGACAATGCAGAGCCTATGTGGGATTATCTCTCTCTCTCTCTCTCTGCCCCTTGCTCACTCTCTCCCTCATTCTCTCAAAAATAAACAAATAAATAAGTAAATAAAAATTTTAAAATGTTAGAAAAAATAGCCACATACATTATATGTTTCTTATGTGCTGTGCTCTACATATGTTATCTCATTTAATTCTCAAACAGGGTCCTATAACCAACCATGGTACAATCAGGAAAACTGGGTCAAAAGAGGTTAAAATATTTGCCCCACTGTAAGACAGTAATTGGCAAGGCTATTTTTGGGACCCAGATATTAGAGTTTGAGTATTGTTTCTTCTTTCTATTGTCTTCTTCTGGTACTCCTATGAGACATATATTGGCTCTTTTCATTCATCCTGTCTCTCAACCTGTTTTTTTTTTTGTTTTTTTATATATATCTAATCTCTTTGTCTGTCTCTGGAGCATTCTGGAATATTTCCTCAGATCCCTCCTCCATGTCACTAATTCTCTCTTTTGTGTGTCTAATCTGCTCCTTAATGTACCCCTTGCACTTTTAGTTTCAGTAACCATATTTTTCATTTCTAGGAGTTTCCTCTGGCTAATCTGAAATCTTTCTATTCTTTTTAAAATAGCGTCTTGTACTGTTCTTAGGAATATCCTTCTTTGATTTAAAAACCATTTAAAAATACTAGTTTTGTAGTCTCTATTCAACAGTTTGTCTACTATCTAAAGTATTGAGGAGTTTAACCCCTCCTGTTTATTTTGACTGTTGACTCTTGTACATGGTAGATTATTTCTGTTTTTAGAAATTTTTATTGTAGGCAGGGCTTTATTTTTCCTGTGGAATTCTCTGTGGCCTGGAGTGTTGAAGATTAATTCCAGTGATTTAATATTTGCTTCTGCCAGGTATCCTAGGGGTATCACTGGCTTAAGACCAATTTTGTGTTAATTTTTTGGCTTGGAGTTTCCTTCTGATGCAGGTAGTAGATATTGGGGCTCTAAACTTGTGCTAGACACATGACTGGGGTTTTGATTTTTCATAGGGGACTGTTCTTTCCCATTTAGAGTTAGGGCAGAGATGAGCTTCCTTGATGTCTTTTTGGGTTGCCAGCTTTCCTGAGAGCATCTGAGCTTTACATAGGGGACTCAGTCTAACCCTCACTTCACCCAGGCTTGGGGTGTCATCTCCTGTCCTGCACGGGTGTTAAAGGCCAAGCCCTTCTCCTTTGTTGGGTCAGATCATCTGCCTGGGGCAGATGTTCTGCACAAGTTCCAGAATCTGCTGTTCGAGCTATTCTTTTTTCACTTCATAACCTGGAGATTTCCTTTTCTACCTGTCAAGCTCATCCATGCTTTATTTATTTTAATTTTACTTGTTTAAAAATTGTGGTAAAATACACATGAAATTTACCATCTTAACCATTTTTAAGTGTATGTTCAGTGGCATTAAGTACATTCACATCACGCAACGGTCACTACCATCCAACCACAGAACTCTTTTCATCTTGCAAAACTGAAGCTCTGTATCCATTAGACAGTATAGCTCTTTATTCCTCCCCTGCTAATCCCTAGCAACAACCATTTTACCTTCTGTCTCTATGAATTTGCCTACATAAGTAAAATCATCTGATATTTGTCCTTTTGTGACTGGCTTACTTCGTTTAGCATGTCTTCAAGGTTTATCCATCTTGTAGCATATGTCAGAATTTTCTTCATTTTTAGCAGGTTAGTATTCCATTGTATGCATGTAGCATTTTGTTTATTCGTTCATCCATCAGCAGACAGTTGGGTTGCCCCATCTTTCGATTATTGTGAATAATGCTGCTAGGAATGTGGGTGTGCAAATATCTCTTCAAGACTCTGCTTTTAATTCTTTTGGGTATATACACAGAAGTGGAATTGCTGGTCATATGGTAATCCTATTTTTAATTTTCTGAGGAGCTGTCGTATGTTTCCCACAGTGGCTGTACCATTTTACATTCCTACTGACAGCACCCAAGGGTTCCAATTTCTCCACATCCCTGCTAACACTTGTTATTTTCTGTTGTTTTGTTTTTGTTTTTATAGCAGCCATCCTATATAGACATCTTAACGGGTGTGGTACCTCACTGTGGTTTTGGTTTGCATTTCCCTAACGACTAGCTGAGCATTTTTTCATAGGTTTATTGACTATTTGCATATCTTCTTTGGAGAAATGTCTGTTGAAGTCATCTGCCCTTTTTTTTTTTAGTGAGGTTGCTGTGTTTTTGCTGTCATACATTTGAAAAGACTTTTATTGGGGCGCCTGGGTGGCTTGGTCAGTTAAGCGTCCGACTTCAGCTCAGGTCATGATCTCACAGTTCGTGAGTTCGAGCCCCGCGTCAGGCTCTGTGCTGACAGCTTGGAACCTGTTTCGGATTCTGTGTCTCCCTCTCTCTCTGCCCCTCCCCTGTTCATGCTCTGTCTCTCTCTGTCTCAAAAATAAATAAAGGTTAAAAAAAATAAAAAATAAAAATAAAAAGACTTATTTTATAAAAGTCTTTTATTTTATTATTATTTTTATTATTTTTTATTTTATTTTATTTTTATTTTATATAATTTTTATATTTTATTTATATTTTATATATTTATATATGATTATTTATATTTTATATAATTTTTATATATGAACATATATAAATATATATTTTATATATTTTTATTTTATTATATTTATTGTTTTTATTATTATATTATTATACTTTTATTTTATTTCTAAGTGTTTATATGAGAGGATTCCTATGCCGTTCTATGGCTACTTTGCTGGATCAGGGAGTCTCTAAGATTCCCTTTCTCATGCCTTTCACTGTGTCCTCTGCAATTTCCAGTTCCACAGCCAAGAAGTCTCTCTTTTCTGGAATGTGCCTTCTCTGCCTCCTTGTCCTAATAGGCCTGACTTTGCCCTAATGATACCACTGTCCATGAAAGGGGACATGAAAGGGTCCCCTCCCACCCTTTCAAAGCACACAGGCATCTCAGGTTCAGGGTTAGAGTTGAGCATTTATTAAAGACGTTTAGTCTTCCTCCTCGCTCCAACTTCTGTGTCTGCTAGGCACCCAGCAACCATGGGAGCCTTGGTCTCACCGTGGTTTGAATATAAACCCAACTTTGGAGATAGATATGAGACTTCAAAATTCCATCTCCAAGATCACCATGGTTTCTAATCACTCTGCAGTACATCCTCTCACCAACAAAAAATAATGGGGTAGGAAGCCTACCTTAAGAGGTGGCTGTAAGAATTAAATGAGATAATGTACCTCAGATGTCTAGCCAGTTCCTAGCACACGTCAGCACTTATGAAGTTTCTTTCTTTTTTTTAACCATTATGAAGTTTATTTCAAGTTCACTTAGCTTCCACTCTTCTCTTAATAACTACGTGGCTACAAGTTGGTTTTTATTCTTGTCCAAAACAACTTTCCTCTTGTGAAACTCTGTGACCCTATCTTCATAACCAGTTGTATCAGTTTTCTGTGGCTGCTATAACAAATTACCACCAACCTGGTGGCTTAAAACAACAGAAATTTATTCTTTCAAAGTTCTAGAGGCCAGGGAGCACCTGGGGTGGCTCAGTCCGGTTGAACGTCTGACTTCGGTTGAGGTTCATGGGTTCTAGCCCCGTGTTGGGCTGGCTGCTGTCAGCATGGAATCTGCTTGGGATCTTCTGTTCTCTCTCTCTCTCTCTCTCTCTCTCTCTCTCTGCCCCTACCCTACTCATGGAGTCTCTCTCTCTCTTTCTCTCAAAAATAAATAAAACATTAAAAACAAAAACAAACAGGGGCACCTTGGTGGCTCCATAGGTTAAGCGTCTGACTTCAGCTCAGGTCATGATCTCACAGTTCGTGAGTTTGAGCCCCGCATCGGGCTGTGTGCTGACAGCTCAGAGCCTGGAGTCTGCTTCAGATTCTGTTTCCCTCTCTCCTATGCCTCCCCCACTTGTGCTCTCTCTCTCTCTTTCTCAAAAATAAATAAATATTTTAAAAAATCAAATAAATAAACATCAAAAAAATAAACAAAACAAAAACAAACAAAAAACCCTAGAGGCCAGAAGTCCAAAATCAGTGTCACCGAGTGTTGGCAAGGCCACATTTCCATTCCTCTGCATCCTGTAGGGGAGAAGTCTTGCTTTTTCCAGCTTCTGGGGGTTGCCAGCATTTTTGGCCTGTAGTCACATCACTCCAGTCTCTGCCTCTGTGCTTACAGTACCTTCTCCTGTGTGCCAAATCTCCCTCTACAAGGGTACATGACTGCATTTAGCCCACCTAGATAACCCAGGATAATCTCCCTACCTCAAGATCCTTAATCACATCTGCAAAGTTCCTTTTTAGCCATGTAAGGTAACAATCACAGGTTCCAGGGATTAGGTTGTGGATATAATTTTGGGGGGAGGGGTCACTGTTTAGCCTACCACTTGCCCACTCCCGTACCCACTCCAGCTGAACCTGCTTTTCAACCACATCACATGGTCTAGTCCTTATTCACTTCCTGTACTTATAATGTATCATTGGTCTTCTAGATTCACTCCCTTTCTCTTCACACCTCCTCCTTCACAACTGTGCCCCATTGTTGGTCATTTCTATCACACTTTCCCCGGAACCTTCAATGACCCCACTGCTTTAGCCTTCCGCCATCTTAGTCCTTCTAATCCACCCAAATCGACAGAAGTTGTCAGGTGGGAGCTCTCTTAACTCCTTTCTCTTTCCTCTAAAGTAATGAATGTATTTATCCTGCCTCTTTCTCCTTATTTTCCTCCCTCCTTCCCTTTATTATTCTTTCTCTCTGCTTTGGGGTGTGGACTGTGTTTGGGGGGATGAGATGAGTGGAAGAGAAATGAGGGGGGTCCCAACTACAGACCTGATGGGTGGTAGACTCTGAAACATCTGGGAATATGTTGGTTTGTCTTGGTTTAGCCAACACAACCTTCAAACTGGCCTGAGTCAGAGCCAACCTGGGAGAATATGATGGTCAAGTTCTTGTGGCTGGGCATGGGGGGGTGGGAAGCCATTACCCACTAAAACTAGGGAGGCTGACTACAAAAAGCAGACGGTGCTGTAGACCAATCTGTTTTCTTTTTTTTTTTTTAATTATTTTTTTAATTTTTTTTTTCAACGTTTATTTATTTTTGGGACAGAGAGACAGAGCATGAACGGGGGAGGGGCAGAGAGAGAGGGAGACACAGAATCGGAAACAGGCTCCAGGCTCCCAGCCATCAGCCCAGAGCCTGACGCGGGGCTCGAACTCACGGACCGCGAGATCGTGACCTGGCTGAAGTCGGACGCTTAACCGACTGCGCCACCCAGGCGCCCCTCCAATCTGTTTTCTAACAGGTGGTTGGATTTTTCCGGATGTCTTCTAACCTGATTAAATATTTCAGAGGGTGAACAGGGAGGAATCCTGCATTTCTGATCCACTCAGAACAATTTAAACAGTGAAAAATGTAATAACAATCTAGGTTACACATTGAAGTCCTTTGGCCTGATGAATAGAACCTCCTCACACCCTTGAAAGGAGAGACTAGAGTGTTCACATTTGACTCTTCCTGGACCTGAACCAATCAATATAAGCCTGTGCCTGGACTCTCTTCAGGCACCTGCAGCAGTAGTATAGTCCAGTTGACAAGGGTAACATTTTTTCTGAACTTCTGGGGCAGCAAGATTCTTTTAAAGGCTCAAATCCCTTATTACATCTGCCTCTGTTCCTGGCCCACCCCAACCAAGCATACATACAGTAAGTATGACCATTTCCCTGGCCAAAAAAAAAAAGACCGGTAATGATGTATGCCCAGACGTGTGCTTGAGACCATCCACTTGGGTTCTAAGTAAGAATGATTGCTTGCAGAGCCTAGAGACACATCTCAAGGAGGGCTCAACATCCTGTGATAATGAGGTGCAACCCTGATACAAACCCAAGTTCAATTTTTAGGTCTTTGCATGGACTCAGAACTCATACCCCTTCTCCTTCCAGCTTCCTCATTCCTTTCATGTTGGAGGCTGGAGCCGAAGCTAGTTCTAGCACTTGGTGCAGAGGAAGGGAAAGGACCATAGA
Source organism: Felis catus (assembly GCF_018350175.1). NCBI lineage: Eukaryota > Metazoa > Chordata > Mammalia > Carnivora > Felidae > Felis > Felis catus. The sequence continues at coordinate 44,003,766 of NC_058371.1, read as the reverse complement.
AAGATGACCCTCCTTTCTCAGATGGGCTGGGAGTTTCCACTAGGCAAACCTGAGCGTGCTCTCGCCTGCTACATCTGGACCCAGGAATGAATGGCACTTTAAGCTGGAAGGTGGGCTCCAAGATCCTCAGTCAGAACCAATAATGAAAAAAGGACTTTCACGTGGTCTCTTACAGCCCACATCTTGTACTCTTCCTTTATACATGTATACTCTGCCTTCCATGCTATTTCTCATCCCCTAACTTCCTGACTCCTGGACTTCTTTCTTTTTATGATTTCATATTCACTGCTTAGATCATACGCTTAATACTATTCCTCTAGTCCTAATACTAATAATCAGTGTTTTTTTTTTTTCTGTACCAAGTAATCATTTTTTTCCTGATCCAGCTAACCCAATCTTGGCCAGTACCCTTGCTGGGAGTCACCTATTGTTGACACATGGGATCAGGACACTGCCAAACTCCTATGACGAGTGCCTCCTGGGTACATCCCCCAGATGTGTTCCAGGCATTGTTCTCTCCCCCCAAAACCTGGCTCCCCATCCAATATTCTTTCTCTTTGTTAATAATGTCGTTAGTGACGCAGTTATTCAAATCAGAAATCAAAGAGCCATCCTAGACACCTCTTTTCATTTATCCTCACTTCCAGTTTCTTAATACTACCTCTCCCAAAAGTCTCTCTAGTTTTTCCCTTCCTTTCTCTCTTCAGTCTCTTGTCTTAGTCCAGACTCATCATTTTAACCTAGACTTCCTCACTGGTCTCTCTGACTTCAGTCCTGTCTCGTCCCATCATAATGCACCCTCCACAATGCCACTGAATGGTATGCAAAATACAGATGTGACCCTGTCTACCTTAACTTAAAACACTGTAATGCCTCCCCACTGTTGCAGAACACAATCCGAAATCCTTAGCGTGGTGGACAAGATCCTTCATGTTCCGACAGCTGCTTTGTTCTCCTGCCTTATTTCTTGCCGTTTTCCCCTGAACACACACAACTGACTGTAGCTTGTGCCCTGAACCCACCATGTGCTTTTACCTTCCCCCTTTGCACATTTCCTTTGCCTTGAATTCTTTCCAACCTTTGCCACCTTTTGTGTCAGGCAAACCTCCAGTAGCCATTTAAAACATCAATCAAATGTCATTTCCTAATCAACATCAAACTAGCATCATTCATCTTTTGGTAGGAAGGGAGTTATGATGATTTTTCACTTTGTATGTAACATATTTTGTTTGAGTTTTCTTGAAACAATGTATTACTGTTGTTTTTTTTTAAGATTTTCTTTTTCATCTTCTCTTTGAAAACTTCACTGCTTTTCTCCTCCAGATAGAATTCATTATGCCCTCTGGTAGTCTTTCAAGGCATAGATTCGTATATTACTTTCGTGAGTGATTATAGAAAACTGCTTTTTTTTGTTGTTATTGTTTATTCTGTCTTGTCAGCCAAATTGCAAGCAATTTAGAGACAGGAACCGTGTCTTATCCAGCTTGGTATCTCCAGCACCCAGCATAATACCTGGTACATAGGAAGGGCCCTCAAAATGTTAGTGAAACAGAAATAAATTGCCCAAGTTCACTTAATTAACTGGTCTAGATTAAAATCCAGGTTTCTAGATTTCCACCCCACTGTTGTTCCCGTTTTGCTACATCATTGTATGTGGCAAAGTGCAATCGCACAGCATAGTGTCTTAGCAAGGCAGTGTGTATGGAGGAAAGAGCACTTTCCTCATTTGTTAAATGGAAGAATTATCTGTTTGTTTGCTCAGTCTTTATGAGGCCCGAATGGGGCAATACTTGTGAGCAGTCCTGGTAAAATGAGAAGTTGCATATAGAAAAAAGGAATTATTATAAACATGGAGTTCACTACAGCTTTCATCTTTAACAATCAGATCATAGATTAGAACAAGTGCTTCTGTATTATTCTAAAGCAATCAAAAGAGAATTTATCCTTTATCCGCTGACCCTCAAAGACAATAAGTAATGGATGAGAGGTTTCTTGCATCATTAGGAGACATTGCCTTTCTGGGTTTGTGCACTATTTTTGTCCATATATCATGCAGGTATATATACATCCATATATCATATATAACTTGTCCTCTGTCTCTTGAAGGTAGTCCACTGTTCACTTCACCCAGGTGTGTAACAGTGTGAGTCCCAGAGATAGACATCAGTGTAGACAGCAGAGCCACGAATTGCCCCGCTGACTGTGGATTTCCCAAGTCCTTGATGACATAAGATATTGCACTCTTGAAACAACAACAGAAGGCTCTATACAAGGGACATTCTGTAAACAGGACAAGACCTTAGAAATTAAAAATGAAAGATTTACTAAAAGAGTTGGAAGTTAGAGATGAAGAAATCACCTAGAAAATAAAACAAAAAGACAAAGGATTGGAAAAGAGAAGAGAAAATATAAGAAAATTATAAGACAAATCCTTGGGATTCACTGTCTAAATAAGAGGTCTAAAAAGAGAGAACAGGAAATGCAAATCAAAACCACAGTGAGGGACTCCTGGGTGGCTCAGCCGGTTAAGCATCTGTCTGACTTCGGCTCAGGTCGTGATTTCCAGATCAGTGAGTTTGAGCCCCACATCAGGCTCTGTGCTGATAACTCAGAACCTGGACCCTGCTTCAGATTCTGTGTCTCCCTCTCTATGCTCCTCCCCCATTCGCAGTCTGTCTCTCTCTCTCTTAAAAATAAATAAACATTAAAAAAATTTTTTTAATAAAAAAATTTTAAAGAATTTTAAAAAACACAGTGAGATATCACCTCACACCTGTCAGAATGGCTAATATCAAAAATACAAGGAATGACAAGTATCGGTGAGGATGTGGAGAACAGGGAACCCGTACGTGCTGTCAGTGGGAATGTAAATTGGTGCAGCCACTATGGAAAATGGTATGGAGAATCTTCAGAAAATAGAGGGGCGCCTGGGTGGCTCAGCTGGTTGGGCCTCTGACTTCGGCTCAGGTCATGATCTCTCAGTTTGTGGGTTCGAGCCCCGCGTCCAGCTCTGTGCTGACTGACGGCTCAGAGCCTGGAGCCTGCTTTGGATTCCGTGTCTCCCTCTCTCTCTGCCCCTTCCCTGCTAGCACTCTGTCTATCTCTCTCAAAAACAAATAAACATTAAAAAAATTTTTTAAAAATTAAAAATAGAAATACCATATGATCCAGCAATTCCAATTCTGGGTATTTATCCAAAAGAAATAAAATCAATATCTCAAAAAGATATCTGCACTCCTATGCCCATTGCAACATTATGTGCAATAGCCAAGACATGGGAACAACTAACTGTCCATAGATGGGCAAACAGATAAAGAAGATGTGGCATACACATACAATGGAATATTTTTCAGCCATGGGAAAGAAGGAAATCCTGTCATTTGTGACAACATGGATGGACCCTGAGGGCATTATGATGTGAAAAGTCAGACAGGGAAAGACAAATACTGTATGATTTCACTTATGTGTGGAATCTGAAAAGAGATTGCTGGTCCCCAGAGGTGGGGATGGGAGATGGGCAAAATGGCTGGAGGTGGTCAAAAGGTATAGACTTCCAGGTATAAGACAAGTCCAGGGGTGCCTGGGTGGCTCAGTCGGCTGAGTGTCTGACTCTTAATTTCAGCTCAGGTCATGATCCCAGGGTCTCAGGCCACATCGAGCCCTGCATTGAGCCCTGCGTCAGGCTCCATGTTCAGCATGGAACCTGCTGAAGATTCTTTCTCCCTCTGTCCCTTCCCTCACTCTCTCTCTCTCTCTCTCTCTCTGTCTCTCCAAAAGAAAAGAAAAATAAATAAAATAAAAATTTTAAAAATAGTAATAATATAAACAAGTCCTGGGAATATAATGTATAACAGGGTGACTATAACAAAAATTTTAAAAGACAGAGTGAACATAGTGGGTGGAGGAAATTGTTAATGAAATTACTGCATTTCTCAGACCCTAGGGCTTGTGTTTCTTGATTCAAAAGGCTCACTGAATACCTGGCACAGTGGATGAAAATAAAGGTACACCAAGTACATCGTCATGAAAGTTCAGAATTTGGGGATCAAGGAGAAGGTCCAACAAGCTTTCACATAGAAAGAAAAAAAATTTTTTTCATGCAAATTATCAAGTATCAGAATGGCACTGGATTTCTCAATAGGAACTAGAAAGTCAGAAGACAATGGAGCAATGCCTTCCAAATTCTGAGGGAAAATTATTTCCAGCCTAAAATTCTATCTCCAGCCAAACTCCAGGAGAGAATCATGAATTTTCAGGCAGTCAAGATCTCAAAAGTTTGCTTCTGCGTACTCTTTCCCCAGAAACTCCTGGTGGATAGACTTCACAAAAATAAGGAAGAAAACCAAAAGAGAAGACAAAGAAGACAAAGGATCCGACACAGGGAAAGGTGGGAATCCCCAGGCTGATGGTGGGGGGGATCACCATGAAGCGGCCTGAAGTGGTGGCAGTCCAGATTGTAGGTCCCAAGGCAGTGAGAGTAATTTCCTCAAAACATTAAACCAACTGGGAAGAGAACAATACGGGGAGAGTGTGGGGGTGAACTATAGAGAAGTACCTAGAAGAATGAAGCAAACAGAGACTATCATCATAATGTGAATATTGATACAACCAAATTATAACAGCATTGGGATGATGTCGGGGGGCTGGGCAGTGTGAGTTTTTGCAGTGTGTCTGGTGATCTGAAAGAGCTAAATCCTATTTTCCATGGTGGGAAGTCAAGAAACGATTAAAGCCAGGAGCGCCTGGGTGGCTCGGTCGGTTGAGTGTCTGACTTCTGCTCAGGTCATGATCTCACGGTTTGTGAGTTCAAGCCCCACATTGGGGGCTCTCTGCTGTCAGCACAGGACACCCTTTGGATCCTCTGTCTCTCTGCCCCTCCCACGCGTGTGTGCACACTCTCTCAAAATTAATAAACATTAAAAAAAAGAAATGATTAAAGTGGAAAATGAAGGAGAAGCAATATGATCATGCAATTTAGAAATATAAGGGTAAATGTCATATGAACCAGCTCAGATCGTTGAATGTCTTACTTCTGGGAAGTGGGAAATAAGGGAGGTAACGCTTGGCGGGGGGGGGGGGGGGGTGCTGTTGGTTTCGTGTGGTTTGAAATATGCCTTGTAGGATGACAGATCTCTGTCAATGGCTCACATCCCTGCCGCCTCACCTGGGGCTTCTTCGGAAGCCCGTACTTGGCCCATACCTCCGACAGATTTTTACTTAGTTGGTGTGAAGTCTAGACTTCAAGATTTTAAAAACACTTTTCTCCAGATGAGTCTAAATTTCAGACATGTTTGAGAAGGTGGATGCACAACTTTGATAGAAAGTAAAACTAACTTAAGAGAGACCACTGAACAAATACAGCACCTAGGATAGTTCTGGGCACTCTATCCTTCAATATTAATACTCACCAGAGAACTCGAGGAAAAGTTCCAGAAAAGGGTGGTCTGAAACGCTCAAGATAGGCCTCAGTCAAAACAGCCAGAATTTGATGCTTACCAGTGAGAAAAGCACGGAAACCTGAAATTCTTTAGCAGAGGAGAGCCTTTCATTCAGGGTATGCTAAAACAGAATACCTGGGAGATGCCACAGGATTAACTTTACATGGAGGTGTGAATGGCATGCATCTGATCCTTCCTCCAAAGGGTCAAAGGGCAGAGGTCATGAGAGTAATGAGAGCCTGAGATGGAGATGAAGGGGAGGAGACTTCAGGTGGGGGAGGGGAGGAAAGTGGGGACCGAGACAAAGCCGGCAGACTTCTGCGACTTTTTATCTAATTCCAGACAAACAGCGTCTCCCTCTGCTCTCTTAACAAACCATGCAAGAAACCAATTTGAGTCTGCACATTAATGAATGGCCCTGACTGGTGGCTTTCTGAAGGGAGAATCTCTGTCCTCTATTCTCTTTTCTGGTCCCTGGGTCAAGGAGAGCTGTGTTGCTCCCCTGGAGGAGGGTGGCTGCCTGCCGCTTTGGGTCACCTTAGAAGAATGGCCTTATTATCCTTGCAGTCACCACTATCTTCCCCGACACATCTACAGGTGTACCCTTTCTTAGGGTGACTCTTTTTCCCTCTGCTCTTGGCCTCCTATGGATACAGGAGCCTGCCTGTTATTCACCGTGCGGTGTATTGTTACCCCCTTTGATTTGCTGCTGTTTGAACCAGATGCTGTCTGTCTTGTAGCATTTAATCCCTTGAAAGGTTGAAGGATGCAATTTATGTGAATGATGGCTCTTTATAAGAAGGCAAAGTCATATTGTGCTTCATGCTTATCTCGAACAGATTTCCCCGTCTCCACTCCCACCCTAAAGAAGAGATTAATGAATCAAGAAGTACATTTTGGTGGCTTTAAACTGCCAGTCTCCTGGGAAATGCCAGCACATTCTAGTGATCACTAGGAGTCTGGAGGCTTCGGTTCCTGCTCTCTCCCTTCTGCACTGAGACACCTCAACAATATCCTGCATCATAAATCTTAGGGAGTACGAAGCCTCTGTCTAGAGAAATGGCACTCTTCTTTGTGGCATTTTAAATGCCTGGAAAGGAGCAGACGTAGTCCAGAGAGGTGGCTTTTAAGATAAATTTCTTTGCATTGAATCATTTGTATATTTTGAATCATTTTCCCCCACGTTGACTTCTATTCGAATTTTCCGGTATATTGGGGATGGGGCTGACGTAATAAAATCACCCCTCAAATGTTCCATTAGCATTTTTAAAGCCTACAAGAAAACAATAAGAAAAAAAAATCCCACTCGGATGAATGAATCGTAGATGTGCAGCTGATAGCTCGCCTGCCATAGGGGTGGAACCCTCAGACCAACAGGAGACAGTTGCTTTTTATTGACTCCTATAGATGCTACTATAGCATCCTCTGAAACGTGAGACATTATTCTATACAGACAGGAGATCATTTTAAATAATCAACATCCAAGAAAAACAGCTTCTACAAATAAGCCTAATGGGGGGGGGGGGGAAACACTTAAAACAGTGCCTGGCATTTAGGAAACACTCAATAAACATTTTTACTGGCATACTATTTTAGCACACAGCCACGACATAAAAATGGTCACAGTCCTTTGTCCAGGAAAATGTTGGGTTATGGCTCTGCTCTCAGTTCCCACTCTGTGAGCCCAGACCCCATGCAGGTTGGGAGGATACATGGCTCCTGGTCCAGTTAAAGCGAGAAGGCATTGCCTAAAAGGAAGGAACCATCCATTCTTGCGGGGGATGGGGGTGGGGGGGTGTTGGGAAAGCCTGAGCTGTTTCCTGAAGAAACAACCTTCCTTCAATCTCACTCCTGAAAAGAGAGTGGGTGTTCACCAGATGGGCCCAAGGGACGACTTTTCCAGGCAAAGGGAGAAGAGCTTCCCCAGGCAGGAAGGTGCATAAATAGTTAAGAAATAGTGGCAGGAGGGAAGGGCATTTTTCAGGGAGGCAGGGCAGAGATGACCCAGAGGAGAAGCAGTAGATCCTGGAGAGCCAAAGGCACTACTTGGAGAAGTCTGGACTTTACTCAGTGGAGCTGCGGGAGGCTTTCCAGCAGCGGGTGTGTTTGCATGTATGTTTGGCGTGTGTGGACTCAGTTAAGTCACCATAAACATTAAGCCTGTCTAGAGATTAAGGCACAATTCAGGGAAGAACTGGAGGTTAGGTGGATAGGCTGAATAAAAGAATCACGATCAAAAGGAACCCAATAATCTAGGGACTCGGCAGATGACAAAGACCAGGAAGGAAGAAATGAAGCGTGGGGGAAATCTCCCAGGAAGGGAGGGACAGGTGTGAGAGGGGTAGGACCCGGATACGGCTGAATGCCGAGGAGGCAGAGGAGATAGCGCTGCTCTTGGTCCCACAGATGCCCTGGGGTGAATCAGGGAGGGGGAGAGCAAGCCTGGTACAAATGCAGACTTCAGAGGCCTGCCCCAGGCCAGAGAATTGACATGTGCACCCCATTTGCAGACCGTCCGTAGGCAGACTAAAGCTTGAGGACTGGCACTCATTTGCATTGGGGCTCTGAATAGGAAGGAGAAGACACGAGGGGGGCTCTGAAGAGGAAGGAGAGGACTCACACCACCAGCTTGCCAGGCAGGGATGACGCTCAGGCTAGAGGCTGCCAGGACATTGTCTAACCTGGACAAAGCTGGGCTCCACGCACCTGCTCCTGTGGCCTGTGCATGGTCTGTATCCTGATGAGTTCTCACTTCCGTGGAGCATAGCTTTGTGCTCTTCTGAAAATGGCCACATTTGTGTGATGAGACCATCACACATCCTCAGCCCAGGCAGAGGAAAGTTAGCCGAGAGCAAACCTGCAGGAGCTGGGTTGCAGCCATCACACCATTCCTTATTGGCTCTGTGGCTGGGAGCAAATTGCTCGACTTCTCTGAACTTCCAGCTGATAACTTTTTTTTAATTAAAAAAATGTTTATTTATTTTATTTTTGAGAGAGAGAGAGAGAGAGAGAGCATGCAAGCGGGGGAGAGGCAGAGAGAGACAGAGAAATCAAAGCAGGCTCCAGGCTCTGAGCTGTCAACCCAAAGCCTGAGGTGGGGCTCAAACTCACGAACGCTGAGATCATGACCTGAGCTGAAGTCGGACACTTAACCAACTGAGCCACCCAGGCGCCCCTCTGCTGGTAACTTTCCTTTTTCTTTTCTTTTCCTTTTTAAATTTTTAAAAAAAGTTTATTTTTGAGAGAGAGGGAGAGACAGAACGTGATCAGGGGAGGGACAGAGAAAGAGGGAGACACAGAATCTGAAGCAGGCTCCAGGCTCTGAGCTATCAGCACAGAGTCCAATGTGGGGCTCGAACCCATAAACCCTGAGCTCATGGTCTGAGCCGAAGTTGGACACAACTGACTGAGCCACCGTGGTGCCCCTCTGCTGATAACTTTTCAAAAGAAGACAATGGAATCCACCCCAGCTCCCTCACCCAGCTGTCTGACTATGGGTTGTCTGGTTGTTGGGAGGGTGTCTGAGGGAAGCAAAGATTGTAGTCTGAGCTGGTGGAGAGCAAGACAGACAATGAGGGCAAGAAACTCCAAGTGAGGTGAGAGTTCACAACATTGTAAGATATTCACAGGAGGATTTTAAGCATGCAGGAACCAGATGAGCATGAAAAAGGGTCTTGGGAAAGGCCTATATTCTTGGTTTGGGTGGTAGTTAAATGAGGAGTAGTTCAATAAATATAAATAAATGCTTAGGATTTGCACATTTTACTGTATGTAAATGATACTTCAATTAAAAAAAAAAAAAACCAGGATGCCTGGGTGGCTCAGTCTGTTGAGCGTCTGACTTGGGCTCAGGTTATGGTCTTGCAGTTTGTGAGGTCGAGCTCCTCATTGGGCTCGCTGCTGTCAGCCTGTCAGCGCAGAGCCCATTTCAGATCCTCTGTCCCCCTCTATCTGCCCCTCCCCTGCTTATGCTCTCCCTCCAAATAAATAAATAGTAAAAAACACAAGACAAAACACAAAACAAAGCACAACACAACAAAACCCAAGAAGATAAAAACATCTGAGCAGAGAGTGGTTGGCTCTGTTTCGATCTGAGCCAAGTTTCTATCTCAGCCAAGCCTGAGGACCACAGAAGGTCCGGGCTAGAGCCCCCTTCTTACATCCTTCAGTAATTTCTAGTTGCTTAGAACCTGCTGGCCTCAATGCATTTTGGGAAAGTTTTTGGCTTTTAGAGACAAACAGGATGACCTGAGCTGAAGGGAGGGGGAGAGTCAGAAAGACTCAGAACTACAGCTGAAGTAATAATGAAAAACACAGCCATAAGCTAACTAGTGGAAGAACAAATGCCCTGGAACATTCTGGCAGAGGGGCCTAGAATTCTGGAAAGTCGCTCATGAAACGTGTATCAGTTTGCTGATTTGTGCCTTCCGAAAGGAGACGTTTCTCTAGTGAAGTTTCTGAAGACGGATGTGGAAGGGCTACAAGCCTAGCGCCCGGGGCTGTTTATAGCACATTGTTCCCCTTGGCTCCCCAAACAGTGCTCTCTGCTCAGAGCAGGGGTTCTGTCCGTGTGGTTGCCTGGCCGCATCTCAGTGTCCTTAGCTACCCGTAGAAAAACACATCTTTTCTCTCTAAGCCACATGACCTCCTCTGGTGGAACAGAACAGTTACCTAAGAGTTTACAGGACAAACATTACAAACCGCCTCCCTGAGGGGGTGTTAGAATCGTCACTGGTCCAGGCAGGAAGCTTGGAATCTGAGCAGCCACCCTTCCTGCAGAGAACCCTGGGGACGGAGACTCCAGGCCCACGCTCATCTCCGGAGGCCAGAACCCTGCGGAGGAAGAAAGGCAGGGGGAGGGGAACGGGAGGAATCCAGCTCTCTCCAGAAGACAGGAACACAAGAAAATGATCCCACCGCTGTTTCTCCTGGGAGCCACCATAGGGGTAATTTCAAATTCTCCTTTATGGCTGCAATAATTAAGACAATAACTCAAAAGTTTTAGAAAGGCAGCCAACATGAAAAGTCAAGGACCTTAGCCATCCGAATGTTCGCAGTACCTCCCCATGTGTTCCGAGAAAGGGAACTTTTCAAATAAAGCAACAGGAGAGATACTGGATGTGAATGCACAGCAGCCGGTGGGCCGGGTGACAGAGGTGACCTCGGGAGTGGCGCAAAGCCAGCAGTGGCCCCATCAGGAACCTCATGTGCCACAGTTCCGACCCTTTCTCTCCGAACAATAGCTCTCCTTTATGTTAGCCCAGAAACACTGCCACCCCTCTGTCTTTCCAGGACCTCTCAGAGTCCAGGGGCTTCTTCTGGTTCACAAGGGGCTCCCGCCTTTCTTTGGCTAAAGGGCTTAGGTCCTCCTTTATTACTGGAATGTGAATCCCATAATCACTTTGCTCCCGCTGTTGAGTTGGCTGACCTCTGTGAAATGATGGTTTTCATCAGAGAAATACCGTGAGCTGCAATGGTATTCAGAAGGATGTGCTGCCAAGCTGAGGGGAGAAAATTGTTCAGAGACAGTTTACTGATATAAAACCGTCTGGGCCTTATGGGAACAATGGACAAGTTCCTGGTTCCCCACCCACAGGACGGCCAGTGGTGCAGGCTACAGGCACGTTCCAGTGCAGTTCAAGTGACTCGCTCTGCTTCCTCCCCTTACAGCCTCAACCGGTTCCCATTCTGGAGCTCAACCAACACTTTCAGCTGCTTCACACACTTGCACACACAGGCACACTACGCACACACACCAACTCTCATGCTTTCCACCCCAGGAAGCCTTCTGGGGTTGCACTAAACATCATTACGTGGCAGCAAACAGATTTTACAGAGATTAACCCCAAGCTGACAGCGTGATGCCTGGAATTTTTGCCTATATGTTCCTGTAGAAATTTCAATTCACCTGATTGCAATAAAGATAAATGGGCTCTACTGCAGTCTCCTGCTTTCTTTTCTGACTTGGTAATGCAGTCTGAGGGCTGGTTTTAAAGTCTTTGGGATAGGACCGATGCCAAAGTGCCCAGTTTTTCCATTTGTCCATGGAGTTGGCTGCCTGCAAAACATGTCTAAAATTATCCCTAATTCCAAGTCCTCTCTACACAATCAACGTCTCCAATATAATAATTCCAAAACCTTTCTTGATTCCTGCTTTTAATAAAGTACATTTACAGAGGATATGAATTCCAGATTTGATTTCAGACTCTGGGGATGTATATTCCTCTTCTGGAACTTGTATATCCGGTCCTGGGATAAAAGAAAAAAAAAAAGGAAAGAGAGAAAGAGAAAGAGAGGGGGAGAGAGTCCACAGCATAACAAGCATTCCTTATATTTTTGTCTTTTACCCACTGAGCATGGAGGAGAGAGACAGGCTGATACACAGCATCTGGTTAAAGTCAGGTAAGTAACACTCTGGGGGGAAAAGCCTGAAGTCAGTTGCCAACCTCTTTCTCTTTCTAATATGTTTTTGCAGATGGATAAAAACTGCAGCCAACGGAGGTTTCAATTTTAGGTGATACTTGGGAGGACAAACAAGAAAGAAAGAAAAAGAAGCACTCTGTTCAATCAATGTCCTATCAGCTCTGTTCCATTTCAAACATTGGCATAATGAAAGGGACATAGAATTATGCCATCCCCACGTGTAAAGCTTCTGAGCATAAATACCTTTCACCATTGTTCCACTGGCTCATTTACTTGGGCATCTCCTGCAGGGTCATGGGAGAGGCTCATGGCCTTACAAGGAGGAGCATGGGGCTGGGATCAGGAAGTCTAAGCCCTGCTGTGGTTTTGCTACCCAGTTGCCTTTCGGCCACGGAGGAGACATTTCATTGTTGGACCTTGGTTTCTACATGTGCAAAATAGATATAGCAACATCTGCCTCCCCTGATCCCATGGTCCATATAAGCCTTTTCCTGCTTATGAAGGAGATACTCATGCCAGGGAGCAGAGTCACTGAAGCACTCACCCTACTCTCAGAGTAGAGTACGGAAGACTGCGAAAATGCTCTCATTTTTTCATCGAGCCCCTATCCCACCGTGATGTGGGAAACCAAGTTATTCCAACCTTCTAATCTCAGCCCAGTCCCATGCTCTGGAGCAGTCTTCTTCAGATTGCACAGTTTTTGTTTTGTTTTTGGCAAAATTCCCAGAGTTTCTGGTGTCTCTCCCCTTCCCTTCTCTCACCGAGAAGGTGCCTGGGTATATGAGGGGACTTACTGTATTCTCATGGGTGGAGGGGGGCCGGCATGAATCCACATGGTGTTCTCTGGATCTTCACCATGTCTGCTGCGAGGTGGCTTTCCTGGGCTGCTCCCTGGACTGGTAACCACTGATGTGCAGCTTGTCCTAATTCTTGGCATTTGGCCAGGGTTTGCTGCTGAAGACTATGGGTAGCTTCTGGTTCATCTCCTGTCTTAGCTGAGTCAGAGCCCAGCCCCTTCCCCTCCCACCCCTTCCCCATGCTTTGGGCCCCTGGGTCTGGTTGTGAGGTCAGGACCTAGGCAGTCTATTTCATATCCTTTGGCCACATGGCCATCTTGCTCTCACCACAGTCATCCCTCTCTGGTATGTTTACCAGCCAGCTTCCAACCAGCATCTGTGCTTCACACCCCCCAGGGGGCACACAGGAGATTCTGAGTTCCTTCCACACCACACAGGAACTGAGGGTAGCTTGGGAAATTAAGTTCTAGCTCTTCCACTGTCTAACCACACAGTATTGCTGAGTTTACTCTGATGTGGCCACTCCCAGATTGGTGTGGGGAGCCTGTGTTTCCATTCAGTGTTAAGTGGGGGAAAGGCCTTGTGTTGATTTTAACTTATCTAACACATCTTTCCTCTGGGCCGCCCAGAGACGGAAAATCAAGACCAATGTGTCTCTCCAGCATCTGTCTCTCTCCTCCTTCTTGTGGTCCTTTGAGACAGAAACAGGCAAGGTTCCTACCTCTATAATTCATCATTCTCCTCTTACCCTAAACTACCTAGCTTCATGGCCTACATATCACAGTCAGATTCAGTACTTGTATACATGGGAGCATTTCTACGATCTGATTCGCATCTACAGACTTGGTTCTTGCTATGCTAAATGGGACCTAAAGAAATTTAGAAAATCTCATTTCATTCTCAACAAAGCCTGGTTTTCACAATTATTATTTCTACAAAAATCCCATTCTGGATTGGGAGAACCTGAATATTCACGTTTTTGCATTCATGCTGTAGAAACCTAAAGATAGACTTAATGTCTCTGACAAAATAAAAGTATATAAATAGTATTCAAAAAATGTTAGCCCTATTTGATCCAGATAACCTTCAGAGCTCCTTCCGACTCAAAAGGATTTAATTCCTAATGGTGCTGGAGAACATAGTTTGGAAAGTATGACATACTTTTCAAATGTGTACATATATACTAACTTTATTATTATCATTATTATATTTCCAAAGTACTAGTCTCTCACAAATATGCCTGGGGCAACTTTAACTTTGATGAATGGCCATTTAACATGCTGATTCTGAACAATGCTTAGCAGTATCCAGGAACTTCTCTTCTGGTAAAAACTGTTTCATGAATTAGTTTAAAACATCTGCCTTGAGCGACTTTCCACTCTCTAATGTATTACTTTGGAGATTATAAATCACCTTCCACCTGCTGTGGTCTTTCATTTGGATAACTCATTTTACCCTCACTCCCACCCCTCCATTATCATACCTCCTTAGAGAACAGCTACTGTGACCTGGGAAAGGAATCAGACAAGGTGGGTTCCTCAGCTGTTCGAGAAGGTAGACAAAAAGACAACTCTACTACAGAAGGTGAATTGGCCTTTTTGTAATTTTCTGACCTTCAGATGAATTTGATGTTGGCATCAAGTATTGGAGAAGTAACCGTCCTAGAACAAGGCCACTGGGTTGTTCATCAGAACCACGAAATCAACCTGGGTTAGTTTGCTTTCTGGTCTGATGCCAATGATTTCTGGTCTGATGCCAATGACTCCACCAAATAAGTTCTATCTCTGAGTCTGGTACTGTTATGCCTGGCAAGGATCATGAAGTTACTTGACCTTGGAAACTTACCGGAAAAGATGAAATTAGTACCGAGGCAATTAGAAAACAATATTAAACACCAAACACTGGGGCACCTTCTGTAGGAACAATAGGAGTCCAAGAAGGAAGAGTACCCTGAAGAGATTTCCTAGAAGACTGGAGGGGCGCCTATGCTGGAATAAGCATGAGAAATAACAGATCAAGGAAAAGAAGAGAAAATAACGGATCAAGGAAAAGAACAACAATGACACAGGGATTATATGGACATGTGTTTGGGACTTTGAGGACACCTACTTGACAAGAAGAGAAAGGAGAGAGAATGGATTCATAGGAAAAGTAGACCAGACTGTGGAGGATTTGAAAAACAGCGCTTATGATAGACAACAGGGTGCCATTGTGGTTTTCATAGCATTCGATGTGACAAGGACAGCTGTGCTTTTAGGATGCTCGGAGACAGGTTGGACTCTACTGTGGAAAGTGTTTGAAACTGGGGAGGCCATTGTCTGGTCATTCAACTGGACTATAGGTGGTAGGACAGAAGAGGGCAAAGCAAGTTCTAGACATATACACATTCAGGAAATAGGAATCCCTGATAATTGACTGGATATGAGAACTGAGGGAGAAGGAACTTTATGGTCCTTCAGGATCAGAAATAAGAGGAAAGGTGGTGCCATTGTGAACAAAAAAGTAGCTGATGGGAAAGGAGGGCTCTCATGGGGCGGGAGAGTGGCAGGTGAGGAACCCCATCTAAAAGTAGAGTGATTGGTTTCCATTGGTTATTTGTTTTCTTTCTATTAGTTATTGGTTATGTCCATTGGTTCCAGCTTGGCCCCTCAGCTGTGACAATCAACAAGGACTCAGACGATGTCAAACAACTTGGCAATGTGGGTAGTTCTGTGGACTAGAAACTAGACCTATGGTTCTTCGATCATCAGTTAAAGAAGTCACAAACCTGCCCACCTCACTGGATGGATGTGGGGATGGGTGGCTGCATAGCACTGCAGTTAAGGCTGTGAGGTCATGCTGACTGTTTTCAAATCCTTATTCCACTACTTAGTAGCTGTGTGGTTTGGACAAATTACAAAACCATCTCTGTGCTCAGTTTCCTCATCTATAGCAATGGGCATGACAAGACTTACCTCTAAATGAGAAAAGATATGTTTAGCACTTGATACTCAATACAATGACTCAACTTAGCAATGTGCCAGCAAACATTAAATAAGTACTAAACAATTTATAAATTTCTAAGCTTTCAAAGAAGAGGAAGAATTTTTCTTTTTTGAGAGAGAGTGGGATGGATTGGGGAAAGTATAGGACCTAGAATCTTTGTTCTAATCCTACATCCAACATCAATTACTTGTGTTACTCCAGGAAAGCCTTTTAACCTCTGAATCTCAGTTTCCTTGTTCACTTAAATAATAACGCACATCCTACCTACCATACCATTCTGAAAATAAAGGAGATGATTCATGTGAAGTTAGTTTGTAAGCTATAAATGTTTTACAAAGGAAAGCCATTAATTAGCTGTTATCATCATTAGTATATCAAAGAACTATGCTTCATTTACATGTGATAGTCAGAATGAATACTCAATTCATTGCAAATGCTTTCATCATGTCTGGAAATAGCATTCCATTAAAATCTTATTTGCACAGGTTCCATGATTTAATTGCCTCAGAGGATGTTCAGGAGTCTCCTGAAGAGGAGTGAAGTCTTGGGTTACTTTATATTGGCCTGGGCTTTGGAAATGGGTGGCAGTAACTGAATAGACTCCCTGTTGAGCGTTACGCATTTATTATTTATTTTGGTTAGGGCAACCAACAGCGAGGGGGTGGGATTTGATGGGCTGGAGGGAGACCAGCCTGGTAACTGGTTAAACAGAATTTTCAGTTCTCATCTATCGTTTTAGGAAAATCCTCAGCCTCCCTCATTTCTGATGAATGTCCATTCTGAAATGCATCTCTTCAAAGGCTCCCCATCCCCACTTTCCCCAGCCCAGCAATGCTGAGTCACTCATATGGACGGTTCATATACAAACAAAGCTTTGAAAGGCAGGATAGAAACAAATTCTGACTCGACCTCAAACTGCTCCTGAAGCCCAGGATTCGTGTTCCCATCCTGCACATCAATCTCAGCTCCTGGGGGCTAGCGAGGTGGGAGCAGAGTTCTCGGGCCTGTCAATCAGGTGTGATGCTTTAGGCAGCAAGGACAGCCATTCATTATGTGAGCTTGTCTAGAGTCTGCCTCTTTAGTGTCTCTGTGTTCCTTCACAGAACTTAGTTCTAACAGTGGCCTTGGACCAGAATGAAGCAGAGATTTGAAGTTGACATCACCTTCCTCTGGCATATGAGAAAGACAACCTCCTCTCTCCTTCCTTTCATTGTTTATTTGTGCAGTTTTAATTTTTTGGAGATTGCATTCATTTACTTCTAAGTTCTTTTTAGGTATTGAAAATCCTAATTGCTGCTTGCAAAAAATGGCACAAGCCTCCCAACTTCTGCCGTGAATGTCCATTTGGCAGAGCCATTGTGCTCCGCCTCGGTCATGGGGCCAATCTGAAATATAGGTATGTTTTCTACACACAGGGTACAACTCACAGCTCCATAAACAGGGACCTGTCCATGGCCTCGTTCCTCCCAGTGTGTGGCAATGATACTAGACGAATGGGCCCCAGCTCTGGCTTAGGCCTTTAGGCTCTGAGCAAGGGGCTTTGCCTGCCACCCAGCTCCCAGAAATCTTTTTTTTAAATGTTTATTTATTTCTTTTTGAGAGAGAGACACCGAGAGAGAGTGCACACACAAGTAGGGGAGAGGCAGAGAGAGAGGGGGAGACACAGAACCGAAGCAGGCTCCAGGCTCCGCGCTGGCAAAACAGAGCCCAACTCAGGGCTTGAACTCATGAACTGTGAGATCGTGACCTGAGCCGAAGTCCAATGCTCAAGCTGCTGGAGCCACTCGGGAGTCCCCCTCCCCTGCCCCCAGAAATCTTTATATTAGCAGCCTTTGTGAATAAAGCACTCTCAGAGTCCCTGAAAAATAAGTAACTATGGTATATCTCAGAATGTAGGACTTTTTCTTTCACTTCACAGAGTATTGAGGTGAGATTTGGAAATCAGAATTATACACATTTAGTACTGTTGGTATGGATTTATAAGGTAGGGGACCACTAGATAGGTTCTTGCCAATATTTTTCAACTGACAGTATTCACCTTTTCCAAATCCTTTATTTAGGCAGAGGGGGAGGTCAGAAACCTGGCTTCTATTCTAAAAGCACAGACATTGGGGTGCCTGGGTGGTTCAGTTGGTTAAGCGTCCGACTTCGGCTCAGGACATGATCTCACGGTTGGTGAGTTTGAGCCCCGCGTCGGGCTCTGTGCTGACAGCTCAGAGCCTGGAGCCTGCTCCAGATTCTGTCTCCCTTTCTCTCTGCCCCTCCCTGGCTCATACTCTGTCTCTGTCTCTCTCAAAGATAAATAAACATTTAAAAAAAATTTTTAAAGCACAGACATTTTCTTTTTTTTATTCAAAGTGAATTTTATGTGTATTATCTGCATATAATTATAAGCAAACAATCTGTTCATTCTTGCGGTTCACATATAATCATATATAAGTTTCTTATCCAGCTTTTGAAAAATCCCAGGATAGTTAACATGCAGTGTTATATTAGTTTCAGGTGCACAATATAGTGACTCAATAATTCTATACATTACTCATGGCTCATCATGATAAGTGTACTCTTAATCCCCTTCACCTATTTCACCCACCCACCCCCCCCACCTCCCCTCTGGTAACCATCAGTTTGTTCTCTATAAGTTAAGAGTCTGTTATTTTGGTTTATCTCTTTTTCTCTGATCATTTGTTTTGTTTCTTAAATTCCACATATGAGTGAAATCATACGATATTTGTCTTTCTCTAACTGATTTATTTCACTCAGCATAACATTCTCTAGTTCCATATTGTTGCAAATGGCAAGATTTCATTCTTTTAATGGCTGAGAAATAAAATGTTGTGTATATAGACCACCTCTTCTTATCCATTCATCGATCAATGGACACTTGGGCCACTTCCACAGCTTGTTTATCGTAAATAATGCTGTAATAAACATGGGGGTGATTATATCTTCTCAAATTAGTGTTTTCATATTCTTTGGGGGTAAATGGTAGTGGAATTACTGGATTGTATGGGAGGTCTATTTTTAAGTTTTTGAAGAATCCCCATACTGTTTTCCACAGTGGCTGTACCAGTTTGCATTCCCACCAATAGTGCACAAGGTTTCCTTTTTCTCCACATCCTCGCCAACATTTGTTGTTTTTTGTCTTTTTGATAATAGCTATTCTGACAGGTGTGAGGTGATATCTCATTGTGGTTTTGATTTGCATTTCCCTGATGAGGAGTGATGTTGAGCATCTTTTCCTGTGTCTGTTGGCCATCTGGATGTCTTCTTCAGAGAAGTGTCTGTTCATGTCTTCTGCCCACTTTTTAATTGGATTATTTGGGGTCTTTTGATGTTGAGTTGTAAAAGTTCTGTATATATTTTGGATACTAACCCTTAATCAGATATGTCATTTGCAAATATTTTCTCCCGTTCCATAGATTGTCTTTTAGTTTTGTTGATTGTTTCTTTTGCTGTGCAGAAGCTTTTTACTTTCATCTAACCTCAATGTTTTAGTTTTGCTTTTGTTTCCCTTGCCTCAGGAGACGTATCTAGAAAAATGTTGTTATGGCCAATGTCAGAGAAATTACTGCCTGTGCTCTCTTCTAGAATATTTATAGTTTCAAGTCTCACATTTACGTCCTTCATCCATTTTATTTTTGTGTATGGTGTAAGGAAGTGGTCCAGTGTCATTCTTTTGCATGTAGCTATACAGGCAATTTCTTTTTTTAAGTGCATTATATTCAAAGTAAAAATATATTTGCACTTATCCCCATTTAAATTCACCACGTGAACATCTAATGTAATTATTTTACAGCAGTGTACCTGGGAATGAAGCTGTGGTTTTCAGTCTTCCAGCTAGCCTTCCCAGCAGAGTGGATTTAGACAGAGGAAGCAGAGTGACTTAAGTAATTTGTAACAAGATCCCATTTCTCTTGCATCAGGAGGCTTTCAGAAAGGGAAACTGCACCTTTTGGACTTTGAAAATAATTACCTTGTAAAAATTAGAAACCCTGAGAGACTTTAGCATAAAAGTTCTGCTAAGTAGCAAAGTATCCAAAAAAAATTGGGTTCTAGGGAACACTTTCGTCTCACTTTTGCCAGACTCCTGGCCCTGCATTCCCAATGAATTCAGAGAGGCAGGTTTCTGCAAAGACAACTTTATACAGAAGTATAAACACTTGGCAATTCCAGCCCAGGGAATCGTGAGAAGATTAACCCTACATCTTTCCTTCTTTCTTCCAGTTCTACTAAGAAGGCAATCTGGCACCATGAGAAATTAGCCTATGTGCATCATTCTGTTGAATCAACTGAATGCCCCCTCACTTTAGGCTAGTCAGGCAAAAGATAGATGGCAACTGACTTTCCATCATCAGTGATGACAAGCAAGGAAGATTCTCCTCATTCCCTTTCCAAGTTCTTCTCTGTCCAGTGTACTCAACTGTTTGTGGTTTTAGGTGGAGCAGCTGTAGTTTCAAGTTTAGAAATGGAAAGTGTAGCACTGACTCCCCTCACATCATGGTTGTTAACTTATCATTTATGGTGCATTTCAGTGAGCCTTACATGGTGGCTATGTATGTCTTAACTCCCATCTGGATAATTTTGCATAGAACCCAGAAACACTCAGGGTCTATGTAAAACAACAACAACAAACACAAACAAAAAGCCCTTAAAAAGCAACAACAACAAAAACCCAATACAGACCAGTTACTGGTTCTTATCCTAGTCTAACATCCTGTGCTTCTGCAGTGACCTATGAAGCATCTTTCACTTTCTAGGTAACTAAACAAATGTTACCAACTGACGCAGGCTCCGAACCAATGGGGCCAAGGTATGCAGTCAACTGGAAATGTTTTATATCCATGGGGGTGGGCTGACATGCTCTCATAACCTGGGTCTGGAGCCTGGTGTGCCTGGGATGAGCACCTCCAGAGACTGAGTGTCACCTACAAGTTCTGCCCTGCATCCAGGCATCCTACAGTAGACCGCAGTGAGTCCAGTCCCCTTGAACTTGGTCATTTGAATTGCTGCACTCCTTTTGTTCTCTTTCTTTCAGCATGGTCTTCCTTGACCTACTCCCAGTGACCCCCAGGTCCTACAAGTGAACTGCATCTTGTTTTCTGTATTACTAATGTTCACAAGATAATTGCATTAGTTAGAATAGGCTACGTTGTGCTGTGATAACTGATTAACTTGCAGACCCCAAAGTTGGACACAAACAAGATTTATTTCTTGCATATGTCCGTTGCAAGTCAAGGGTGGGGGTATGTGCGTTGAGAAAACTCCACTCCAGCAAATCACTCAAGGATCCAAGCTGATGGAGATCTACCGTCTGTAGCTGCACCATCTAGCACGCATGACTCCTTTGGTCTCAGGAGGGAGAAAGAGACCGGACCTGTCGCCTGCTCCCAAGCTTTCACACTTCAGCCAAGAGGTGATAGATGTCACTGCAGCTAACATCCTATTGACCTAAACGAGTCACATAGCTCTGCCTAACCACAGACGGCTGGGCAGTCTGGTCTTCTATGTGCCTACAGAGGAGAGGCAGATATTGGTGAGGACACTAAGAATATTTATCATAATGCTTATACTTTTTTCAGGCATGAATTATTTATTTACTTAACGTAATGAATAAACGCCGGGCACCACAGAACAGTGAGACGTTTCATAAATCCCAATAAGTGTGCCTCCAGAGCTTCAAGCAGGAATATGCCAAGTTCAGAGTTTGGTTTTTTTTTGGTTTTTTTCTTCCATTGAAGAGGTCAAAGACCAAAAGTATTTTGAAGAGTGCTGTTTTAGATAGCCAGGCTCCATGGCAGCAACTAAGAAACCCTGAATAGTGGGACCGTGCCACACTGAAGAGCCTCCAGCTAATTAATCCCGTGGCAGTTCGTGGTTTCATCAACGCGCAGGCATGCAGATTCCGCCTCAGTCTGCGCTCAGAATTCATCTTTAGCATGGCAGGCTGTGCCAGTTCTGAGATGCCAGAGTTTAACTTACTGGAACAGAAACCACATCAAAAAGCCAGTCACATGACAGCACCAAGGAACTCAAACCCCACATCAGAACGCCTTGGCTAGTGCAGAAGTCCTGAAATGTAATGTGTATTCTTCACTGGGAATTCAGAACATGTGGGTCCAGTCCTAAGTATAGCCTACCCTTAAAGTGTTTTTAATTAGGAATTGAGACACTCGGGCGTTAGTGGCCAACGTTGACCTGGTTATGAGACGAAGACTACATTTTACGTGTCTTCTAGAGAACTTAAGTGACCTGCAGACAGTAGGTATTCAAAAAGGCTTTTCTTTATGACGATAATATGTTGTGTGACTTACGGTAGAAGGGATAAAACCCAGTTGGATTTACACTCCTGGTTCCTTCAAGGACAGAGACACATAGTCAGGTGCTGCCTTCTTGACAATGAGCAGGAAAGGCTGGTCATTTTCAGGATCTGAGAACCACCAACAAGCTTTCGTTGTTGACAAAACAACAACAGTTTACACAACTTATTGTATGCTTGCTCAGCTCTAAGCACCACCCGAAGAACTTTACAGACATAACCTCACACATTGTCTCAACTACCCACGAGTAAAGGTACAGTTATTACCCTTTTTAGGCAAACGGAGAAAGTGAGGCTTACAAAAATTAAGGCACTTGTCCAAAATCATAAATTGAGGAAGCAGAGCTGGGCTCTAACATAGATCTGTCCGATCGCAAAGTCCATGTGTGTTTCAAAACAATTTCCTTTTAACAACACAACTAATAACAAAATGTAAACACACAAAAATGAAGAGAGAATGAAAGAAATATCCTTTTACTCCGCCACCCAGTATTCACTGTCCCAATTTGGGGTACGTATACCTTGGACTTTTCTTATTCAGATGTTACTTACAAGCGACTTGAACTTGCTTAGGCTACCCTTGTTCTTGGACTGTGTCTACCTTCAACATGTTTATGTCAACATTACTGGAATCATCCCCCCAAGAACACAATCCAATACAAAAAAGAACTGCCAAACAGTGAAGATTTTACCAAAGGGTTTGTGACAACCTAGAGGAGAGTCCCCACAGCCCATGTAGCAAAATTATCCCCGATTCACACTTTTTAAAAAAAAAGTGTATTTATTTACTTATTTATTTATTTAGAGAGCAAGCACGAGAGAGAGTTAGGGAGGGGCAGAGAGAGAGGGAGACAGAGAGGGAGAGACAGAATCCCAAGCAGGATCCATGCTGTCAGCAAAGAGCCCCATGTGGGGCTCGAGCCCACAAACCGTGAGATCATGACCTGAGTCAAAATCAAGAGTCACTTAACTGACTGAGCCACCCAGGCACCCCCGAATCACTCTTTTAAACTACTCACCTTCTCCGCTTCTGCCACCTTGAGACAACTCTTCCTTTTCTCTTGAGAAATAATTTTTCATTATCTTTTTCTAATTTGCTCCCTTACCCATTGCCCTGTTCAGGAAAACAACATGTTATTCTCAGGATCCTCTTAACCGTAGAGGTTAGAATCATAAATAGTGAAAAATTTTACTCTCATCTCTCTTACACATATTTTCTTTAAAAAAAAAATGGGTTTATACTGTTTATAACCCACTTTGCTTTCCTTAAGAGTAGGTGTTATGGGAGAAATCTTAAACCTCTGTTTGTGATTGTTTTACTTGATTGATGTGAAAAGAAAAGCAGGTGTCAGCCTGTGCATTGGGAAATTTCTGGTAGGATACCGTTACAATCATATCCTTTGAGTCATAAAAGTCACTCTGACTGTATTTCGTTTAAGTTTCAGTATATTTTGCTTTAGAGAATACTGTTGTAATGGACAATTTTTTTTAACTTTCTGTAGTTTTTTAAAATATTTATTTTTGAGAGAGAGAGAGAGAGAGAGAGAGAGAGAACAAGCTGGGGAGAGGCAGAAAGAGAGGGAGGCCCAGGATCCCAAGCAGGTTCCATGCTGATAGCAGAAAGCCTGACGTGGGGCTCAAGCTCACAAACTGAGGTCATGACCTGAGCTGAAGTCAGACCTCAACCAACTGAGCCACCCAGGTGCCCCATAATAGAGAGATTTTTTAAAAGATCATCAAGGGGTGCCTAGATGACTCAGTCGGTTAAGCATCCGACTTTGGCTCAGGTCGTGATCTCATGGTTTGTGAGTTTGAGCCCCATGTTGGGCTCTGTGCCAACAGCTCAGAGCTTGGAACCTGCTTCAGAATCTGTGACTCCCTCTTTCTCTGCCCCTCCCCCACTCACACTCAGTCTCTCTCTGTCTCTCAAAAAATAAATAAGTGTTAAAAAACTTTTAAATAAATAAATAATAAAAGGTCATCAAGACCTGACCAGATAAATGTTTTGTTTCTGACGCTAGACAAACCATTTTATTAAGCAAGATAAAGCGGTTGTGCTGATAAAGAGTTAAACTCTATTTTTCTTCACATTGTCCTGCATATAGTCTTCTTTCTATGCCTTTGGATTAAAAAACCCGGGGCGCCTGGGTGGCGCAGTCGGTTAAGCGTCCGACTTCAGCCAGGTCACGATCTCGCGGTCCGTGAGTTCGAGCCCCGCGTCGGGCTCTGGGCTGATGGCTCAGAGCCTGGAGCCTGTTTCCGATTCTGTGTCTCCCTCTCTCTCTGCCCCTCCCCCGTTCGTGCTCTGTCTCTCTCTGTCCCAGAAATAAATAAACGTTGAAAAAAAAAATTAAAAAAAAAACCCACTAAGAGAGGGGCACCTGGGTGGCTCAGTCGGTTAAGCGTCCGACTTCAGCTCAAGTCATGATCTTGCAGTTCGTGAGTTCGAGCCCCATGTCGGGCTCTGTGCAGACAGCTCAGAGCCTGGAGCCTGCTTCGGATTCTGTGTCTCCCTCTCTCTCTGCCCCTCCCCCACTCATGCTTTGTCTCTCTCTGTCTCAAAAAATAAGTAAAAACATTAAAAAAATTAAAAAAAAAAAACCACTAAGAGAAAAACCTGAGCCTCATTTCTGGTGAAACAGCTATGAGGAGATGCACCAATGGGAGCAGACAAGCTTCTGACAGCCAAGAATTCCTCATGTGAGAGAGCTGAGCTCCAGTCTGGGGGCGGAGCTGCTGGTCCACATTCAGTTTACCTAAATTAGTGGTCTTCACATATTTTTGATCACATACTAGGTGGTGAACTAAAGATGGCCACACAAATACCTAGGGATAAATTTAACCAAGGAGATGAAAGACTTGTACTGAAAACGATAAGACATTACTGGAAGAAATTGAAGATGACACAGATAAATAGATATACTGTGCTTAGATTGGAAAAATTAACATTGTTAAAATAACCATTCTACTAAAAGTAATCTACAGATCCAATATAATCCCTATCAAAACATCCGTAATATTTTTCACAGAACTAGAACAAATAGTCCTAAAATTTGTACGGAACCACAAAAGACTCCAAATAGCCAAAGCAACCTTGAGAAAGAAGAACAAAGCTGGAGGTATCACAGAACCAGATTTCAAACTGTGCTACAAAGCTACACTAATCAAAACAGCATGGTACTGAAACAAAAATAGATACATAGATCGGTGGAACAGAGTAGAGAGCCCAGAAATAAATCCACACTTATATAGCGACTTAAGCTATGACAAAGGAAGCAAAACATTCAGTGGAGAAAAGGCTCTTCAATAAATGGTGCTGGGAAAACTGGACAGCTAATGCACAGAATGAAACTGGACCACTTTCTTTTTTTTTTTTTAATTTTTTTTTCAACATTTATTTATTTTTGGGACAGAGAGAGACAGAGCATGAACGGGGGAGGGGCAGAGAGAGAGGGAGACACAGAATTGGAAACAGGCTCCAGGCTCTGAGCCATCAGCCCAGAGCCTGACGCGGGGCTCGAACTCACGGACCGCGAGATCGTGACCTGGCTGAAGTCGGACGCTTAACCAACTGTGCCACCCAGGCGCCCCTGGACCGCTTTCTTATGCCATACACAAAAATAAACTCAAAATGGATTAAAGACCTAAATGTGAGACCTGAAACCATAAAACTCCTAAAAGAAAACATAGGCAGTAGTCTCTTGGACATCAGCCTTAGCAAACATATTTATGTGTCTGTCTCCTCAGGCAAGGGAAACAAAAGCAATAGTAAACTATTGGGACTTCATCAAACTGAAAAGCATTTGCACAGCAAAGAAAATCATCAACAAAATAAAAAGGCAACCTACTGAATGGGAGAAAAGATTTGCAAATGACACAAATGGTAAGGGATTAGTATCCAAAATATATAAAGAATTCATACAACTCAACACCACTTATTCCACTTTTTCAGTGGAACTGAATAAGCATTTTTCCAAAGAAGACATGCAGATGGACAATGGGTACATGAAAAAATGCTCAACATCACTCATCATCAGGGAAATGCAAATCAAAACCGCAATGAGATATCACCTCACACCTGTCAGAATGGCTAGTACCAAAAAAGATGAGAAATAACAAGAGTTGTTGGGAAGGATGTGGAGAAATGGGAAACTTGTACACTATTGGTGGGAATATAAGTGTGGAAAGCAGTATGGAGACTCCTCAAAAACCTGAAAATAGAAATACCATATGACTCCATAATTCCACTTCTGGGTATTTACCTAAAGAAAACAAAAGCATTAATTTGAAAGCTATATGCACCCTTATGTTTAGTACAGCATTGTTTATATAATAGCCAAACTACGGAAGCAACCTAAGTGTCCGTCCACAGATGAATGGGTAAAGAAGATATATATATACACACACATATACATACAATGGAATATTACTCAGCTGTAAAAAAGAACGAAATCTTGCCATTTGTGACAACATGGATGGCCCTACAGGATATTATGCTAAGTGAAATAACTCAGACAGAAAAAGACAAATACCACATGACTTCACTTATATGTGGAAACTAAATAACAAAACAAATGAACAAACGAATAAGAAAAACTGAAATAGACTCAGAAAACTTGCTGGTGGTTGTCAGAGGGAGGTGAGGTGGAGGATGGGTGAAATAAGAGGTACAAATTTCCAATTATAAAACAAATAAGTCAGGGGATGAAAAGTGCAGCATAGAAAATATAGCCAATAATATAATAATTTTTAAGGTAACAGATGGTAATTATACTTATGATAAGCATTTCACAATGTATATGTGTAAAGTGCAGAATCACTAGGTTGTATGCCTGAAACTAGTGTAGTATCGTATGTCAACTATGCTTCAATAAAAAGTTTTAAAAAGTAGGGTAACCTGATACTTCATTTAAAAATGGCATCTAAGGGGCACCTGGGTAATTCAGAAGGCTGAGCGTCCGACTTTGGCTCAGGTCATGATCTCACAGTTTGTGAATTTGAGCCCTGGGTCAGGCTCTGTGCTAACAGCTCAGAGCCTGGAGCCTGCTTTGGATTCTCTGTCTCTCTCTCTCTCTAAAAAATAAATAAACATTTTTTAAAAAGGCATCTAATTTTAGAAACAAATATTTTCTTGCCATGAAATTGAACTTGTTACATTTTCCATTCTTGGGTGGCAAAATACTTGTTTATAAAGCCAGTCACGAAAAAAAGAGAAAAAAATTAAATTAAGATGGCCACAGCTTCTTTCACAGACCACTTACTGAGAGATAGGTTGGTTCTATGCCTCTTCCCTTGAATCTTGAATGGATTCCTGAATAGCTTTTACCAGTAGAATATGATGGAAATGACACTTTGGTATTTTCTTACTCCAGGCCTTAAGAGACTGGCAGCTTCTACCTCCCATCTCTTGAAATATTCCCTCTCAGAAGCCAGATCCCATTCTGTGAGGAGGCCCAAGCAGCCTAATACAGATGCCACATGGAAAAGAACTGAGATGTCCCTCTCCCCTAGCCAACAACCCTGGCTGCACTCCCAACTGATACCTAGCACCAGCTTGCCAATCATCTTGGAAGCCATCTTGGAAATGGATCTCCTAGATCCAGTTGAGCTATTCTAACTCATGCTGCTTCTTGCAAAGATAAATGTCCTAGGTGAGTCCTTCACAAATATCCAATCCGCAAGACTGAACAAAATAAAATGGTGTTATAAGCCATTCAGTTTCCAGTTTGTTACACAGCAGTAGATACCCAGAACACAACTTTATCATCAAAAACATTTAGCAATCGTTGTATACTTATTTGTTACATATTATCCAGTTGTATTATATATATTATAAAACATATCAGAAATAGAAACTAAAAAAGAGTTATCCATAGATAGAAATTCTACAACTTTCTTCTTACAACCCAGTGGTTTGTTTTGAGCATATACACATTTTGGTGACCAGTGGTCTAGAATAGATGATGCATAAGACTCAACTCACTGCCAATAAATAACCTTGCAATACTAGTGAAGTGTTTGAAAACGGACATGGTCCAAGAGGGGATAATTAACCACACATCTATGGAGAACGAAATTTGGCCTAAATAAGAACATCCAAACTGTAAAAAAAAAGAGGCAACTTTTTCCACTTCTCTATTTCTCCCATTTTAATTAGCACAACCAATAAGTAGATTGTTTTTGTTTTGTTAAAAAAAACATGGGGTTAAGAGTGAACAATTTATACATATCTTGTTGGGGCCTAGGGAGAATTTAGGTGTACTAGTCCAAAGCCATTCCACAATATGTGAATATTATTCCAGGTCGGCAAATAAAAGTCCACATCATTATTTGAATAAATACATGGTATTCCAATGGGTGGACATACTATTTTGATCCATCACTTGTCATTTGATATCCTGGCTGTTTTCCAACTTTTGGTGGTTATAATAGTCATTCTTATAGCTAAATATTTGCATAATCCTTTTTATTTAATTATTTCCCTATTTAATTATTTGGTGATTGTAGTAGTCATTCCTATAGCTAAATATTTGCATAATCCTTATTATTTAATTATTTCCTCTAAATTATTTAATAATTTAATTATTATTATTTTATTTAATTATTTTATTTAATTATTTAGGATGCATTCTTAAAGGTGGAATTGTTGATTATGGGCAAATGCTGGTTATGAATAAGCATTGGCAAATTTCTCTCCAGAAAGTTTGCACCAGTTGATACTTTCCCCAACAGTGTCCATTTTCTAGCATCTTCAACAACACGTGGTACCATAATTTCAACTATACTTGGCTCTAAATTTAATATAAAGAGTGCTCTATATGTATACATATGTATTTTATGCATTAAATTTATGCTTTGATTTTAGCTTTGTGCCTATTTGGCCTTTTTATTGTATTAAGGTGCCTCAGATTTTTTTTTCTTGGTGTGGAAAGGAATAAAGCATACTATAAATAAACGGTTTTAAAGAGGTAATTTTGAGGGGCGCCTGGATGGCTCAGTTGGTTAAGTGTCCGACTTCAGCTCAGGTCATGATCTCACAGTTTGTGGGTTTGAGCCCCGCGTTGGGCTCTGTGCTGACAGCTCAGAGCCTGGAGCCTGCTTCAGATTCTCTCTCTCTCTCTCTCTCTCTCTCTCTCTCTCTTCCCCTCCTCTGCCCCTGCTTACACTCTGTTTTCTTTCTCTCTCAAAGATAAATAGGACGCCTGGGTGGCTTAGTCGGTTGGATGTCCAACTTCATCTCAGGTCATGATCTCACGGTTCATGAGGTAGAGCCCCGCGTCAGGCTCTGTGCTGACAGCTCGGAACCTGGAGCCTGCTTCGGATTCTGTGTCTCCCTCTCTTTCTGCCCCTGCCCTGCTCATGCTTTGTTTCTCTCTCTCAAAGATAAATAAATGTTAAAAAAATTTTTTTTAAATAAATAAACATTAAAGAGGTAATTTTGTAATTCTAGGAGAGACAGAAATGGTGGTTTTATTAGTCAATAACTCCTTTCATTTGCAAGTGTCATAGATACAACTCCAATTGGCTTAGGCAGAATAGGAATGATTGGCTCACTGAAGTTTCAGGCGCCGCTGGACTCAGTGGTTCAAATGATAGCAGCGATCTCACCATCTCTCAGCTCTGGTAGCCTCTGCTTGCCTGCATTCTCAGTCAGACTCTTGCTTCATGTAAGCAAGGACCCAGAGAAAGAGAATGCATCTTTCCCAAGAGCTTTAGTGAAAGGCCCAGAGAAGACTGTGATTGGTCATCTTGGGTCATCTTGGTCATACCTGGGCCAATTATGTGACCAGGATAATAGAATTCTCTGGTTGGCCAGGGTTTATAGTTCCCTATCTTCAAATAGGGATTTGGTGGGTTTTACCAGTCAAACTAGATGGATACTACAGAATTGGGGGCTGGGTGATTCCCAAAGGAAGGGATGCTGGGTAGAAAAAAAAGCACATGTCCAGTTGAGCAGATTTGACGGGGTCTGACCAACCCACAGCTCTCTCTGGGTTGTAATGAATGGTGACGGTGATTTGATAGTTCTATCCCATCACAAGGTGTTTCTATCACAAGGTCAAGGAGCCAGAAAACCTGGGATTAGTCCTATCTTTCACTGCTACTTGTGGGAGCTCTCTGAGCTTCAGATATCTTATTTATCAAAGGGAAAGATTAATCCCCACCTTACCTGCCTCAGATGATCCTGGTAAGGCTCAAATGAAATTATGAATGTAACAGTGTTTGCCAAAAATAAAACATCATGCAAATATACCTTGCATACAAATAAAAAAAAAATAAAACTAGGAAATGGTGTGTGTTCCCAGTGGTAGTTTTGCATGAGAACCCCCTTGAGTAGTCAAATGGAAAAATCAGCATGTCGTGGATCTGAGGCCTACACCCTCCTTAACCTTGGCTCCATCTAAGCTGCCTGTTTTAATTGTGCTGGAAGTCATATTGAACTGCTGTCCTCAGGAAGCAGGAAAGGGTGGTGGCCATAATCACCACTAAAAGTTGAAAATGGTATTGACATCACACATGCTAGTGTCCTTCTAGGAAAATTTGTATCCTGTCTTTGCTTTCCATCTAATTAACAAGTCTGTGACCTTCCCCAGCACAGGAATGACCCACAGTCCAATGTGAAGCGGCAAGCAGCACCAAAGTGCATCTGGGCAGCCGTGGGCAGCAATCCTGCTGAATCTCAGTTCAGGGCAGGGCCAGAGAAAGAAGCCAGGCATGGAAGCTCTCTGAGAAGCTGAGGTCTTCTGCTTGACATTTTTGTTTGGAAATAGCCACATGCATGCAGGGAATTATGCAGGAGGCCTGTTTTCCACCTAGTTACCCAGGGGAACCTGTGCTAATTGTTCGCCACCAACAACACGGAGTAGTTCACGCTCTGAACCGAACAGGTATGCAAGACTTTCACGGATGTCCCTACTCACATTTGCCAGGATATGGAAGGAGATGGGAAGCCTGTCTGGAAAGTTGCAGCCAGCCTTAGACCAGGGAATGCTCACATGCAGGCAACTGTTTGTAGATGGGTGATTTGAGAAATGTACCAACTCCCAAAAGGCAACCCGCTCCCCTTCAAGACCACCAGGTTGCTGTCTAAAATTCCCACAATCCTGGGGCGCCTGGGTGGCTCAGTTGGTTAAGTGGCCGACTTCGGCTCAGGTCATGATCTCGCGGTCCGTGAGTTCGAGCCCCGCGTCGGGCTCTGTGCTGACAGCTCAGAGCCTGGAGCCTGTTTCAGATTCTGTGTCTCCCTCTCTCTGACCCTCCCCCGTTCATGCTCTGTCTCTCTCTGTCCCAAAAATAAATAAACATTAAAAAAAAATTTACAAAAATAAATAAATAAATAAATAAATAATTCCCACAATCCTCTCTCTGCTGACAGCTCAGAGCCCGGAGCCTGTTTCAGATTCTGGGCCCCCCTCTCTCTGACCCTCCCCCATTCATGCTCTGTCTCTCTCTGTCTCAAAAATAAATAACTGTTAAAAAAAAATTAAAATTCCCACAATCCTGACAATTCTTTTAGAGGTATTTCCCTAATATCCTAAGTGGAGTGTTCCTATGAAAACTTTTGTAAGCTGAAGCAAAAGTTGTAAAGCAAAAAACAATTACCATTAGTAATTTTGAACATTCCCAGACCCCAAAAATGACCTGTCTTAGGCTGTTCTGATACCTTAGGACGCATTTAGCTAATGAATGCACAAAATACATGAAGATAAGCACAGATGCTCATAGTTCAAGCTATGGTGGGTTGGTACTGAGACGCTGAGTGTAGTTCCCAGGGAAGGAGTTTGGCGGGGCCACTCTTGCTGCTCAGGGCCCCGTGCGGCCTCTCTAACGGCTTGCTGCAAAACAAACGCTGAACGCTATTTTTTATTTCACTTTCCATTTTTATTCATAAAAGCGAAAATACTCTTTGAATTTCTTTCAGTTAGCAAAAACAGGTCTTTCATAAAAGCAAAGTGGCTTAAGGCAGATTAAAAAAAAAGTTTATTTATTTATTTTGAGAGAAAGAGAGAACAGGACATGGACAAGAAAGAGAGGAGAGACAGAGAGTATCCCAAGCAGGCTCCACACTGTTAGCACAAACCCAGCGTGGGCTCGATCCCACAAACCATGAGATCAAGGCCCGAGTGGAAATCAAGAGTCAGATGCTTAAACAACTGAGCCACCCAGGTGCCCCAAAGGCAAACTTTCTAAAACCAGGGGATACCTGTTTCTCCCAAAAGCCCTCTTAAATGTAAATATAGGGAGACAGTAAGGCAGGTGAGGAAAAAGACTAACAAATCCATTAAATCATTATCTTCCAAGAACAGTAATCTGTGGGGGCCAGAAGGAGGACACGAGGTATTTGAGGGAGATGAAGTCTTGAAGATCAATTTTGCCTGTCTCTGAGGCTCAGCTCTGCGTATTAAAAAGTATTTAAAATGTATCACCGCAGACGATCACATCTCCACCCACTTGGTCACGTCTGACCTCATGTCTTGATTTAAATAAAGAGGACAAGACAGCAGGCTTCATCTGTCATTTTGACTGCGGATTTTGCTAAATGATTGTTTATATCTCAGTACCCTGTTGGAGACTTCTGAGATTTGAGTTTCCCTGGCTGGAACTGGTTTTCAGTACAAATCTGTAAAAACAAAATCTGCGTTTTGTTGATTTCCAGATGGTATCTGTTAACGTTAACGCTGCTGCTTCGGGAACACTTTCGAGCTTATTTTTCTCTTCCTAAACAAAATGACGTTCTGGGCCCAAGGGCAGTTTCCCTCCATTTTGTGCTGCTTGGATTCTTAGTAGCCTGTTCTTTTGCTCTTTCTGAGCAATTCTTTTGCCTCCGATTAGTGACTAGAACTCTGTTTGCTGACTGTCCAGTCACTGCTTTCATTGGCTGTGGCGCCCCCATTCAGAGAATCTGCATTACTTCATGACATATGGCACAGTGCACACTTTGAAAGCTAAGAACTGGAAAGTTTCTCTTTTGGCAACGTTTCCCCCAGTCGCCCAAGCAATTTCCACATGCAACACTTTCCATACTCATTGAGCACAGAGTTTAGAGGGTTTGAAATAAAAGACTCTCAGGTTTTCAGGCCCGGCCAAAACCAGCCGTGTCCGCCAGATGCCAATGGAACCAACCAGTTCAAACAATTTGGTCCGAAGCATCATTCAGTGCAGAGGAATTGAGGGGTCTCCTGTCTCATTACGTGGGTAGCCTTAATAACATATCCCCCCACCCTGTCCCCAGGCTGACATTTAGCCTAGTTATAAAATCAAGCAATGAGACGGTCAGCTTTTGTAACAGTAGGGCTTCTGCTTCTGAAAAGAAATGCCAGCGGAGATGTTGCTGAGAGAAAAGACAAGAATTATCGTCGCGATGGGTGTCTCTGGCCAGGGCAGCAGAGTAAAACCTTGGCACTGGGACCTAATGACAGTCACAGACTGTCCTCTGAGGGGCATGCAGCAATGGGAGAGCCAAGTCAACTCACTTGGGAGTGCTTTGAGCTCTGGTCAAGCAAAGAGAGGGCACATGGAGTATTCAACAGCCCCCTACGTCACCAGAGAGGCCAGTTGGAGCAAGGAGCAAGCCAGAAGACATAGGAAAGTTCGCTGGACCCCCCAGGATGCTGAGGACACATCTGAAGCCCTCCTTCTAGTAAGTCACACAGGCCTCTTCCTCTGTGACCCAGACACTATCTTAGGGTGAGACGGAGAAACAGGAGTATTTTTATCCATGAAAGACTGACCTCTCTACTCAAAGGGACTGTATACATTATTCAAGCTATAAACTAAGTTGGACAGTTAGTTACTTTTTCTGCCTTCTAACCAGTGGGTGAGGAGGACTGAGGAGGAAGGCCAGCAAAGTCACAGACAAAATAAACTAATTGTACCTTCTCCCCACAGTCCTGCTGCAATGTGGATTGATTCTGTCATCCTACGACAAGAAAAGCAGGACGGGGCCCCTCTCTGCTCCTCAGCCCGCACTGTACCTGCACCTTCACCTAGAAACAGAATCCTCTGGGCTTTTGCTCTGGCCCAGATCCTCCCTGTTGATGACTGGCTGGGATTTCACTCCGACCGCTGCTGCAGACGTGGGCTCCTGGGTTCTTCTATCCCTCGTTTATTTGCTGTGACCACACATTTGGTGTTTGCTGGTTTCCCCTCTGCACATTCTCTTCCCAAATCTTGTCCCTTGGGGAGTTCTTTGTTCTCTTCCACTGTTCCAAAGGGGCAGGGCCAGGCCCGCGACTCAGACTGACCCCAAAGCAATGAACGCGGAGACAGAAAGAAATCCTTGAGAAGAGTCTCAAAGCTACGTGCAAACTGACAAAAGGCAGGCTCCTTCAGGACATCTCATATAGGAGCAGTGTATCTAGAATTAAGCCAACAATAGATCTAAATTTAAGGCCAAGAA
Source organism: Felis catus (assembly GCF_018350175.1). Taxonomy (NCBI): domain Eukaryota; kingdom Metazoa; phylum Chordata; class Mammalia; order Carnivora; family Felidae; genus Felis; species Felis catus. Next base: position 43,969,404 of record NC_058371.1, on the reverse strand, counting down.
AAGAAAAAGGGCCTATTACGTTTCTAACGGCTCCCTGCTAAGGACGGTACCTCCTCCCTAACCTCGGCTCCACTTTATCCCTCTGTGGCACATCAGTCTTCCTTTCTGTTCACATATTTTGTTCCTAAGGACTCTTGATTAATACAAATAGCTAACGCTCATTGAGCACTTACTATGTGCCGGCTCTGTTTATGTGCTTGTCTTATGAAGCCACATAACATCCTCTGAGGTTGAAAAAATACTTAGGATTGGAAAATAAGCAGAGGAAACCGTGGTAGGGGATGTGGAAAGGCAGACGGAAGTTGCTGGGTTGGAATATGAACAAGACACACACTCACACACAATAATGCTGGACTCCCCTCCTTTCTAGCTAATTTCCAGATTTTCTTATTCCTTTTGCTGCCAAAATCCTCCACATTGTGGCCGACACTCAATGCCTTTACCTCCTATTCCCGTAACCACTGACTTCCGCCCCCACAATTCAATTGAAGCTTCTCTTGTCAAGGTCACGACGACTTTCTTCTGGCTAAACACAATGGTTCTCTTCCTTATCCCTCATCCTTTCTGACCCCACAGCAATATTTAACATTGTTAAACATCTACCTCCTGGACTGGCTTCCCTACCTTCTTCTTTCTTGCTGGGTTCCCCAAGCACACCCTGATTGTGGGGAGTCTGTGAGAGCTCCTTTCATGTAGGCATCCCCTCGCTCCTGGTTCCAACTAGCAGGTCTCTGTGTGCCTCCCAAATTTACCTTCCTAGCCCAGACCCTGCCTCCATGCTTCTAGCTCTATGTTCCTCAAATTGTTTCCTCTCCCAAACATGCCCATTTCCACAGTGTGTCCGCAGCAAAGGAAAGCCCAAAGCCTACTCCTGCCCCATTTCTCCTCTGCACACCCAGACCCCCATACTGCTACTGCTTCTAAAGGCCTCTTTCTGTGAGCCTCCCTCCCCCTCGCTCCTCTCACCCTAGTTCAGACCCACCCCCCTTTTGCCCCCTTGTTACACTGGCCTTCTAGCTAATCTCAGGGCTTCCACCTCTCCTCACCGCATTATTTCCCCGAAACATTTCATTGCAAAGTGATTTTTGTTGCTGCGCCTGGCTCTGTCAGTAGAGCATGCAACCCTTGATCTCCCCACGTTGGGTGTAGAGACTACTTTTTTAAAAAGCAGTTTTTGTTCATCAACACCTTAAAATTATTTTTGGTCTAGAGATTCTACTTATAGAAATCTATTCTAAGGAAGTAATCAGAGATATGTGAGAACAAAGACTCACACACAAGCATGTTAAGTGAGAACAACTTAAATGGACAAGGTGGGGGGGATGGCTGGTAAATTGTAATGAGTCTTCTTCCAGGGAACATGGTGCTGCCGCCTCATGGGGCACGTGGGTGGCTCAGTCGGTTGAGCGTCGGACTTCAGCTCAGGTCATGACCTCGCAGTTTGTGAGTTCCAGCCCCACACTGGACTTGCTACTGTCAGTGCAGAGCCCGCTTTGGATCCTCTGTCCCCTTCTTTCTCTGCCCCTCCCCCGCTTGTTCTCTCCCTTCTTCTCTCTCTCTCTCTCAAAAATAAACAACAACCAAAAAGAAGCATGGTTCATGGGCACCTGGCTGCTCAGAAGAGCATGCTGCTCTTGGCCTCAGGGTCATGAATTGGAGCCCCACATGGGGTGTAAAGGTTACTTACATAAATAAATAAACTTATTTAAAAAAAAGAATCATGCTTCAAAAGGATATTGGATGCTATAGGGAAATGTTCATCCTCTATGGTTAAATGAAAAAAGCAGGCCACCGACTGGAACGTACACCATGACCCCATCTCAACCCACTCCCCTCCTTGCTCATTATGTCCCAGCAACGTTCCTCTTCTTTCAGTTCTACTAAGCTCTTTCCTTCCCCAGGGCATTTGCATATGTCAGGAAAAATCATAAAGGACTTTGAAAGGAGAGATAAAAATTCATGGATGTCGTGACTAGCTTACCCATCCTGGTTATCTCCATCTTTCATTTTCTGTGAGCTAGTTTACAACTTGGGAAGTTGTGCAAATGATTATTTCCATGTGCTAATAAATTCTGTCCAGGGGAGGGCTAGATTTTTCCTCTACCCACGTTGGCATCTATTTATGTTTCATTTCAGGGGTACCTGGGTGCTCGGTCAGCTGAATGTCCAACTCTTGATTTCAGCTGAGGCCATGATCCCAGGGTTGTGGGATCAAGCCCCATATTGGGCTCCATGTTGAGTGTGGAGCCTGCTTAAGATTGTCTCTCCCTCTCTCTCTGGCCCTCTCTCTGACTCGAGCACTCTCTCTATAAAATAAAAATATAATATAATATAATATAATATAATAATCTCATTTCAGCATTCCTGATTGATAAGATGGTCCTTTGAATTCTCCTTTGAAACAGTTATAACCGGGGTGCCTGGGTGACTCAGCCAGTTAAGCGTCTGATTCTTGGTTTTGGCTTAGGTCATGATCTCACAGTTTGTGGGATGGAGCCCCACTTTGGGCTCCATGCTGTGCTTTGGATTCTCTCTCTCCCTCTCTCTCTCTCTCTGCCCTTCCCTCCAACCCACATGCATGTGCACGCACTCTCTCCCTCTCAAAATAAATAAACTAAAAAAAAAAATGAAACAGTTATAACATCTTAATGGTTCCCTCAATAATTAATGAGTTAAAAATCTTTGGCACAGGTTCATTTTATATTTGTATGATTTACCTTTTTAAAAACTGCATTCTCTAACACATACCTGCCTCTTATACTCTCTCTCATACCTTCATCTGTCCAACCTCTGCCCATCCTTCAGCCTCAGTATAAATGTCACATCCGCAGAGAGGCTCCTCTCTTTGAGATCAGGTCTTCCATTATTATTCTCTTATGCATCTGTTCTTTCCTAGTGTTGGTTACAAGTTCATAATTACAAATTCTGTATGTTTACAAATGTCTGGGAGTCAAACTATCTGTGATTTAAATTTTCTTGTGTTTTTCTTTATTTTACGAATTTTCCATAATGAATATACACTTTTATAATTTTTAAAATTTTGTCTTTAATCACTACTTTCAAAAGAAAAAAAAGAACCGCAGCATATTTACTGTCAATTCCATCTTCTCTTGCCCACCCAGATTGCTCCCCCCCCCTTTTTTTTTTACAAATGTTTGTTTATTTTTGAGAGAGAGAGAGAGAGAAAGAGTCCATGCATGAGTGGCCAGGGGCAGAGATGGGGACCGAGGATCCGAAGCGGACTCTCTGGAGCCTAATGCAGGGCTCAAATTCACAAACGATGAGATCATGACCTGAGCCCAAGTCGAATGCTTTAACCCACTGAGCCTCTCAGGCACCTCCACCCAGATTGCTCCCTTACACAAACCCCTGCTGCAATCATATTCTGTTCTACACAATCATACTGACTGGGGCATTCAGTAATAGCATAATGAGCACCTAACTGTGTACAGCACTATTTTAGAAGCTGTGTGTGTGTGTGTGTGTGTGTGTGCGCGTGTGCGTGTGCGTGCGCACACTTATGCGTGTATATGTGATGAGACCCTAGGAAGGGTAAGTTGTGACTCCTACTGAGGGGTTTATATGTCACAGGGTGATGCAGGACAAATTAAATAACAATGTGAGATATTATTTAACGAAGTAGCCACCTCTGCATAAATGTTCAGGCTTGAGCTCACTAAGGGCCAGAATGATCACGTGGCCTTCTATTATGGTCTCAGCCTCACATGTCTGTCAGGCTCGTGTGTTGAACTAGAATGCAGGCTCACAGAAGCCAGGACCATTTTGGCATCTTTAATATGACCCACAGGACAGAACACAGCCCAGGCACACGGCAGAGGCTCTTGTCCACTGATTCATCTGTTGTCCATGATGACTGCTAGGTCAGGTCATGGCACTAAGTTTACCTGGGAAATGGAAGTTTTACTGAGAGGACCTCCCCACCCCAGCAGAGTGTGTGTCCTGCTTACTACATAAGTGTGCAAGTTGTTGCAAAGTGATGTATTTGTGATGGCTTGATTCCTGTTGGGTCTGCTTAAGGAGAAGATGGACAGTCATGCAACTGGTGATACAACTGAGAAGCCTGAGCCCTGGTGGGAGGTTTCATGAGCTCCTCCTTGTGTCCTGTCCTGTTCAGAAACAGCAGCCCAGAGATGGACAGCAAGAGTGCTTCCAGGAAGCGGGGCCTTTGCTGAACCAGAAGCTGGAGACCAACCACCTCCCACACCTGGTCAGGATCTCTATTCTCTGGTCTAGTCACAAGGGTGTCAACTGTTGGAAAACATCATGCTTATGGCTCTAGTTCAGAAACATTGAGGGCAGAGCTCCGTCATCATCATGCATAACATGAGTCTTCTCGGGGGCCTCCTTGAAAACGTCCCCACTTGCCACGGTGGAACCTCTGGTAGGGAGACAACCCAGGCCACTTCCATGCTTGCATTTGCAGCCTAGCCTGTGACAGAATAAGTGGACCCGGGGAATAGGGATTGGAGAGAGGGTTACTTTTTAATCATAGTGGTCTATTTGGTGCATACCCTGCTTCCCCCAGGTAGCCTTAGAAATATGTTTCTTGGGCACTTGGGTGGCTCAGTCGGTTAAGTGTCAGCTCAGGTTGTGATCTCACAGTTTGTGAGTTTGAGCCCTGCATCGGGTTCTGTGCTGACAGCATGGAGCCTGCTTGGGATTCTCTCTCTCTCCTTCTCTCTCAGCCTCTCCCCAACCTGCTCACGCCCTCTCTCTCTCTCTCTCTCAAAATAAATAACCTTAAAAAAAAAAAAGAAATATGTTTCTTAATCTTTGACTTCAAACTAGTTTGTCACCTCCTATATCTTTTTTTCCCCTTAAACTCCCTATCTGCACAATCTGATCCTCCTCGTGAAATAAGACACCAAAACTGTAATAGCTCTCCATCTCTCTTTTTCTCTCTCAGTTATGGGAGGCACTTCCCTTTAAGACTGACGTCAAACATCACTATATCATCCCCCAATTCTCTGTGATGTTGCTCTCACAAAAGAGTGTGAGGGAGGGCAGATCAGTGTGTAACCCAGTGTGGCAGGTTCTGGAGGGGCCCCGCTGGGTCAGGACACCAGGCACGGAAGCCAAAGGTGCTGGGTGGCAGCTGAGAAGGGCAGCCAGGGTCCCAAGGAGCAGAATCCAAGGCACAGTTGGAGCCTCAGTGCCCTCGTGTCTCACGAACACTGAGGGTCGTCTCTCTCTGAATGTGAGAGTCTGGAATACAACAAGAGCGGCCAGATGTGAGACAGAATGCCAGGGCCATTGAATTCTCCACTCACAGAGCAGCCTTTCATCCGAGTCCAGGAAAGGATAAAAAATTGTCATGTAAGTTCCGCAACTTGGCTGTGACGATTTCCACGCACGCATGTGGGCCACATTGTTCTGGCTCTCCTGGTGGCTCTTTGGCTCTCAGAGTGGTTTGGCACTCAACAGCCCTCCCTGGCTCCCCCATAGGCCTCCCTGTAGCTCTGCTCCGGGGGCCTGTATACCCAAGCCTGATTAAGGCGGCCCAGCTTTCCCCAAAGATGCCTTGCGGGGATTTCAGTCGTTCCAACAGCCTAATTGACTGATCACTTTTATTCCTCCTTTGCTATTGACTTCCTGTTTACCGCTCCTTCCAGCTTATACGAAGCCATTTGCAGCCACACGATGTTTTAAGATTCTCTTCATTCAGGGAGAGCCAAGAGGCAAAACTGCAGTCTGCCTGCGAAAACAAAAGAAGCCATGGTTCCAGAGAACTCCGAATCTGCGGAACGTCTGATTCCCCGGTTGCGGGGGTGGCTGCCGACCGCTTTGCCCCGCGATGTGATGATTGCCAGTTATTAAGCCTGTCTGGTGGAGGGGGAGGAACGACTGCAATAAAAGGGAAAGAAATGACTCCCAGGGACCAAGAACAGTGCAGACAAAACAACAACAAAAACAACATCAATAACCCAAGTCCCCTGCACTCCTTTTAGAGTTCATAGCCAGGAGGATAAACACCACTTAATCTGCAAATGATTGCCATTGGGAGGCGATAAAAAAAAAAAAAAAAAAAAATTAAATGTCGCCGGAAGAAAAGTTTACACGGAAATCTCGAGATCCTACGCAGAGAACATTTGTGAGTTCCTCCTCAGCACCCTCCCGAAGCACAACTCATAACTAGACTCCGTGGCATCTCTTCCCCCGGGCGGTTTGGGTTTTGTGTTTTACAATGAGGCAAGGATTCTCAAACCAGGGTGATAGGGTGATGTCACCCTCCCTTCTTGGGGACATTTGGTGGGGTCTGCAGACACTGTCGTCACAACTGTGGGTATGTGTGGTGGCCAGAAGAGGGTTGTGAGTGCTACTGGCAACTCGTGTGCAGAGGCCTGGGGTGCTGTTCAACATCTCACAGTGCCCAGAATGGCCCCTCCACAACAAAACATCCTCCAGTTCAACAGGTCAGGATTTTGGAGATTGAGAAACATTGGCAATAAGGTATCTGAAAAGCAAAAAGGAACAGAGATGTATTGGCTTTAACTTCTAAGTTTTTACTTGGAAAAAGATGGGGTAAAGGCAGGGAATCCATTCTTTCTGGAAACACACACAGAGCTAATATCTATGGGACTGGTACTGCAGACTCGGAATGATCAAAAGAATGTCTTGCGGAGCTTCTAAAATCTGGGTGAAGATGAAGACGTGGGCTCTCACTACTTACTACCTTCTAGTTGACCAAAATGAGTCTGATGTCCCTGTGCGTGCAGCCACTGCCCCCTAGGGGAAGAAATGTGCGGGGCTGCTTACTGTGGGGTTTTTTTTTTGTTTGTTTTTTGTTTTAAAGTTTATTTTGAGAGAGAGAGAGAGAGAGAGAGAGAGAGAGAAAACGTAGGGGAAGGGCAGAGAAAGAGGGGGAGAGAGAGAGAGAGAGAGAGAGAGAGAGAGAGAGAATGAATCCCAAGCAGGGTCTATGCTGTCAGCGTGGAGCCTGACGCAGAGCTGGATCTCACCAACCGAGAGATCATGACCTGAGCCCAAACCAAGAGTCCAATGCTTAACCAACTGAGCCACCCAAGTGCCCCTGGGTTTATGTTTGAAGGCAGTGTGTGATAAGCCCTCAAGATCACACTTCTTTGCTCTAGTGGTATATAGGAAAGAACCTTCATTTTATGGATAGAAGTTATGGTTTCAAGCCCCAGCTCTCACACTGACCTCTCAGTCCCAGTCACGCCCTTCGGACTTCCAGGTTTGGGGCACGGACAAAAGGGTAAGTAAGAGTTAAAGCATCACATAAATAAAAGTACACTGCTATTGTACCTCTAGAATTATAAAGTCGGAGATGTTCAATTAACAAATAGTTATGGTGGGCCTATCATTTGCCACACCGTCCTGTAACTGCTGAATCTATAATAGTAGACATACAACAGACTCCATGATTGGGGGAGAAAGAGAATAAACAATCAGCAAATTAGGTACAATGTAATCTCAGAGACTATTAATTGCTATGAAGGAAAGCATCCAAGACAACTGTAAAGAATGACTGGGGTGGGGAGCTGGGCATCCCTGCAGTGAGTCAGGAAGAAAAGCCAGGGAAGGCTTTTCTATGTCTGAAACACAGAGAGAAGTGACCTAGTCCTCCAAGGACTAGTCTTGGAGCGAGGCAGCAGGGGCCCCTACTCTGGGTCCCCTGCCTGAGCACTCTTTGCACTGTCATTTTTCAACACTGGGCCCCAGGGACACACTCTTCCACCTCTGCTCCCACAAGCAAACAAGTAGAGACAGGGCGAGCATGGCAGAAATGCTTAGGCAAGAGAAAGGACAAATTAACTAATTTGTTAAAAACTTCTTTTCAGATAGCATCAGTGCAGGAGATCGTTGCATAAAGAATTGTTTCCCTGGGTTCTGAATGTCTGTTGTTTTCTTGTTTGTTTATTTGTTTGCTCATCTTTGTGTTTGGGAGATGCTGAGGGATTGGAGCGGTATTTGCAACATTTGCACGTGGTTTGGGAAGAACATTTTGCAATGTTAAATAATTCGTATTTCTCTTAAATTCATATGTATGTTAGTCTAGATGCAAGATGCTGGAAGCATACCAATTCTTCACCCTGACAACCACATGGACATTGAACACTAATGATGAGAATCATGTTTTTAATAAGGATATTTCATATAATTTGGCTAAATTTTCCAAAAAAGTTCTTCAACCTTATTTAAATAAGTCTAATTTTCAACTTTCATACCCTCTAATTATATTATGCATTTGTTTACTTTTAAATAATTTTGAATGTTTGAAAAAATTTTTCATTTTTTATGTTTATCTTCAGATGTGTTTTTAATGATAATATTCTCAAGTTTTCTATATTTTGAGAATAATAAAATTTAAAAAATATGTTCTATCTTTCATCTCAATAGAACAAAATTATTTGAAAATGATTACATCAGTGGATTTCACTTAAGTGAAAACAAAAAGTGAGTTTTTCTGGAATAAATATATAATTATGAATAATGTATTTTCTCTATTCTGTTACTCATTTAAATATTGCCAACCAGCCAACAGAACACTCAATATGAGAATAATAATTAAATTCAATTGTCTTTTATAGTTTGCTAATTTACAGTCATAAAAACCATACGTTTACACAATTTTTCAATTTTGTTGTTATGAGAGAACATATCTTATGTAACAGTTCTTAGTGGTATGTGGGCCCCATTTCTACCCTTGCCCTGGGCCCCACTAATGCCAGGGCTGCGCCTGTGTATGAAGATCTGGGGGAAGAGGCAATAACACTGAAACAAACAGCAGAATGTTTGCCATGTTGGAGGGACAGAAAAGCCAGTGTGGCCACAGCCTGGAAGATGAGGTTGGAGAGGTGGGCAGGGGCCCTGCGATGTGGTGAAGAGTTTGGATCCTCTCTAGCAGAGTGGGAAGCCATTGAAGGGTTTTGCGCTGGAGAAGATGGTTCTGGCTGTTCTTAAAAAGAATGATGTCCAAGGGCACAAGAATAGAGGCAGGCACCCAATTAGAAAGCTGCAGCTTTAGTTCCAGCAAGATGACAGTGACTTTGACCCGAGTTCTCACAGTGAGAAGCGGGTCAGACCAAGGATATATGTGAAGGAAGAGAAGACAGGATTTACAAATGGATCGAGTGTTAGAGATGGGGGAGGGAGAGAATGATTTTCAGGTCTTTGGTTTGAGCAACGGATGTATGGTGGTGGGATGCCTAGAGAGGGCAGTGGGAGATGGAGAATAGAACAGAATTTGGAACATAAGTTCTGCTTTTGTACAAGTGCTTACACTACTGAAAATGGAGAGAGGAGAAACTAATCAACGGAGAAATTTACTAGTGTACCTTCTTACACCCTGTCAACAGCTTACAGGTAGGTCCCACTGGGGCTTATGCCATCAGTGCTGTCCCACTCCTGTTGCCTGTCAACCGTCCCTGCAAGGTTTTGACAGGATAGCTGAGCTGTTACAACTAAATTCCTTTCTGGCCTCAAAATTCTATGATTTTAAGGTGGCACAAAGTGGGACCCAGAAGTATTTGAATTTTAAAGGAAGACTCTTTAAAGACTGAAGAGGAATCAATCTGTAGTGGTTGAAATGTTTGCATGGCAGTCTTCCAGTTGGCCACCACCCACCTTGCTGGCATCCTTATCTGCGATCCTTGTCTCCGTACATACTTGGGTGCACATTCACATCTATGTCCTGTTTTTAGAACCAGCATGTAAGAAGTGCTTCACGTATCTTTGTTGTATGAACGAGTGATATGAATGCATCAACCAGGATTATTTGCCTTGTTTTTCCCTGTGGGTTTTCTCTTATTTGCCATCCCCCAAATCTGATTGGGTTGGCTATGAGGGAGAAAAGCCCGGGAGGGCTCTTTGCAATGTTGTGCTTTAGTGCTTTAGATACCTGCTTGCATCCCCAAAGCACCCTTGCGGTCACTACTTCAGGTCTACAAGCTCTTACCCAAAATCCAGGTGTGCTTCAGGATTCCAACTGTTTGCAGATTTTAAGAAGCTAATTCTGCATATTCTACCTTTTATTATATCCAAACCCCCAGTGAGCAGGGGGAGCACCTTGTAATTAAACATATAAACCCTTTTGGAGCAAAATGTAAGAATATCCACACTAAGTAAGAAAATACATGACTTCAAGTCAAGTCTTGCTGCCAGGTAAGTTATGAAATGCTTTTAGTTTTCTGAGTGTAGTAGTTTGGAAATGTGGACAGGAGACTCTGGACCTGGGAAACCCTCACTTTTTGGATGAGGCATATGAGGTTCAGAGAGATGAAGTAATGTGCCCAAGGTCACTGTCGAGACTAGAATACGGCTACTCTTTGTACTGCATAATTCTGGGCTACTTGTCCTATCTGCTGCCCAATGGAAAGCAGTAAATGGCAGCCACTCCTGGTACTTAGCTGCTGTGGACACTGAAGACCAAGTTTGGAAAGTTTTCTTTCTGGAACAGCAATGCCTCCATCTACTGGACAGATGAAAGAATGACATCTGACCCACAAGGAGAAACGAAGTTCATGATGCGGGTCATGGATTCTAAAGAAGGGCAGCTGAATTGTCTTTCCCTTCTGTATCAGTGCAAATCATATTTCAGGGGGTTAGAAAGATGCTACTACCTTACCCTTACATAATCCATCCTTTAAAATAAAACAACAACAATAATGAAACCTCATTCACCCAATTGCCGGGAATTCTAGAGTGAAACTACCCAGTGTCCATTCTCAGGACCTCCAGAACACCTTTTCTAAAACATGACACTCTCTTGCTTCAAACTTTTCGGTGGCTCCCATCAATTTCAGAAGTGATTCCACAGGACTCCTTCTTATGACACCTGCCACTCCAGCCCATTCCCCACACATACGCTCCTTGCCCCATGGGGCCCTTATTGTACCTGTATTTCCCATTATAGAACCCGAACTGCCTACAACATTCTTACTTGCTTTCTCTGCCAGACTCTTGGTTTCTGTGCCTTTCAGAGTACCCAGAATTAGTAGGAGTTTGATCATTTTTGAGAGACGAAAAAGTAGAGTGAATTTATCTCAATAAGCTTAAGATAATCAAACAGTTGCTTATTAATTAAATGCACACACAGTAATCATACAGTAATTGGTTCCTAAATCTCAGGGTAATTACAATTTTAAAATACTTTCTTGAATACGAATTTTGGTAGAGGACGGAATGGGACCAGCTTGGGGATATTGGTTTCCCCAAAGAAAGAAGATTGTCAAAGAATCACAATATGCAGAATAATTTGCTCCTACAAGAAATGATTCTTTCCTTGAATCTCCCACATCATCTTTTCTTAGCATCTTGAACTTCTCAAAATAAAACCTCAAAATGAATTAGCCAAAGAAACAAGAAACTGGACATGGAATATGGCACTTGGCAAACTGGGGTAGGTTACAAAACAAACATATACAGTTATTAGTTTTTCAGGTACGTGTATCGTGTCTTATTAACCCACCTTATTAGAATGTACAATTCAGTGGTTTTTAGTATATTCACAAAGCTGTGCAACAGTTGCCATCATCAATTTTAGGACATTTTCATCATCCCTCCAAGAAACCCTGTACCTTTAACTGTCAACCTCAAGGACCCCCGCTCCACCACCACTTTAGCAACCACTATTACTTACTTATTAATTGTGTAAACCACAATTTACTTTCTGTCTCTACAGAATTGCTCGTTTGGGATATTTCATATAAATAAAGTCATATAGTATGGGTTGTTTTGTGTCTGATTTCTTTCACTTAGGGTAGTGCATTCAAGGTTCATCCATGTTGAAGCACGTGTTAGTACTTACTTCTTTTCATGACTGAGTAATATTCTATTGTATGGCTCTATCACTTTTGTTTATCCACTCACCAGTTAATGAACATTTGGGTTGTTCTCATCAGCAGCTATAATGCATAATGTTACTGCAAATATTCGTGTACAGGTTTTTGTGTGGACATACGTTTTCAGTTCTCTTGAGTATATACCTAGGAGTAGAATTGCTGCATCCAGTGATACACATATATTTATTTCCTCCCCCTACTAGATTAAAAACATCCCCAGGGCAGAGTTTGAGGTATTTGTCTCCTGACCCAGTACTATGTACGTTGATGTTCATTACATGTTTATTGCCTGGAATGAATAAGTGGATGATATTCGCAATTCTAACAAGGAAGGTGGTATGGAGTTGGAGGCTAGACAGGCAGCATGAATAAAATGAATCTTTTTAAAAAACTAAAATCATGGGGCACCTGGGTGGTTCAGTCAGTTAAGCATCCGACTCTTGATTTCGGCTCAAGCCATGATCCCAGAGTCTTAGGATTGAGCCCCTCATTGGGTTCAGTGCTGAGCATGGAGCTTGCTTAGGATCCTCTCTCTCTCTCTCTCCCCCTCTTCCTTGCTCTTGCTCTTTCAAAAACAACAAAAACAAAAAACCTCAAATCATGAACAATCTTGACACTGACAAGTAAAATTGCAAAATACACTTTTCAGAACCCCAGCATCCCTTCTGTAAAACGAGATCAACAATACCTTACAGAGGTGTTGTGTTAAAATTGTTCTCCATCTGAGGAGGCCTCCAATAGAACTGGCACGCACACTAAGCACTCCACCAGTGCTGTGTAGTTGGTTAAATTCAGTGTGGTCCCTCACCCACAAACCAATCCAAACTTGGGCATTTTGTGAAATACTGTTTAGCTCTAACCTGGAAAAGACTGGATTTTCATCTCAGCTTCAAGCTCTGTCTTTTGCTGCCTATGAGATTGTTATGCCTCTGCTATATTCATGATATCAAAGCAGTTAGTTTAGCAAGTGGAAAGAGAGGACTAATCTAGTGACTCATGCTCTCAGGATGAGAGCTAGAAATGCCACCCCACCAATTCTGCCTGGCAACATCTCCCCTGTGGTGAGCTGGGCCCAGCAAGCTACACACTCTTCACATGTGGGGAATTAGACTCTTGCCCTCATTTGGGGGCTTGGTCAATCTTTTCAGAACATAGCTTATCTATTGCTTAGATATCACATAGACTCAATTTGTCAGCCTCTTTTCAGAGTGTGATTCTTGAGAGCATTTGCGGACAAAGACCAAGTGAGGGAGTTCTATGTTTATTACGTATACTATTATGTTAAAATATGTTAAAAAGTAAAATGGGCATCTAGTTAAATACTTTTAATGATGGGCTAAATTTTGTTGATTAGGATTATTTCCACACTAAACCAAGACTGAAATGATAGAATCTGTAAACTTCAGAATATGAATGCATTTCAATTACTTTCAAGTTTAGGTACAAAACTCAAGCTAGAAACAAAGAATATATATATATATCATTTATGTCAGTCTTGCTTTCCTAACTAGGTACAAATACGTTATCAATACATCAACTCAAAAATCTAAAGACCGCCAGCCTCAGCCTCTTATGTATGCGGTATCATTTTTGTAAATGAAGGAGACTTCTAAAGCATCTGACATTTTCTAAACTCACGAATTGGCAAAAAAAAAAAATTGTTCTTATCTTGCTTACACGATTAATTTGTTTATTACTCACCTCCTTTTAATAACTAGAACAGAGGGGATGTTCTCATTTCCTGTTTGTGAACAAATCCCCAATTAGCACTGTGAGAACTACTGAGTTTTATTGCAAGGGTCAATAAGTACCGTAAAGGTTCCCAATTTGTGGTGGCATCTGACAATTCACAGACGTGCCACCCTCCAGGCGATTACCAACAGCTAAATCACCCCCACCCACCACCTCCAAGAATCACAACCCGTGATCTTGCCGACCCATCTCTGAGGCAAGTTTGTTACTTGGAACTGGACCCCATTTGGGAAAGGTAGCCAATTCCTACGTTACCGTCATAGAAAGACCTAGAACTAAGAGAGGGTCTTGAAGACCAGCATTACTCCTCCTTACCACACTCCAGGCACCCTGCACTGTGGGTGGAGATGGGAGCAGGGAAAAGGTTGACCTAGACCCACAGTTTAAGGACATTTTTGCTGCAATCTTTAATAGTTATTGTTGTTGTTTTTCCAGTAGAAGGGAGTGGGAAACAGTCAAGAGGAATATGGGTGTGCATATTTCTTGAAATTCAGACGTTCAGAGAAAAAAAAATCCATGAAAAATGTCCCTAATACAAAAATTGGCAAAACAAATAGCCCTCTTTTTTTAAACTGAACTTTGTAATAGGAGAAATTCTCTCACAAGGAGAGAGTGTTCCTGAGCCAAGTTTAGGCAGAGGAAAATTTTTCCAGCATGTCAGGAACGAAGCTGACGTTCCATTAAGAAAAAAAAAAAATGTGCTAGAGGAAAGAGTAAGGGGGAAAAGGCACCAGAATTCAGACGGAGCTTTAAATTCCAGAGAGGGCACAGTTGAGAGCCCACGGAAAAACCCCCTCCGAAGGGAGACTCAGCCCATTTCTCCCTGGACCTCCCAGCCCCAGTGGACATTTCCTGTTCTGCCTCTGGAAATTCAAGCCAAAAATTACAAAACATCCTTTTCCCTCTGACCAAGTGCTTGGTTCGGAGACCGTCCCCTCCCCACGTCCGTGATCTCAGTGCCTGCCCTCCCCTTCCTTCCGCGGAACCCCTCCCTGAGCAGCAGCGCCGGCTTCCCAAGCAGGGTTGATGGATTCGCGGTAGCAGGTGGTGGAAGAGGGAGACAGAAACGACCGTGGGGACCCCAGCCGAAGAGGTAGGAACGGGGGCACCGGACGTTCTTGCGATCCTTTGACTTGTATTGAGCCAAAGAGGCACTTGTCCTTTAAGCCTTGGGCTGATGGCGTTCTTTTGCCGGTGGGGGTGTGAGGGGGGCGGGGGGTGGACGCACAGCCGTAAAGTCAGACGTTTCTTTCCCTCTCTTTCCAAGTTGAACTTTAATTCCTGGGTTCCTGGAAGCACACGTTTTGTTTGATTTCTGGTATGGAAAGCGCTGTGGCAGAATTCTGAGAGTTCCCTGATTTCTCTGGCTTTGGGGGTTTGTCTCTTCTTCTTCTTCTTCTTCTTCTTCTTCTTCTTCTTCTTCTTCTTTCTTCTTCTCCCTGGAATGTCACATTTGTAAATACCTTCAGCTCTGAATAGATCGAGTGGCATTTTCGCAGTGGTGAGCTGGGGCGCAGCCGGCACCCAGGACCTTGACCACGTGCTCTGCCTGCCGGCCGGCAGTGCTGTCTCCTTCCCCTGCCCCACCCCCACCACGGGGAACACTCTGGAGTGGCTTCTCCAGGCGTGGAAATGTGGCGCAGGCCCCCAGGGAACCTTGAGCACCAGCGCTGCGCGTTTATGGGTCCGCCCAGGTGGCGTTCGAGACCCAGATGAGCGTGGCAGAGGTCACCCGTCCATCCGGGAGGCTGCGTGGGGCCCTTGGCTCTGTCAGGGACGAGCTCCTGGCCGTGCGTCGCCGAAAGCCAGCCTTGGCACCACATGTGCTGACATGGGACCGACACGGAGAGCGCAGCTTGGCTTCTGCCTAAGGAGTAACTCAAAAATTTATGAAGCAGTCATAAATGAAGCATCTCAAATGCCCTCTCTTTGAACTCGTGTGGCTTTTATTTCTCTGTATTTTGCTGAGCCACACAGTTGCACTGCTCTCTTACAGGCTGCAAAAATGAGAGCGTGAATTGAACAGACTGGTCATAACCTATTAGCTGGTGATCCCAAGACAGCAACGGTTGCTGGAGCCAGGCACCATTCTAAGGGTGGTGGGTGTCACTGTCGTCCCCTTTACTTACCCATGAGGACACTGAAGGTGTAGAGACAACCAGCCCATGGCAGAGGCGGGATCTTTGCTGCCAAGCTCTGAAACCAGGAAGGTGGGGATTTGAATCTTGGTTCCTGCATTGCCTCGTTGGGTGACTTTGGACAAGTTCAATGCCCTCAGCCTCAGGTCCCTCATCTGTAAAATGGCATAGTGATAATCTCCACCTTAGAGAAGAGCTGCGAGTGGTAAAATAGATTTAAAAGATGATTTTATTGAAGCCAGTGAACAATGCAAGCGAGCCCTTCCCAGTCCCTATAGTGTGTGGTATGAATGTGGACGGATCTCTTGCAAATGAAAAGCCTCAGGGTTCTGTGGGTGACAGCAAGGGTGCCTTGTGAGGATCTGTACCTTCCATGAGGGACATTGGACTTTACTTGCCAGTCAGTACAGGACTGTAGCTGCCAGCTCACTGGACTCCAAGCTCCCTAAGGGCAGGGTTCATATAGTATGTCTTTTTATTTCTCTTTATTTCTCTTTTTATTTCTCTTAACCAACTGGGTGGCCCAGTTGGTTAAGCGTCTGACTTCGGCTCAGGTTCCCATCTCACGGTTCGTAAGTTCGAGCCCCATGTCAGGCTCTGTGCTGACAGCTCAGAGCCTGGAGCCTGCTTCAGATTCTGTGCCTCCCTCTCTCTCTGCCCTTTGTCTGCTCACACTCTGTCTCTGTCCCTCAAAAATAAAAATAAAACATTAAAAAAAAATTTTTTTTAATGCTTCTCAAACTGTGGTCTGAGGTTATCATTGTCTTTCAGAAGGCACACAGGGTCCCTTTGGGGAGGAGTTCAGCCAGAAGCCTCCTCTTCCTACTTCCAACCAAGCACCTCCACCTTTATGGACTTATATGTTGGGGTGCCCAGCTGAAGGAAAGTTTTGAGAACAATTTTGAGAACCATTAACCTGGAAGAAGTCATGCGTCTGGGCTGAAAATGACTGCTTGTGAGATGGAGTTGATTTCCGGGAGGATTTCTAGCTTCCCTGTCCAAGCTCTCACTTGGCCCTCCCCACTGCCTCCGACTTAGTGATCATCTCCTGCCCTGGGGCACCCAGTGGAGGTGTGTGCCTACCAGGTCTGGAGGTGAACTCTTCCATCTCAGGCAGCCCATCCTCGTGTGCAGGGACAGGCAAGCTTATATTACAACGTGGCCTCCCTCTGAGTCTTTTCTGAATGTGCCCTTCTCAACTCTGTTCCCAGTTATGGACTGCATGATCAATAATCATAATAGTGTTACTGCTCTCTTTTAATGATAACAGCTTACCTACTGAGCCAGGCACTGTGCTAAGCACATTACACCAATTAGCTCATGTAGTCCCCACAAAAGCCCCCCAATTAGGCAGTTGGGCAGGTCCCTCACTCTGCTGACGGGGCATCTAAAGGTAGAGACATAAAGTGACTTGCTCAAGGGCACCCAGCTGGTTAGGGTTGATGGTGGATTTGGAACCCCATCCTCTGAGTCTGAGCCACACTGCCTTGAATATTTTTGCAGCCCTGTTTGACAGAGGTAAGAGGGATATTGTTGTGTGTTTCGTTCATATTTTGGGCAAAGGATGCCCCAGAGAATAGGCTGGGAGGAACAGAGTGACCAAGGCCAGGACAGAATGTTCCATGGAAGGAAGGGTGCTTCTGTGAAAAAGTGGGATCAGGATTTTTAAGCTATATCCCTGGTAAGCTTTACTTCTTCCCTCAGAGGTGGTGTGGTTTAGTGGGAAAGAACAGCTCTGTAGCCAGACTTCTCGGGTTCAAATCCTAGTACCGCCGCGTATTAGTTAGGTCATCTTAGACAAATTATCAAAATAACGACATCCCATATAGAGGGATGATAATGACAGTATCAATTTCATAGAGATATTATTATGATTAAGTGGTTTAGTCCACATAAAGCATTTAGAACTGTGTCTGGCACAGAGTATGCACTCAGTAAATATGTTATTATGTGTAAAAGAGGTTGTTGGGTTAACTTTAGGTAGCTGGGTGGCCATCTGGAAATAAGTACCTGGTGTTTGAGACTATAAAATGGACACTAACAATTTCAACTGTGAGCTGGGTGGGAGAGGGTTGTTCTTGGACCCCAGCCAAAAAGGACCAGGGTCCCAGCTTAGGACTTACGAGAAAGAATTAAGATGTTCTCTTAGAGATTAAAGAGGTAGAACTAAAGCAGCTAGTCTTTAGGGTTGGCCTTGCCAAATTGGATCCTTTGATTAAATGAAGTATAATTTATTTATCTTTGAAGTTATGGTAATTAGTCCCACCTCTGACCTATTGTTATTTTGAAAAAAAAATTGCTTGTGCTTTCAGTGAGCAAATGCCAATGGCTGAACCACTTGTATTTTTAGAAGAATGGCTTCAGGGTTTCAAGCTGAGATATAAAATTTAAGAGCTAAATATAGCAGATAAAAAGCCAGTAAAGAGATCATGAATTACAAAAGAATTTTGTGGCTTTTTCAAAGAACAAATCTGTGCAGAGCCTAAGCCTAGATTAAATTTGCAAGGATTTTGAAAGCTATGTGCATCAGTTTGCCAACCTTTACTGGAAGGAAAAGTAGGCAAGATATGAATTAATAATTGATATTTATTGAGCACTTACTATGAACCAGGCACTGTGCCAAGTGCTTCATACGCATTTTCTCATTTGCTTAATCCTCAGAACTGCATATCAAGGTACTACTTGTACTTATCCCCAGTTTACAAATGCAGAATGCAAAGTTTAGAGAGGAAAACAATATGTGTAAACACACGCACAGCTGGTAAGTGCTAGGGTTGGCACTAACTCAGGACCGTCTGGTTTGCGCATCGTGCTTAAATCTCACAGTTTGGTTCTAGTGGATCTAATCCTCCCTGATTTAGGCCATTTCTGTCTGTTTGAAGAGTGCTGTTGGGAAGAAGATGGAGGGAGCAGGAACACCCACAGCATGAGGTCTAGTGAAGCACTTAGGCATTTTGTAGAACAGGAGTCAGAAGATGCAAAGGCAGGCCGGGGCAGGGTGCTGGACGCACAGTAACTGCATCTAAGCAATCACACTCTCAGGCAGGGCCCGGCAAGCAGGTTGCTATCTGAACTTGTTTCCATTCTCTCCAGAGTCCCTGTGTCCAGGGATTCCTCCCTCCTTTTCCTTATTTTAGTTTATTTTTTATTCTTTTAAGTTAATTAATTTATTTTGAGAGAGAGAGGGCAAGCGAGCAGGGGAGGGGCAGAGAGAGGGAGAGGGAGAATCCCAAGCAGGCTTTGCACTGTGCAGACCCTGAGGCGGGGTTTGAACCCACAAACCCATGAGATCATGACCTGAGCAGAAATCAAGAGTTGGACACTTAACTGACTGAGCCACCCAGGTGCCCCTCCTCCCTCCTTCTATGCAAGGATCTCCGTCACTTTCTGCAAGACAGAGAAGGTCCCAGCTGCAGCCTCCTACTGAGCCTTGCTTTGCACCTCATACCCTCAGTGTCCTGTGTCTAAAATGAATCCTTTTTGTCATCCATCAGAACTCCCTTTGACCAGTGCTTGACTTTCTTTTTTTTTTTTTTTTTTTTTTTTAACGTTTATTTATTTTTGAGACAGAGCATGAACAGGGGAGGAGCAGAGAGAGAGGGAGACACAGAATCTGAAACAGGCTCCAGGCTCTGAGCTGTCAGCACAGAGCCGGACGCGGGGCTCGAACTCACAGACCGTGAGATCATGACCTGAGCCGAAGTCGGACGCTTAACCGACCAAGCCACCCAGGCGCCCCAACCAGTGCTTGACTTTCAGCCAACCACTGGAAAGTGATTAATAAATGAATTGATACGCAGGTTCAGCTCTAATGGGAGACTTAGATCTCACCCTGGCAGTGAGGAGGGGAAGCCTTTTGGAGGAGGGAGACCCCCAGGCACCCCCTAACCACATTCCATGGTGGCTATCTGCTCCAACCCTGGAAAGGCAGCCCCTTTCTGAGGGTCTGAGGTCCGCAGCGCAAGCTTCTCAGGTGTTCTTGATAGAGAAGCTGCTTATCTGAATTCTCACAAAACATCTTTAGCACCAGCTCAGCTGGGGCAGCTCTAGACAGCAGTGTGACATAGGTGATGCCGTTCCCCAGTGCCCAGGTTCCCCCTCTGTGTGTCCTTTTGTCTTTCCTGGAGGCCCCACTTCCACTTATATCCCTCACACGTAGACTCTTCTTCCTTCCTCACCTCCAGCAAGCTCCTCAGGCCTTTAACTCACTGGACAACATTGAAACACATATTCCTCAAGTGCGGGTGTGTGTGCAACAAGAATCAAATTGTTTTGCTGGAAACAAGATGACAATGGAATTTAGGAATTAGCAGTTTGGGGAGGGTTTTTAAGGATTTGGGGATATAAGAGTGTCTGGGTGGCTCAGTCAGTTAAGTGTCCGACTTAGACTCAGGGCATGATCTCACTGTTCATGGGTTCGAGCCCCATGTCGGGCTCCGTGCTGACAGAGCCTGGAGCCTGCTTGGATTCTGTGCCTCCCTCTGTGTCCGCCCCTCCCCTGCTCATGCTCTCTCTCTCTCTCTCTCTCTCTCTCTCAAAAATAAATAAACATTTAAAAAAAAAGGATTTGGGGTATAGGTCCTTGTTAGGCCCCCCCACCCCCAAATCACACACTATAAACCAGTGCTCCTGTGGGGCCCATCAGGAGTTATGGAAGGTCCTAGTTAATGACTATGGGTGGGGTTAAGAGAAGGGAGGAAATCTGTCATTTGTCCCGGGCCACCCAAGGTGTATGGGGATGGGGGAGGGTGGGTAGTTTGCACCTCCTACACTTGCAGGCCTGGAGGGCTAATGAAGATGTTCTCTTCCTTGGCCTCATCCTCCCTTTCCAAAAGGAGTTTTCAAAGAGACAGAAGCAGACAGGAGTAGTTGTAAAGGCAGACCTAATACAGAACAAAACTTCTCAAGGCAGCAGGGGAAGGCTTGGTATATGTTCCTTGTTCAACGTGGGGCCGTCCTGGACCCTTGGAAGTTTCTGTAGTTTGACTCTCTGGCTAATTATTACCATGTGTGTGGCTGCTGGCAGCCGCCCCGTACTGGGGCTGCCAGGGATGTTGCCAGGCTGGCCTGAGGGCTGCACCAGCTGCCCGGGCCCCCTGGAGCTTTCTGGAGGGACAAGCAGACGTGCCCACTGACCGCGTCCTGGCCATCGGGTAAGTGGCTTGCCTGTCTCCCCTGCCTCCTCGCCGCACGCCGTTGGCTGCCCTGTTCTAGCACGCCTGTGACATGTGCACATGGTGAGTGAGCACAGCCTGCTCCTTTCCTCCGAGCGGCTCAGTAACCGGCATGCCCCGCACGTGCTTGCATAAATGCGGAGGTGCGTCATGGAAAAGAGGGGCCTGCTGATATCTGAATAAGCAAACAGCTGTCAGGACTCTAGGCATGTGTCAGCGTTAGCCTGCTAAGGGTTTAGTCTGCTTCTAGAATCCAGAGCATCAGGGCTGAAAGGGATCATAAAGACCTCCTAGTCTACATCCTTCCTTTTGCGGATGAAGAGAAGGAAGCTTAGGGTAGTAGTGACTTGCCCAAGGCCACAGAGCTAAGACCGGTCTGTTAAGTGGATGGTTTTGGGAAGAGATTAAAGTTATGCGGTTGCCATATATTTCCGTGTGCCCTTATAAATCCACTCTCCACTCTTCTCCACTTTTCTCTGTGTGCAGGAGGCTGATGTGAATGGCTCCCTTCCAGTTAGGTGCAGGCAACAGAGGCCACCGGCAGGAAATCAGAGGAAGGGAAGAGAGTGATATGAGGTGCTTATTCCTCTGCCCGTTTGCTGTGGCATTGCTGGGGGCCGACTGTGTCCCCTGACCGAAGGCCACAGCTCCTGTCAGCCCTCTCTCTCCATCCAGCTCTGTCTCCCTCACCCTTTAGGCCTGGAGTGGTGCTGGAGTCTCCTTCATTGTTCAGCTATGTGAAACTGCACTCTCTGGAGATCTCTCACACTCTACTCAGACCTTTGATTACAGTCCTTTTGGGTTTTTTTTAAGCTTATTTATTTATTTTGAGAGAGAGAGAACATGCGTGTGCACACGCTGGGGAGGGGCAGAGAGAGAGAGAGAGAGAGAGAGAGAGAGAGAAGGAGAATCCCAAGCAGGCCCAGCACTGTCAGCGCAGAACCTGACGTGGGGCTTGAACTCACAAGCTGAGATCATGACCTGAACCGAAATCAAGAGTCGGAGACTTAATCGACTGAACCACCCAGGTGCTCCTACAGTCCCTTTATCAAACTCTCAAACTGGGCAGTGTTACCTGCCAGGATCCTGACTGATACACGTGGGTGGCTTTGTTTATTACAGAAAGAAAAATCTATATGAAAGGAAGGTGAAATTTAGGAAGAGGCTATGTAAGCTTCCTGTGGCTGCTCTAACAGATGGCCACACACTTGGTGGCTTGAAACAACAGAAATTTATTCTTTCACCGTTCTGGAGGCCAGAAGTCCAAAATCAGTATCACTGGGCAGAAATTGAGATATCAGAAGGGCCACGCTTCTTCAATAGCTTCTGGTGGCTGCCACTCTCCTTAGCTTGTGGCCACATCACTTCAGTATCTGCCTCCGTGGTCGTATTGCCTGTTCCTCTTCTGTGTGTGAAATCTTCTTCTGCTTCCCTTTTTAGAAGGACTCTTGTAATTGCATTTAGGGCCCACCCAGATAATCCAAGATAGTCTATCTATTTCAAAATCTTTTGTTACATTTGCAAATAAAATAACATTTTTCTAAATAAGGTCACATTTACAGGTTCCAGGGAGTGGGACCTGATATCTTTGGGGTCATTATTCAGCTTACTACAGAGAGTGATAGAGGCACAGGTGAATTCCTTCAGAACAATTTTTTAAAGCTTTTATTTTAGAGCAATTTAAGGTTACAAAAAACATTGAGGGGAAGGCAGAGAGATTTCCTATATGCCTCCTGCCCCTACACATGCATAGCCTCCCCCATTATCAACAATATTCACCAGAATGGTCCATTTTTACCAAAGATGAACCTACATTGACACATCATAGTCACACGAAGTCCATAGTTTACCTTATGGTTCATTCTTGGTGTTGTACATTCTATGGGTTTGGACAAATGTATAATGATCTATACCCATCATTATAATCTCATACTGAGTGTTTTCACTGCCCTAAAATCCTCTGTACTATGCCTATTTGTCTTCTCAACATCCCCCTACACTGGCAACCACTGATCTTTTTACTGTCTCCAGAGTTTTGCCTTTTCCAGAATGTCCCATAGTTGGAATTACACAGTATGTAGCCTTATCCTTGGCTCCTTTCACTGAATAATATGCATTTAAGGTTCCTCTGTGTCTTTTCATGGTTTCACAGCTCATTTATTTTTAGCCCTGAATAATATTCCATTATCTGGATTACCACAATTTATTTATTCATTCACCTACTGAATGACATCTTGGTTGCTTCCAGGCTTTGCCAATTATGAATAGAGATGCTATAAACATCTGTGTGCATTTTTTATGGACATAAGTTTTCAACTCTATTGCATTAATCCCAAGGAGTGAAATTGCTAGAGTGAATGGTAAAAGTATGTTTAGTTTTATGAGAAATTGCCAAACCGTCTTCCAAAGCAGTTGTCCTATTTTGTATTCCTTCCAGCAATGTATGAGAGTTCCTGTTCCTCCACATCTTCACCAGCATTTGGTGTTGTCAGTGTTCCAGATTTTGACCGTTCTAATTGGTCTGCAGTGGTATCTCACTGTTTCAATTTGCATTTCTCTGATGATGTATGATGCGGAGTATCTTGTTTTTCTATTCTATCTTTTTAATTTAAATCCAAGTTAGTTAACCTATAGTAATGATGATTTCAGGAATAGAATTTAGTGATTCATCACTTACATATAACACCCAGTGCTCCTCCCAGCAAGTGCCCTCCTTAATGCCCATCACCCATTTAGTCCATCCCACCACCCAACACCCCTCCAGCAGCCCTCAGTTTGTTCTCTGTATTTAAGAGTCTCTTATGGTTTGTTTTCCTCTCTGTTTTTATCTTATTTTTGCTTCCCTTCCCCTATGTTTGCCTTAAATGAACATGCTCATCATGTTTGTTTCTTAAATTCCACATATGAGTGAAATCATATCATATTTGTCTGTGGAGCATCTTTTCAAATGCTTATTTGCCATCTGCATAGCTTCTTTCTTGAAATGCCTGTTATAGTCTTTGGCCCATTTTTTAATCAGCTTGTTTTTTTTTTAATGTTTATTATTTATTTTTGAGACAGAGAGAGACAGAGCATGTGCAGGGGAGGGGCAGAGAGAGAGGGAGACACAGAATCTGAAGCAGGCTCCAGGCTCCAAGCTGTCACCACAGAGCCCGACATGGGGCTCGAACTCACAAACCGTGAGATCATGACCCGAGCCGATGTCAGACACTTAACCGACTGAGCCACCCAGGCTCTCCGCTTGTTTCTTTATTGTTCCGTTTTAAGAGTTTTTCGTAAACTTTAGGTAATGAACTTTATCAGATCTGTCCTTTGCATATATTTTCTCTCAGGCTGTGGCTTATTTCTCATTCTCTTGACGGTGTTTTTCAAACAGAGCAGAAAATTTTTAATTTTAATGAGTCCAAGTTTTTAATAATTTCTTTCATTCATTGTGTCTTTGGTATTGTATCAAAAAGTCATCTCCACACTCAAAGCCATCCATATTTTCTCCTGTATTATTTTTGAGAAGTTTTATAGTTTTGCATTTTACGTTTAGGTCTGTGATCCATTTTGAGTCAGTTTTATGAAGGACGTTCCGGTTGTCCCTGCACCATTTGTTGGAAAGACTATCTTTGCCCGTTGTCTTGCCTTTGCTCCTTTGACTATATGTGTGTGGGCCTATTTCCATGCTCCCTGTTCTGTTCCATTGATTTATTTGTCTGTTCTTTCACCAATAGTGAAAGACAGTACACTGTCTTGAGTACTGTAGCTTTATAGTAAGTCTTGAAGTTGAGTAGTGTCACTTCTACAACTTTGTTCCTCTCCCTCAAAATCCTGTTGGCTATTCTGGGTCTTTTGCCTCTCCATACAGATATTAGAATCAATTTGTCGATATCCAAGTGGCTTCCATGGTGTCTCTGCTTATGCATCTCTGCTCTGGTAAGCAATGACTTTCTGTACTCACCTGTCTGTCTCTCCAATCTTGGGTGCAGTGGTTTGTCCTGTGTCCTTCCCTTTCTTATGGATGAAAGAAGAGTTGTTGATTTTTCAGTCTGTTCAGCTTTTTACTTGCTGTTAGGACAGAGTGGTAACTTCCAAGCCCTCATGCAGTACCAGAAAACTCCAGAACTATTTCAATGGCCCACATTTATTGACACCTCTGTTTGACAAAAGCATTGCTCAGTCATTGGGAGACACATATTGCAGAAGATGTCTTTCAGCCCCTAGACTCTTAATCCCTTATCTTTGGGCCTGGCTGATGGATATTACTGTGACATTCCCTTTCTGAGGCCAGTTGTTCAGTCACCAGGCAAACATTGTGGGAAACAAAATGGTGGCAGATGTGATGGTGACGCAAAAGTTGTGGAAAAGCATAGCCTAGGGACGTTTTGTGTATGGAAATCATTTGACTCGAGGAGTTAAAACCTAGAGCACAAAAACTGAAAGCAATTACCTGGCTTCATCACCTTCTTTTACAGATGAGGAAAATGAGACCTAGAGAGGGGAATTTCCCTACCAACAGCTGGCGAATGACAGATCCAGGACTAAAATAGACTCAGTCTAAGGACTTCTCTACTATTCCACCCTCTCACATTCTTCTCACCCTTCTCACACCTTCTCAGCAACTGCCTCCTTCTGGACAATCTTTGAGTATTCTTTGTGGGATTTCTACCCTGAATAGTTCCATTTGCTAGAAGTTGATAGGCAGCAGGAATGCACTAGATATTGAGTCTGTTACAACACAGAACAGGAAAACAATGCTGAGAATTGTGGCTTAGATCAGTGCTACTCAGAGTGCCAGTCCACAACAAGATGAAGGGCTGATATCAGAATATAAATCAACACACAGCTTCCTTCATTGAGAAGGTCTTGCTGTGAAAACAAGCCAGCTAACTAAACAGTGTACTTGAGTGATATGCTTGGTTTACAGTCTGCTACAAGCTCCTTCACTCATCACAGACCAGCATGATGATCACTGGCTAGAGGACAACAATAAAAGCATGACTTCACTGTTGCTTCAGCAAACCTATCCCCCACATAGGTGATAATAGACAAAGACATTGGAGAGGGTGATAGTTCCTCTGTCCAGAATGCACCTAGTCAGTAGAGTCCAGATCGAGGGCCATTCTTTATGAGGAATAATGACATTCCAGAAATCATCTAACAATGCCTGACTTGTAAAGCATAAGTTTTGTGTGGCTAAAAGAGAAGTTGTTTTAAAAGTGCTTACTTACCACAGTGCACAGCATATGATAAAGCACTAAATAAATAAATAAATAAATAAATAAATAAATAAATAAATTTATTACTACTGTATCATCATCCAGTGCCAGTACCAGGTGCCTATGTCAAGTGAAAAACAAGTGAAGAATCTAGAAGTTTCCAGCTTAAAGTAAAGAAAACTTGGAGGGATGCAAATCCATATGTTTGAAGAACCATCATGTAGAAGAAAATAGACCAGTTGTATTAGTTGTATTAGTTGTATTTGTTTATTCAACTAATAAATCTTTTTGAGTGCTCACTGTATTCCCAGAGTTTTTTCTAGGTATTTGCTAAGGTTGCTGTGGGCAAAAATAATGAGGTCTTGGGCCTCATGGGTGAAGGTGGTTATGAGACAATATGTAAAATAAAAATAACTTCAGAAGAAAACCAAGTCAGAGCACCTCGGTGGCTCAGTCAGTTAAGCATCTGACTTCGGCTCGGGTCACAATCTCATGATTCCTGAGTTCGAGCCCAGCGTTGGGCTCTGTGCTGACAGCTCAAGAGCCTGGAGACTGCCTCAGGCTCTGTGTCTCCTTCTGTCTCTGCCCTTCCCCACTCACACACACACACTCTCTCCCTCTCAAAAATAAACGTTAAAAATTAAGAGAAAAGAAGAAGAAGAAGAAGAAGAAGAAGAAGAAGAAGAAGAAGAAGAAGAAGGAGGAGGAAGAGGAGGAGGAGGAGAAGGAGAAAACCAGGAGGATTATCAAGTAGAAGAAGGAGGAGAAGGAGGAGAAAGAGAAGGAGGAGAAGGAGAAGGAGGAGGAGGAGGAGGAGGAGGAGGAGGAGGAGGAGGAGAAGGAGAAGGAGAAGAAGAAGAAGAAGAAGAAGAAGAAGAAGAAGAAGGAGGAGGAGGAGGAGGAGAAAGAAGAAGAAGAAGGAGAAGGAGAAGAAGAAGAAGAAGAAGAAGAAGAAAGAAGGAGAAGAAGGAGGAGGAGGAGGAGGAGAGGAAGATGGAGAAAACCAGGAGGATCATGTCAGCTAAATATAAGAAAGTGAATTTTAACAATATAAGGGAGTATTTTTGAAAGTAACCTTTTCATTTTACAACAGTTTTAGATTTACAAAAACTTGTGAAGATAGTATAGAGTGTTCCAGTATAATTCACATCCAGAATCCCTTGTCATTAACATTTAACATTTGTGTGGAACCCATGTCACAATTAAGGAACCAGTATTGATACATAATTATTAACTAAGGTTCGTGTTTTATTTAGATTTCTTTAGTTCTTGCTCAATGTCCAATTTCTGTTCCAAGATCTCATCCAGGGTGCCACATTGCATTTAGTAGTTATAACTCCTCTGGTTACTTTTGGTTTGACAGTTTCTCAGACTTTCCTTGGTTTTGACAACCCAGAGAGCTTTGAGGACCAATGATCCAGTATTTTGTAGAATATCTCAATTGGAATTTGTCTTATGTTGTTCTCACGATTATACTGTGGTTATGGGTTCTTAGAAGGAAGACCACAGAAGTGAAGTACCATTTCCTTGCATCAAGACAGGGGTACATACTGTCAACATGACTTATCACTGTTGATGTTAACTTTGATCACATGGCTGAAGCAGTGCTTGTCAGATTTCTGCACTGTGCAGTTACTCTTTTTTTCCTCTTTCTGTTTTGTATTCTTTGGGAGGAAGTCACTATGCACAGTCCATGCTTAAGGAGTGGAGAGTTAAGCATCTTTATTGAGACTGGAGTATCTACATAAGTTATTTGGAATTTTTCTTCATGAAACATTTGTCCTTTTACTTACTTATTTATTAAATCATTTATTTATATTGTAGAAACTTATACATAATTATTTCATACTTCAGGTTATAATCCAACACTAATTTATTTTTTTAATTTTTTAAATGTTTATTTTTGAGAGGGGGGGAGGGGCAGAGAGAGAAGGAGACACAGAATCCGAAGCAGGCTCCAGGCTCCAAGCTGTCAGCACAGAGCCCGATGCGGGGCTCCAACTCACAAACCAGGAGATCGTGACCTGAGCTGAAGTCGGACGCTTAACCAAGTGAGCCACCCAGGCGCCCCTGAACACTAATTTCTTAATTTCATTTCTCAACTTGTTCCAGCTTTGACCATTGGGAAGTCTTTCAGTTGGCTTCTGTGTCCCTTTGTTATAGCTCTATCAGCGTGGGTTTTGGTGTCGTGTTTGTTTGTTTTTTGAACACTTCTTTACTTTCTGGCACTAAAAGGTGTTCCAGGATCATCTTGTATATTTCTTGCCTCAGTCCTAGAATCACCATTTTTCCAAGAAGTAGCCCTGGTTCCTTTAATTAGAGAATGGAATTGAAAACCAAGATCTGGGTGCTGTGCATGCTTGCTATACAGAGGTGATGTTGCTTTTATGCCCTCTCAGCTCATAGAGCAGGAAGATATGTGTGTGTATACTAACCTGTGTATGTAAACATATTTATTAATATTTCTTTTTTTATTAAAATTTTTTAATGTTTATTTATTTTTGAAGGAGAGAGAGACAGAGTGTGAGTGGGGGGGGGGGGGATGGGTAGAGAGAGAGGGAGACACACACAGAATCCGAAGCAGGCTCCAGGCTCTGCGCCGTCAGCACAGAGCCCGATGTGGGGCTCGAACTCACAAACCGAGAGATGATGACCTGAGCCAAAGTCAGACACTCAACCGACTGAGCCACCCAGGTGCCCCTACTTATTAATATTTCTATACGTAATCTATATGGAACCAAACATGGATTCATACTGATGTCTCCAGTTCTAATCTATTACCACATGGCTCTTTGTAGACCTCCCTTTGCTTACCTGTAACTTCCTACTTCAACAGAAAAACCTGGCTCCCACCATCTGCCATCCATTTACCTCATTGTTCAGTTGTGATATACATGTAGAGTGGTATTAGAATTGTTAACATGGGCTCCTGTGGGAAACAACTTTATCAGTCAGAATACAGTGCTTATGTATAGTTTATTTGGCTGTTAGTCTTACTCCACTCGTTTCCAAAGTTACTTAGGTCAGCCCCTTTTTCCCCTCAACCTCTTCAAGTAAAGATGTTTCATACATTTGTAATACATTTAGATTGTTCTACCAGTTCCATCCTGGGATCCCCTGACCTCCTGAGTGATTTTTCTTTAATGTATATACATTAGGGTTCACTTTTTGTGGTGTAAAATTCTGTGGGTTTTGACAAATGTGTAGTGTCATGTTTCCACCATTACGGGATCATAAAGAATAGCTTATGCCTGGGACACCTGGCTGGCTCAGTCTGTAGAGCATATGACTTTTTTTTTTTAATGTTTATTTATTTTTGAGAGAGAGAGAGAGGAAGCACAAGTGGGGGAGGGGCAGAGAGAGAGGGGGAGACACAGAATCTGAAGCAGGCTCCAGGCTCCGAGCTGTCAGCACAGAGCCCGACACAGGGCTCGAACTCATGAACCGCAAGATCATGACCAGAGCCGAAGTTGGAGACTTAACCGACTGAGCCACCCAGGTGCCCCTAGAGCATATGACTCTTAATCTCGGGGTCATGAGTTCGAGTCCCATGTTGGGGGTAGAGTTAACAAAAAATAAAAAAATAATAATAATAACTTATGCCCTAAAAAAAAAAAAATCCCCTGTGCTTTATTGAAGAGTAGCACTTGGAAAGGAAAAAGAGAGAAAGCAAGATCGGGCAGGAAAGCCTTCAGACTGTCGTACAGTTTTGACTAAGTCTCTGCCAGGCCGCTGAGGGGTTCCAGAGCAAACGTTGTCCACTAGAGGAGTGCCGTGTTGGGCAGAAATGGTCAGGCCTTTATACTACCACCTTGCTCAGGCATTGGCTGGGGACTCCAGGGGAAAACTGATCTCAGCTCCAAAGCTGAGGCAGACCCTGAAGGCACTAACAGCTGGAGGTTATCAGCTAACCACATTCCTTGAAGCTGGGTTGCTAAGTCCTTTCTTGGAAAGGGATCAGAGTGCTACAATTCTGTGCCTACCAGAAATATCTTTGAAAATTCCAAACAGAAGCTGGCTGACCACTGGTCAGGATTCTCAAGCAGAGGATTCCTGAGTCAGGTGGAATTTGGAATCCAATGATCCCGTTGGCACCTTTCATCTGTTGGGCCCTAGGATTGTTCTTCAGCATGCTTTGATCCAAGCAAGCCAGGTATTATGTTTCTCATGTTCATTCCATCTTGCCCACACCTCTGTTTCCCTTCTTGCACTGATCATCTTATGCCCTGCTCTGTCCTAGAGGTACAATCAGTCCCTTCCTCCCAGGAACTCTTCATGGAGGGGCTGAGGAGCCAAATGATGGAGTCTATAGCTTCCACTTGTGCTGCCCAATCCCAGATGCTGAAGAAAATGGTTATAGTATCAATAGCAATGTGGATCACTGAGTTGCATGGAGACAAAAAGCTTGTGAGCACAGGCAAGAAAGTTGTAAACTTCAAAGCTAAGACCACCCAAACCAAATCCTGATCTGATTACCACCCATGCTTCCCTGGAACATGGTAAAAAGTAAACAACAGCCCTCCCCACTGATCAGTGCATATACTACATCTGGCTAGGTGTGATCTTTTTATTTTCTTCCATCCCAATTCCCATGGGCACCCCTGGATTTTTCACCTGCAGGTTCAGAATCATGCTGGGGCAGTTCTGGTCTTTCTCTGTAGCAAGGTGGAACACTTTCAGACTTCTTGAGGAAAGAGTGGCCCTGATGTTTTGGTATACGTGCACTCAATCTTCCTTTCATTTAACCTGCTTATGGGTAAAAGCCTGTTTTATTCTTGTAACTTGGCAGCTCTGTCTGGCTCACAAATATCCAAAGATAAATAATCAAGGTCCTGACATGACCTCTAAGGACAGTCTTAACTTCTAAGCCAAAGAACATTTTATATTTACTTTGTCTCTCTTTAGAGATTTCCTTTGAATGTTTGCTTCTGCTTTGCAGCATTTTTGGGCTCCATACATCCTGTTGGTTTGCTCAGCCAGAAAACAGTCGCATTTTTTTTTAATATTCATGCTGCTATTCTTGTACAACAAACTATCATACTGGTTTTTAATTCCAAATTTAATGCTCACAAATTAAAGCACTTCCTTTAACCCAGGCACTCAGTACTCTTGCCAACCTTCTGGTTTTTTCTACCCACTTTTTCATGTCTTGGTACAATGACTAAAGCTGGAACCTGCTGGGTCAGAGAGGAGAAATACAGTATGGTCTCCCTACTCTTTAACCCTCAGGACGAGACAGTAGGGTTGGAGTCCATCTTTAAATACCCAAAGGTTGGGGCACCTGGTTGGCTCAGTCAGTAGAACATGAGACTGTTGATCTTGGGTTGTGAGTTTGAGCACTGTGTTGGGTGTAGAGATCGCTTAAAAATAAATACCCAGGGGTGCCTGGGTGGCTTAGTTGGTTAAGCATGCGGCTCTTGGTTTCGGCTCAGGTCATGATCTCACAGTTTCGTGGGTTCGAGCCCCGCATTGGGTTCTGTGCTGGCAGTGCGGAGCCTGCTTGGGATTCTCTCTCTCTCCCTCTCTCTCTGCCCCTCCCCTACTTGTGTTGTCTCTAGCTCTCTCAAAATAAATAAATAAACGTTAAAAAAAAAAGTAAATAAATATCCACAGTTTGCTCCTGGTTACTACCCCAGAATTGGATAAGATCCAAAAGAGTACCAAGGGTTAATGTTCCAAGAAGACACTTGAGGTTACTGAGTCCAGGATGTTTGAATTATAGGCCAGGCAGGTTCTGTCTCTGAAGACAATGCCAGGGCACAAAAAATATCCTGCTTCCCAAACAAAATCAATAGAAAGCACACTGAACCATTATGTAGGTATATAGTCCCTGAACCATTATGTAGGCATAGAATCGACAAGTAGGTTTTTTTTGTGGGTTTTTTTTTTGTGTTTTTTTTTTTTTAAGTGCTTTCCTTGTTGTCCCGGAGAATACAGATTGAAATTGTGAAGTTGGCAGCTGTTTCCACAGGAGGAGGGCAGTGTCACAGATCTGAAGCACAAGCTTTCTTCTGGGAACTGCCCACTTATTATAGATGACAGTTGTATCACCTTGAAGCAGGGAAACAAAGACTCTGTATGTGTGTGTGTGTGTGTGTGTGCGTGTGTGTGTGTGCCAGAATTCAGTTTTGCTAGCACAAAGTGTAAGAGAACAGTCATACACACAGTGGTGGAATTGTGGAAGAATTTCTGAGAATTAGCCTTAGGCAAAAGGCATTTGGCTGGAAACGAACTGAAAACCTACCTTGTAAGGAAGCATGTGACTTTCACCTGACTTAATTTTCTTCAGTGCTAATGGCTCCAGCCTGGGCAAAGGTCCTGGTCTGGGTTGCTGGCATATTCACTCTTCAGAGTAAGCTGAGAATAAATTCAAAGACAAATCACCAAAGTAATTTCTTTCCTTGACACTGAGTATAAGGATGGTTTTTAAGGTAACATTTTTATATTTTCTAATCAAAGTAACAGATATGTAATCTTCATATTTGGATTAAGTATGCATGAAGGAAATGAGAAGGGAGGAAAAAACAAAGGCCTGGATGGGGTGGGGAACTCTGAGTCCTGGCTGCATCTCTGGCACGGTCTCTGTGACCTTGGGCAAATCTCAAGTGGGTCAGGGCCTTGGCTCACATGTATTAATATAAGAAGGAAAAGCTAGATGACGCCCAGGGTCCTTTCCAGCTCTGTTCCAGGAATCAGTCTCTTGGTTTTGACTTTTTTGTTATGTTTAGGCAGTGCCATAACAATGATGTGGGGTGGAATTAGGGTCAATGTGGTCATTGGAGGCTGGTGGCAGGCCTCGGGCAGCTGTCACCTTGTGCAACATTTTTGTGAAGATGAATTCAAATTGAGATAGACATCAAGGTAGGTGTTTGTATGTATTTGGTGAATGAATGAATGAATGAATGCATGAATGAATGAATCACTCAGGGCAAGACTGAGGGAGAAGAGAATGGAAACCTTCAGTTGGAGGAAGTTTATTTGGGATAGGGCATAGATTCACATGAGGGGCAATGATGGCTGGGGGTAGGTTTTATGGATACATTCAGCAGGAGCTGAACTTCAGGCCTGAGAAGTATTAGGGTTAGGGGCTAATTTATACACAGTCTTTTTTTTTTTTTTTTTTTTTTTTTTTAGAGAGAGAGAGAGAGAGAGTGAGAACAGGGGAGAGGGGCAGAAGGAGAGAGAGAAAGAGAGAGAGAGAGAGAGAAAGAGAGAGAATCTTAAGTAGGTTCCATGCTGAGCATGGATCCCACGATTCTCGGATTATGACCTGAGCCGAAATCAAGAGTTGGACACTCAACTGACTGAGCCACCCAGGCACCTCTGTCCACACTCTTTATCTAAAGAATAGGTGAAATAGGGGTGCCTGGGTGGCTTAGTTGGTTGGGTGTCCGACTTTGGCCCAGGTCATGATCTCACAGTCCGTGAGTTTGAGCCCCACATCTGGCTCTGTGCTGACAGCTCAGAGCCTGGAGCCTGCTTCAGATTCTGTGTCTCCCTCTCTCTCTGCCCCTCCCCTGCTCACGCTCTGTCTCTCTGTCTCTAAAAAATAAATAAACATTAAAAAAAATTAAAGAGTAGGTGGAATAATTGCTGACAGGGCCACTAAGTAATACAGTTCTTCCAGTTTGAGTACAAGATAATAGGAGTGTTTTTCTCTGCAATTTAAGGACCAGAATATTAATTAGGATTTCCTTTGGCTGAGGTTTACAGAAATCCAAAATAATAGTAGCTAAGCAATATGTAAGTTTTTTTTCTCACATAAAAAAAAAAAAATCTGTACAGCAGGCTTAGAGGCTCCATGATGTGATGGATCCAGGCTCCTTCAACCTCAAGATGAAGTGTGGCCGCATGAATTCAGCTAGCCCCTCAATATCCCAGCCAGCAAAGTAAAGAGTCTATTTGGGCTGCTATCACAAAATACCACAGACACTGTAGCTTAGACATTTATTTCTCATAGTTTTGGAGGCTGGAAGTCCAAGATCAGGACGCTGGCATAGTTGCACTCTGGTGAGGGCTCTCTTCCTGGTTCATAGCCGGTGCTTTCTGGCTATTGTCCTCAAAGTATGGAAGGGGCAAGGGATCTCTCTGGAGTCAATGTCATTGTAAGGGCACCGATGTCGTTCATGAGGGCTCCACCCTCATGATTTAAGTAGCACCCAAAGCCTCCATCTCCTAATACCATCACTCTTGGGGACTATTTGACACATGAATTTGAGGGGGACACAAGCATTCAGACCGTAGTACCTCCACACTCCCCATTAATGATGCTTCATGGCAGCTGAACTTGACACTTCTATTTTTATCCCATTGACCAAAACTTAGTTACATGGCCATATCTACATGTAATAGAGACGTGTAATAGGGAAATGTAGCTTTCATTCGTAATAGCCAAAAACCAGGTGGTTTTCCCTTTGTTTTACTAAAAGAGAAGAACAGATATTAGGAAATATTAGCCTCTGTCACCTTAAGATATTACAGATGTACTGCAATTATGCAATGATGCTTCCATTGCTCAACTCCTTTGGTCCTATCCCTTAAAATTGTCTTCAGGGCACATAGCAAATTATCTTCAGTATTCTTTTTTTTTTTTTAATGTTTTATTTATTTTTGAGAGAGAGAGAGAGAGCATGCATGTGCTCGCACAGTGGGGGAGGGGCAGAGAGAGGGGAACAGAGGATCCGAAGCGAACTCTACACTGCCGACAGCAGTGAGCCTGTTGTGGGACTCGAACCCATGAACTGTGAGATCATGACTTGAGCCGAAGTTGGACAGTCAGCTGACTGAGCCACCCAGGCGCCCCTATTTTCAGTATTCTAAATGAATCTTCATCCTGTGGAGGTAGATTTGACTTTTGAAACTGGGGTCACTCAGGACAACTGTGATGAGTAAAGTGGGTGATAAAGCTGAGTATTACCATTTCATAAGAACAATATATGGGTTCTTATCTCTGGATATTATGGACTATTCTGGGTATAAAGATCATTCTTGCAGAAAATAACTCTACAACCTGGACATGATATATAAAGTGACTACCTGGAGGTACTGAAGAGAAAACAGAAATAAATAGGTTGTGGTGTTGCATGTCAGCTTGAAGGAGAGGAGATGAGGAGTCACGGGAGAAAGTCCTCTGCCACCATGGCTTTTAGCCTGGGGCTCAGTGTAGTTCACATAGTGGCTTGTGTAATAGAGGGGCATACATGAAAAACTCTACAGTCTTGCTGTTTTAGGGAGTAAGGAAAGTCAAGTCTGAAAATCATGAATGCTGAAAAGGTGGGGGAACCCAGAAAGGAAACCGTCAGAAAGAGGATCCCCAAATCAAATTTCTGATTAACCCCTGAACCAGACATGCACAGAACACACTCAAAGCAGCTCAGCCAGACAAAAAGATCTACACCCGGACTGGAGCTGTTACCTGAGAAACAGTTTGCAGTGTAAGCCCAGCGAGAAAATCATTTGCTGAAACAAAGGAAAAACAACTCTCATCAGAGAAAAAGAATGGAATCTGAAATCCCTGCAACTTAGCATTTATGATGTCCAAGATGCAGTCCAGAGTTACCTGACAGATGAAGAGCCGGGAACACAAAACACCTCTTAGAAGTCAATCACATCTAACCTGGAGATGAATAAGATGTTGGAATTTCGAAGGCAAGGACGTGTAAATGTTTTTCAGTTTTAAAAGACTTTATCGCCATCTTCCATGAAGCAAAGAAAATTAAGGAAAAATGCTTGTTTTCAGTGAATCAAAATCTCAGGAGATAAATGGAAAGTTTCAGCAGAGAAATTGAAGCAATAAAAAAGAACCAAATGGAAATCCCTTTTTATGTGTTGCTCTTTTTCTGCTTTCGAGGTTTATAACATTTTGACCAGGATGTGATTAGAGTAGACTTTTATGTTACTTTTACCTTATGTTTATTTTACTTGGTGTTTTTCCAGCATCTCGTGTCTGCAAATTTCTGACTTTTATTACCGTTGGGAGGAGTTTGGTGATCATTTCTTCAAATATTTCCTCCACTCCATTCTCTTCTCTCCTTCTGGGAATCCATGTATGTTTACTGTTTATATCATCTAACAAGTCCCTAAGATTTTATTCATTTTATTTTTGGTCTTTGCCTGTTACTCATCTTTTTTTTTTTTTTCTTTTAATTTTTTTTTCCAACGTTTATTTTTGGGACAGAGAGAGACAGAGCATGAACGGGGGAGGGGCAGAGAGAGAGGGAGACACAGAATCCGAAACAGGCTCCAGGCTCTGAGCCATCAGCCCAGAGCCCGACGCGGAGCTCGAACTCCCGGACCGCGAGATCGTGACCTGGCTGAAGTCGGACGCTTAACCGACTGCACCACCCAGGCGCCCCAATGCACATTCTTTTCAAGTATATGTGATATGTTTACCAGGATAGATCATATTCTGGACCATAAACAAGTCTCAGTAAATTTTAAAAGTTTGTTCTCTGACCACAATTAAATTAAATTAGAAACTAAGATAACTAGGAAAATAATAAATAGTTGGAAACTAAACAATACTATAAATACTATATACTATAAATATTAATACCATATTATATACTATAATACTATATTATATATTATATTAATACTATGTTAATATTAATACTATAAATACTAATACTATATTCAATGGGTTGAAGAAGAAATTACAAGAGGTTAGAAAATATTTGGTACTGAATGATAATGAAAATACAACATATCAAACTTTGTGGGATGTGCTAAGTAGCACCTAGAGGGAAATAAATTATAGCTTTGAATGCCTCTAAGATAAAAGAAGAAAGCTCTTAAATCAATTTCCCACCTTTCCATCTAAGTTTCCACCTTTTTCCAACTAGAAAAAGAAGGGGTGCCCGGGTGGCTCAGTCAGTTAAGCATCTGACTTTGGCTCAGGACATGATATTGCAGTTCATGAGTTGGAGCCCTGCATTGGGCTCTGTGCTGACAGCTTAGAGCCTGGAGCCTGCTTCAGATTCTGTGTCTCCCTCTCTCTGCCTCTCCCCCTCTCACACTCTGTCTCTCTCTCTCCCTCTAAATAAAGAAACATTAAAAAAAATTTTTTAGTTAAAAATACTAGAAAAAGAAGCAAATTAAACCCAAAGCAATCAGAAGGAAGGAAATAATAAAGATAAAACAAAAATAAATGAAATAGAGAACAGGAAAAGAAGGGAAAATTAATAAAACCAAAAGCTAGTCACTGGAAAAATTGATAAAATTGATAAATCTCAATCCTGACTGACCAAGAAAAAAAAAATTGCCTTATCAGTAATGAAAGAGAGGACTCCATTACAGATCCTTCAGACATTAAAAGAACACTCCATTATTATAAGTATGAGTATCTTTATGCCATTAAATGTGACCATTTAGGTGAGATGGACACATTCTGGGAAAGACATAAATTACAAAGCTGAGCCAAGAAGAAACAGAATATTTGAAGAGCCCTATGACAATTAAAGAAAGGAAATTTGGAATTTAAAAACATTCTGACAAACCTTCTGCCTCAGATGGCTCCCCACTGGTGAATTCTATCAAACATTTAAAGAAGAGGGGCACCTGCGTGGCTCAGTCAGTTAAGTGTCCAACTTCAGCTAAGGTCATGATTTCGTGGTTCATGAGTTCAATCCCCAAATCAGACTCTGTGCTGACAGCTTAGAGCCTGGAGCCTGCTTCAGATTCTGTATCTCCCTCTCTCTCTTCCCCTTCCCCACTCATGCTCTGTCTCTGTCTCTGTCTCTGTCTCTCTCTCAAAAATAAATAAACATTAAAAAAAATTTTTTTAATCTTAAAAAAAGTAGTAATAATGAATTTAGCTAGATAGCAGGATACAATATACAATAATCAGTTTTATTTCTCCATCTAAAATAGCATAAAACATTTCGGAATAAATTTAGCAAAAGATGTGCAGGACCTATAGACTGAAAACTACAAAACATTCTGGGAAATTCAAGAAGGGCTACATAAATAGAGCTATACCATGTTCATAGATTAGAAGTCTCAATGTTGTTAAACTACCGATCTTACTTAAATTAGTCAATAGATTCAGTGTAATCCTTGTGGAAATCCAGACAAGGTTGTTTAAAAAGTTTACAAGTTTATTTTAAATTTTATATGGGAAGGGGAGCCTGGGTGGCTCAGTTAGTTGAGAGTCTGATTCTTGATTATGGCTCAGGTCATGATCCCAGGGTCAGCACGATCCATGCTGAGTATGGAGTCTGCTTGGGATTCTCTCTCTCTCCATCTCTTTCTCAGCCCCACCCCCTCAAATAAAAAAAAAAAAAAAGAAAAAGAAAAATTTTTATATGGAAAACAAAGAACTTAGAATAGCTAAAACTATTTTGATAAAGGAGAACAGTGATGGAGCACTTACATTACCTGATTTCAAGAACAATATGTGGCTCTTACTAACAAACAATATGTAGTAAACCTAACTTTATCCTTTGGCTTATAAATTAACATTTCAATAACTTCCAAAAATGGAAAGGTAGGGCAGCTCTGAGATAAGCATGTAACTTCCAAAGAGGGCTACTGTGAAGGGTAATACTGATTTGGCATGATTGCTGGGGAGACAAATCCATGTTGAACATAAGCTTTGTGATCAAGACAGAACTGGGTTTAAATACTGGTTATGGTACTTACTTCTCAAAGCGTCAGTTTCTTCATCTTAAAATGAGGTACACAGGGGCACCTGGGTAGCTCAGTCCATTGAGTGTCTGACTCTTGATTTTGGCTCAGGTCATGAACTCACTGTTCAGGAGATCAAGACCCGCATCAGGCTCTGTGCTGACAGTGCAGATGGAGCCTTCTTTCTCTCTCCCTCTCCCCCTCCCCTGCTCTCATGCTGTTTCTCTCTCTCAAAATAAATAAATAAACTTTAAAAAATAAAATAAAATAAAATAAAATAAAATAAAATAAAATGGGGTGCACAGCATAAAAATTAAGGAAATACAGCATAGAGGCTAAGCTCTATGTTATAACTCTAGAGTTAACCTACCTGGGTTCTATTCCTAGCTCTGCCATTTTGTAGCTGTGTTGCATGTTAAAGTGTCCATGCATCACTTTACTCATTTGTAAATTGAGGATACTAAAAGTGCCTATAAACGTTGTAATGTAATGAACATTAAATGAATGAATAAACCTAAAGCACTTAGAACAGTCTAGTACATAAAAAGTACTTAAAAAACTATTACCTACTATTGTTATCATTTCTCTGTGTTATGAGGACTAAATGTGCTTACTTTCATCAACCACCAAGCAACGTCCCAGGTATCCAATAAATATTAGCTCGCATCCTTCTGAGCATAAGTAGCATTCTGGCGGTAGGGTTTGACACTGAAGAGTGTATTTTGCAATCTAGGTGGCAATCATAAATTTCAGTTTCTTAAATTTTCTTTGTTTTCCAATGTTTAAAAAATGCCTACTGACAGAATTATAATGCAAAATGGAAACTATAACACTGGATATCAAATATTACCCCTCCAAGACTCCATCACATGCTGCATATCTCCTTTGATCCCAGCTGGCCATCATGTTCAGCAGTCTGCTGACCCAGGGACTACAAAATGCAGGCTGCCTCCTTCCTCTCCTCATCCCTTTCTTCTTCTTTGGTCACTTTAGGCAGAAACTACAGACACCATAAAACAGTCAGAAGGTTCTATTCTTCCTTTATTCCCTATCAAATGCAACAGCAAGTGGTGTCCAGCTGTTATCTTCCTGCCCTCCTCTTGAAGAACAACTCCTCAGCTGTATGAATAGTTGGGAGCCCCAGAACTGGCATTACTTGCTCAGTCAATAGGTCAGATGACAGCAAGGTTGTCCACCACTTATGAGTGGCTTTTGAGCTCACAACTTCAGAACCACACTGAGGGAGAGGAGGTGGTTGCATTTCTTTACTAATTTTCCTCGGAGAAGAACTCTTGATTGCATGGTAACAATTCTATGTCTTCATTAGGGATGCTGAGCTTTTGATGTCTATTTATATTTGAGAGAGAGAGGGAGACACAGAATCTGAAGCACCCTCCAGGCTCTGAGCTGTCAGCACAGAGCCCCACACGGGGCTGGAACCCACGGATTGTGAGATTGTGACCTGAGCAGAAGTCAGACGCTTAACTGACTGAGCCACCCAGGCGCTCAGGGATGTTGAGCTTTTAAATTTTGTGTTCTAATTGAAAGATAAAAAGCAAGAAGGATTTTAAACAAAGAGACATGTAGCAGAGGATCTTTACATATCCCATAGCCTATTTCTTTGTTGGAGATCTGCAGCCAGTCTCTAAGATAAGGAAATAGACCTTGGCTTTGCTTCTGTG
This sequence comes from Felis catus, assembly GCF_018350175.1. NCBI lineage: Eukaryota > Metazoa > Chordata > Mammalia > Carnivora > Felidae > Felis > Felis catus. The sequence continues at coordinate 43,929,002 of NC_058371.1, read as the reverse complement.
AGAAGAGCCAATCATTAAATGTTGCGGGGAAGAGGAATGTTTGGATCTCTCAGGTCTATCCTGGGCATTTCCCCTGAAAAGCCTTCATAAGTTTATTTTCCAAAGATAAGACTTCGCCTTCACTGTCTTCACTCCCCTGGGTCTAGAGCCCCAGCTGCCCATGTCTCTGTACTGGCCATGTCTCTGGGCCCCGCCGGTAGACACAAACTTTCACATTATTTTGCAGACACTGTTTCTCCTCATTGTCTCGGTTTCTCTGCATCACAATAGGGTGTGAACGTCACATATTTCCTTTTCTTTTAAACCATTTTAGTGATGCTACCCTGTGCCTTTCTCCACTGATAATAATAAAACTTTTCCTAACACCCCATCTTGTCTACCCAGTAGAAAGCTTTCCCCTCCTTCCCTGCCCCGCCTGTTGCTTCCCCCTCTCCCCCCACCTCCTATTTTTCCCTTAGAATGATCCACTGGGAGTAAAGACCTTTCTTACCAGGAGAGGCTGAGTGTTCCTCTGAAAGGGACCACAGCTCTGACAGGGTTATGTTTGTGTTATCAGTGGCACTTCAATCTCAGTGCCAAGGTATTACAGACAGGATGTGTGAAGAATGTGAGCTTTTTTTTTTTAATCATCTGCCAAAAGTCAACTTTTCTACAGCTATTTGAAATCCTCCTCCCCTCCCTGTCTCAATTCCTAGTCTCACTACACTTTTACTAATTAATGTTTATTTTCCCACCCCCAAAGACTCTGTTTGTATATGCCTACAGTGTGGCAGCATCCTGAACTCTAGGAACTCTCTGGCTATAGTAGAGTGTAGATAATGTATAAACAGGAAATAAAAATTAGACATAAAAGAGAGAGAGAGAGAGAGAGATCTATTGTAAATATTAAGTCTCTAGTATGAGTTTTCTAACCCTTTTTGGAAACATTAAAATGTAGGAACATACATCTTCATTGCCTAAAGCTTCGAGTCAAGAATTAAGTTGATATTGAACACCATTCTGTGTGCGTTGCCACTGGCTCACTCACTCACTCATTCACTCATTCAGCATCGTATATATGCCAGGATAGAGGCACTGTGCCAGGCACTAAGCTTGCATACAGAGATAAGAAAGGGTTCTTGTCATTACAGAACTCATATTCTAGTGGAAAGACAAATAATTATAAAATAAGATTGGTAAGTGGTATGTTAGAGGAATTAACACATGGTGTAGGAACACTGGGGAGGAAAACGATCAAATGAGTATAGGATGAATGCATTTATCGACAATTATTAATGTCTACTATGCACCAGGCAGTGCTGGGGCAACAGTGAAAAAACAAATTCTCTGTCTTCGCAGAGTTTACATTCTAGTGAAAGAGACCGGCAATAACAAAAACCAAAAAACAAAACAACAAAAAAAGATATACTATCGGAATGCAGGATAGAGTTATAGAAGGAAGGTATGAGTTGGTCTGGCAGGATAAATAGGTGTTAGCACAAAAGGGCATTCCTTGGGACACCTGGGTGGCTCAGTCGGTTAAGTGTCCGATTTCAGCTCAGGTCACGATCTCACGGTCCGTGAGTTCGAGCCCCGCGTCGGGCTCTGGGCTGATGGCTCAGAGCCTGGAGCCTGCTTCCGATTCCGTGTCTCCCTCTCTCTCTGCCCCTCCCCCGTTCATGCTCTGTCTCTCTCAGTCTCAAAAATAAATAAACGTTAAAAAATTTTAAAAAATAAAAATAAATTCTTTAAAAAAACAAAACAAAACAAAAGGGCATTCCAATCTTTGTTTTAAAACAAAACAAAACTCTGGGATGGAGGAGAGATGGCTGGAGAGGAGGGATGTAGGAGGTGGGAATGGATGAGAAAGGGCATGAAATATTATGCAAAGGGAGTTACTAGGTGTGTCATTAGGTGGGTCACAGGCGCAGTGGGAGGGATAGGGTGCATTTTTCCCTAAGACAGCATTAGGAAGAGAATTCATTCTAAACTGAATGTCAGAACCAGAAGAGACATTAGAGGTAAAAATGAACATACAACCTCATTTTACAGATGACTCGCATAGGGTGCAGTTATGTGTCCCCGCTAGACGGAGGCACAACCAGGATGAACCCGTTTTTCTGCACAGCTCAGCCCCTGCCTCAGTCTCCGAAGAAGTTGCTGCGGGGGAGCGGTGCCTTGCGGAAAGGCAGCCTCGGTCTCGGGATCCCGACACACACCGCCCCCTATCGGTGCTTCCCCGCAGAGCCTCTTCCCTGTTAGCCTCGAGCAGGGGCTAGCCAGGCGCCGCCGAGCGCCCCGGGCCGGGCAGGCAGAAACAGCGACGACTCCCCGTCCGTGGGCACCCGGGGGCGCGCCCAGGCCCCTACCCACTCCACCTGTTTTCCTCTGCCGCCGAGCGGCTCCCCGGCTGGGAGTGCGGAACCCGCGACCCGAGCCCCTCCGGCAGCTCAGCATCTCCCCGCGGCGTCGCGGGGCGTGCGTCCCGAGCCGCGGCGCAGGCCGAGCCCTGCAATTGGCGGCGAAGTTGGCGGCGTCTCGAGCAACGCCCTTTAGCCGGCTTTCCCGGCGGCCGGGACCCTGAGGCAGGGCTCCACACCACCCGCCCGCCCCTCCGCCCCACCCTTCCTCCCCCGCCCCGCCGCCTCCTCCCCGCCCAGGGTCCGGGTCGAGCCGGCGCGCCGCGGAGCTCCGGCCGGCGCAGCCGGGGCGCAGAGCTCCGAGCCATGGGAGCCTCGCACTCTCAGAGCCCGCGGGGCCGGGAGCCGGCCGGGGAGAGGCCCCCGACAGCCCGAGAGAGCGCGTGAGTCCCTGAGCCCTCCGCGGGGCGGCCGTTCGGGGGTTTGCGTGCCAGCCCGGGATGCGAGCGCACGGCGCGGGTCCCTCAGGGGCCGGGAAGGTGGCGCTCCCGCCCGCGCCCGGGGGCTCTGGGTTGGGCCTGGTGGGACGTTCCGTCCCGAGCCTCGCCCTGCGGGGCCCGGGGGCGCCCGGCCACGACCCCACCGCGACAAAATCGCGCCCAGGCGGGGCTGCTGCCCGGCGCTTGTTCACGCTGCGCGGGTGGGAGAAAGGGGCCCCGAGTTTTTCCGAACTCGTCCGGGCAGGAAAACACATGTGTCCTAAAGGGCTCTGAAGTATTCGCGAGACAGCTATTTGCAGGGAAGTGTAGATATTAGAAAGGGGCTCGAGTCTCCGATAATTTGGCTCGTGTTGGCCTTTGGAGTGCAGGAATTTGGATGCAGTGCTTGCTGCTCATGAGAACTCCCTCTCTTGTTTGCTCCGAGGGCTTCATGATGATCTCAGAAAAAGGGCTGTATTGTAGCAGCAGCAATTAGGCTTTTGTTCTGGGACAACAACAATTGGGGACACCAAGTAACTGAAATGCAAGCTGCGAAGGAACACTTTTAGAGAACGTGATTTAGAGCAAATTAGTTGCACGGTTTGCAAGGTGGCCATGCTTCTCGCCAGAGAGGATGCGTTGCTAACTACTTGAGAACCCAAACAATAGTTAACCTTTTCATTTAAAATTAATTTTGGAGCGTGTGTGTAACTTGGAGGTGAGGTAATGTAGAGGAACTCATACTGTATTTTCAGTCAGCCAGTGACAAAGCTATTTCATTTGAGAAGGATACCCTGGGCCTTGACATACAACAGTCTGTGCCATGGGAGGGCTTTTGATCATCTTTTTTTTTCCTTTCTTTTTAATGTTTATTTATTTTTGAGACAGAGAGTGCGAGCAGGGGAGGGGCAGAGAGAGGGAGACAGAATCCAAGTAGGCTCCAGGCTCGGTGCTGTCAGCACCGAGTCTGAAGCCAGGCGCGAGCCCACAAGCAGTGAGATCATGACCCGAGCAAAGTCAGGCTTAACCCACTGAGCCACCCGGGCGCCCCTTGATCATCTTTTCAAGGCAAAGTAGCTTTCTGAATATCTAAATAATAGGCATGTTAGTTGTGCCTCCTGATGTTTATGTATGAACACTAAACTTAGTTCAGGCAGCTTATTAATCGTATGAGGAGCTGAGAATTATCCAGCGTGTAAAATGTGCAAAAACCCTCTAAATACAAGCATGTACAATGCGCAAAAACATTCTTTTAAGTTATTTGACCCCCAAGAACATTGAGTTCGTTTCTGTTACTGCTCTTGTTTTACTGATGAGAAAACTGAAGGACAGAGAGATTAAGTGACTTGTTCAAGGTCACACAGCTAGAAAGTGGTGGACTCCCATTGTCTGACTCCAGAGCTCTTGCTGCAGCTGCCTCCCACAGGAGAGTTAGGGCTGTCTTAGGAAGCAAACTTGTCTCAGCTGGCTGACTGCATTCCACTTTTTTTTCCTTTAATTCTTACTGCATAAGGCAGAAATCTGAATTAGCAATGCTTAGTACCTACTAAAAGGAAATTGCCAAAGTTGATTTAACCTTTTTCAAAGACAAACATGAGACGCAGTGTAACATTGAGATGAAGTTAAGAGTTTTGGAAGCACATAATCCTGGGTTTAATTCTAGGCTCTGCTCGTTAACAGCTGGAGATCTTTTATCTGTTCCTTAACCTCTCTGTGTTTGTTTCCTTATTTGTAAAATGGGAATGAAAACCATGTCCACTTGATCGGCTGTTCTGAAGGTGCTATAAAATCATGTATGTACAAAAAACAAGTTATAGTTTTATCTCTGAACAATATATTGTTTTACCTAAGGATAAAAATTGACTAATCTTTGTGAACATGTGGCAGGGTTTACTGTGTAATTTGAAAGTAAATATTGGGATCATTCACTGGTAGCATGCCGAACTCAGTACTTTCTGTGTAAGGTTCAGTTGTTGGGGTGAGGAATTTGATTCTCAGTTGTTAGATTATCCAGTGGCTTGGCGATAGATAGAGGATCTTTCTCTTCAATGAAGTTCTTACGTGTACCTTAGATATTTAGCAAAGCTTGCCTAAATATGATCAACATAGAAGCCCATCTTTGATCTTCACTTGGGAATATAGCCCAATTTAATACATCAAGAAGCACACAGGGACCTGGGTGGCTCAGTCAGTTAAGCGTCTGACTTTGGCTTAGGTCATGATCTCTTGGTTCATGGTTTGGAGCCCTGCGTTGGGCTCTGTGCTGACAGCTTGGAGCCTAGAGCCTGCTTCCAATTCTGTGTCTCCCTCTCTCTCTCTGCCCCTTTCCTGCTTATGGTCTGTCTGTCTGTCTGTCTCTCTCTCAAAAATAAAAACTTTTTAAAAATTAAAAAAAAAGAAGCACAGAAACTCATGTAGCTGGTGATAGGATTATTTGGTCTCATCAGAGTGTGCAGATTCTGTTTAAGAAGTCAGCCTACAAACGACTTGGCATGCACCAGGTCAAAGATTAGAAATATGAGATTCCATGCTTGTAATATGAAAAGCTAAAAGTATGCTTTGTGCAAGCCCTGCCTTATTTAGATGTACAAGCCACAAGTGTCTCCAGGGTCTGAGAAAATGGGGGATTCATTGTTAATGTCACTCGGCTGCAGATTTCCTGCCGGACATATGGCTGTCGTGGATAACACTGACCTCAAGGAAGTTCTCCTACTCAAGCCTTTTCAGTTGCATTTTCAAAATCTATTGTTCCTTTTTTAAATAAGTAAATAAATACTTGAAAAACTCACAAGGAAAGCATTACTGCTGGCATCTGCCTTTTGAGGAAGAAATTATGTTTCAGGATGTTCACAATTTATATTTTGGAATAATTTAACCTAGTGCTAAAATTAGCCAGATAAATCTTTCGTGACAGCTGTATTGTGAAATATAAGGAAGTATGGATGTACATGAAAAGAAATGTCTGATTTTAAGATAATAGTCATTATTTTTAATGTTTATTTATTTTGAGAGAGTGTGTGAGTGGGGGAGGAGCAGAGAGAGAGAGGGAGAGAGAAAATCCCAACCAGGCTCAGTCCTCAGTGTGCAGCCCCACTCAGGGCTTGATCCCACAACTGTGAAATCATGATCTGAGCTGAAATTAAGAATCGGACGCTTAACTGACTGAGCCATGCAGGAGCCCCAAGATAATACTCATTATTATTTTTAATGATTAAGAACATTTGGGGGGGGCACTTGGGTGGCTCAGTCAGTTGAGTGTCTGACTTTGGCTCGGGTCATGATCTCCTGGTTCCGGAGTTCAAGCTCCACATCAGGCTTGCTGCTATCAGCACAGAGCCTGCTTCAGATCCTCTGTCTCTCTCTCTCTCTCTCTCTGCCCCTCCCCTGCTTGCACTCTCTCAAAAATAAACATTAAAGAACATTTTGTTTAAAGCTTATTTATTTTGAAAGAGACAGACAGTGTGAGTGGGGGAGAAGCAGACTGGGGGAGAGAGAGAATCTCAAGCCTCAACCCACGAAGCCAAGAGATCATGACCTAAGTGGAAACCAAGAGTCAGCCGCTAAACTGGCTGAGCTACCTAGCCTCCCCAATACTGATTATTATTGAAAATTGTAGCTGTTTCCCTTCCCCAGGCCCAAGGAAAGAAAACTGCTGATTTGGTAAATGGTAGGGGAAATGTCACTTCATTTATTCAGGGAGGCTGCACATTATGGTGATTAGGAACAGAAGCTGTGGACTGAGGCAGACTCAGGTTAGAATTCCAGCTAGATCGCTTACTTAGTTCAGGAAGCTTTGGAAAACAGTTAATTTCTTCAGCTGAGTAAAATTTTTACATCTTTAAAATGGCAGTAATCATAACTACCTTTTTTTTGAGAGAGAGAGAGCGAGCGCGGGGGAGGGGCAGAGAGAGAGAGAGGTAAAGAGAATATCAAGAAGGCTGGACACCCAGTGTGGAACCCAGTGCCAGGCTTCGTCCTGCGACGTTGAGATCATGACCTGACCTGAAATCAAGAGTCGGTCGCTTAACTGATGGAGCCACCGAGGCGCCCCTCATAACTACTTTTTGAAATGGTGTCTGTTATTAGTGCAGGGCCTGGTACTTACTGAGGACTCGATACCTAAGTTATTATGAGTACATTTACATATAGCTATAAACCAGATGCTATGCTATTTTCTTTGGGATGTATATTTTTGAAAAAAGCAGCATCTTTTCTGAAGGGAAGATTGACTTGTGTCCTAATTCAACAAGGCAATGACTTTTTCAAGTTAATTTTTTCCTCAGTTAATTTCCATTTTCCAGAAAGATGCACTATCAAGAGGATGGACGTGTGCTTGGGAATATGGTACTTTGAATTTTTTTTTTTTTAATTTTTTTTTTTCAACGTTTATTTATTTTTGGGACAGAGAGAGACAGAGCATGAGCGGGGGAGGGGCAGAGAGAGAGGGAGACACAGAATCTGAAACAGGCTCCAGGCTCTGAGCCATCAGCCCAGAGCCTGACGCGGGGCTCGAACTCATGGACCGCGAGATCGTGACCTGGCTGAAGTCGGACGCTTAACCGACTGTGCCACCCAGGCGCCCCGGGAATATGGTACTTTGGAGAAGTATTTGAAATCAGTGATTCCTTAGGTGATTTTTTTTTTAAATGTGGCTAGGGTGGGTTTTCTAAGAACAAGTAATTTGTGGAGAGATTTGAACAATGACGTAAACAAAGCCTTATTCATTAGGGAATATGGTGTATAACTAATTCATTTACTGCTCGTTGAGCTTGTCTGCCTGGAATGCAAGATATGAACCTGCTGTCAATTTTTATTAAGTTTCTAGACCAGTCTTTGTTTGCATTTGGAATATATCGTAATGGAATAGGACATTGGCAAAGTCAGGACGAGTTTGAGGTTTTGAGTGTTTTTCCCATGCACCTTTCTGATCATGTGAATCAGATGCGGTTTCTAGGAGGTTCTGGTGACCTGCGAAATCAGCAACAATTAAACTGAAGTGCCCCTTGATGGGCAAGTCACATTGGGACAGATGCCCCTGACATGAAAAGGGAAGCACTGGCTTTGAAGTTTTAGACACAGGAAAATATAACTCAAAATAAGTGAACTTTGAGAATTCTGTTTCTGAAACCCAGTGCGATTTATATTGTCCTTAAAAACACTTAGGTTCCCGATTGCTATAGAAAATTTTTAAATGCCCATGTTTGAATGGCTCCATCTCCAGTGCAGCCAGCACAAAAGGAAATGGTTTGAATTGCATGACAAGGGGATTATTTGTATGTGTATGTTGAGCTTAGCTATCACAACTTCTAGACCATGGGGGCAGTTCAAATAGTAAACAGTTAATAAGGGGAGAAAAATCTCTCTCTGAAAGTCATTAAAAGGGAAGATAGTTGGTCTGTTAAGGACTGAAACTCCGAGGGGGTTCAGGTATAGTTTTGTTCCGCAGTTTCTTCCCTCTTTTCCATTCAGTGTGGCTTCTCCAAGCTGGTACATGTTTCAGTGTTAAAAATCAAGACGAGGGGCACCCTGGGTGGCTCAGTCAGCTGAGCAGCTGACTTGATTTCAGCTCAGGTCTTGATCTCACTGTCATAAGATTGAGCACTGCGTTGGGCTCACACTGAACATGGAGCCTGCTTGGGATTCTCTCTCTCCCTCTCCCCTGCTTGGTGCATGCTCTCTCTTGCTCTCTAAAAAAATAAAAAATATAAAAAATAAATTTAAAAAATTAAAAATCAAGAAGAGAAAAGGAAAACAGGGAAGGCTCAGTTGCTGGTGTCCTGAGCTTGCAACAGATTTTCTAAGGTCTGAGTTGGCTCCTAGGCAGAGTGGGCCACAGGGTGCATGAATTTGTTAACCCAAGGTCAAGGAAATGAACTGCTTGCATCCCAAATGGCCATGGAACATGGAGACCCATCTTCTGAGAAAGCTCACTCTGGCTATTGTGGGCTGTGTGTTTTGTTTTTTGGTGGTTTGTTGTTGTTGTTTTGTTTGCATTTTTTAAATTGTGGTAAAATACACATAACATAAAATTCACCATTTGAGTCATTTATAAGCATACAACTCAGTGGCATTAAGTACTTTCCCAATGTTGTATAACCACCACAACTATCCACTTCCAGGACTTTTTCATCATCCCAGACAGAAACTCTGCACCCATTAAACAGTAACTCCTCAACCTCCCCTCCCCTGCCCCTGGTAACCTTTATTCTGCGTTCTGTCTCTGTCTGCCTAGTCTAGGTCCCTTCTGTAACTGGCAACGTACAATATTTGTCCTTTGTCCTTTGGTGTCTGGCTTACTTAACTCAGCATAATGCCCTCAAGGTTCATCCCTGTTGTATCGCGGGGCAGAATTTCATTCCTTTTTATGGCTGAATAATATTCCATGATATGTATACTCCACATACTATTTATGCAGTTGTCTGTTGATGGGCACTTGGGTCACTTCCACCTTTTGACTGTTGTGAATAATTCTGCTCTGTGGGTTAGTGTGCAGGTACCTGTTTGAATCTCTCCTTTCATTTCTCTTGGGTATATGCCAGGAACAGAATTGATCAGCCCCATGGTACCTCTATGTTTAACTTTTTGAGGAACCATCAAATGGTTTTCCCCAGTATGTCACCATTTACATTCCCACCAGCAATGCATGAGGGTTCCAGTTTCTCCATATCCTCCCAACACTTTCTTTTTGCTTCTTTTTTTTTTTTAATTCATATCTAGCCTAATGAGTGTAAAGTGGCATCTCATTTTGTTTTGCTGTGCATTTCCCTAGTGATTAGTGATATTGATCATCTTTTCATGTGCTTATGGACCACTTGTATCTCTTCTTTGGAGAAATGTCTATTCAAGTCCTTTGTCCAGTTTTGGATTAGGTTTGTTTTCCCTTTTTTTTTTTTTTTTTAATGTTTTATTTTTATTTTTGAGAGAGAGAGAGAGACAGAGAGACAGAACATGAGCCGGGGATTACTAGAGAAAGAGTGAGACACAGAATCTGAAGCAGGGTCCAGGCTCTGAGCTATCAGCACAGAGCCAGATGTGGGGCTCGAACTCGTGAACTGTGAGATCATGACCTGAGCCAAAGTCAGACGCTTAACTGACTGAGCCACCCAGGCGCCCCAGTTGTTTGTTTTCTTGTTCTTGAGTTACAGGCGTTCTTTGGATATATGTCATTTCAAACATTTTCTCCTATTATGTGGGTTGCCTTTTTACTGTGTTGATAGTATCCTTTGATGCACAAAAGTTCTTAATTTTAATGAAGTCCAACTTAACTACTCTTTCTTGTATTGCATGTGCTTTTGGTGTTGCATCCGAGAAATCATTACCAAATCCAGCATCATGAGGATTTTGTTCTATGTCTTATTCTAAGAGTTTTATAGTTTAGCTCTTAAGTTTAGGTCTTGTATCCATTTTGAGAGTAAGTTTTACATCTAGTGTAAGGTAAGGACTCCTTCCTTCTTTTGAGTGAATGTGGGTCCAGTTTTTCTGGCACCATTTGTTGAAAAGAGTATCCTTTCCTGGTTGAATGGTTTTGGTACCCTTGTTGAAAATCAGTTGGCCATGTATGTGAGGTTTTATTTCTGGGCTTTCATATGGCTATTCTTACTCTGGTGACACACCAGTTTAGATGATTGTAACTTTGTAGTAAGTTTGAAACAGGAAGTGTGGTCCTTCAACTTTTTTTCCTTTTCAAGATGGTCTTAGCTGCTTGGGGTTTCTTGAGGTAGTGTGCGTGTGTGTACATGTGTGTGTGTACATGTGTACGTGTGTGTGTATGTTTTAATATCTCTCTCTTTCTCTGTGGCTTTTTCTTCTTGGCTTGTGGCAGCCAGCCTTGCCTGAGAGAATGCTAGACTGCCTTCCAGTGGCAGTATGCTGCCCCAGAAATTCTCCTTCCCTGCCTTCCCCATCTCCAGCCAGACTTTTCACCCCATGATGTCTGCTGAGAACCTGCTCCAAGCCAGACACTCAGGCACCGTGTAGCCAAAGAGGACCTAGATGTGGACAGGAGCCCCTGAGAGACAGGCAGGAAAGTGGAATCACTGTGAGGGTCAGACGTCCTGAGAGATGAGCCTCAGGGAACCCACCTGTTTGCAGAGAAGAAACTGACCCTGGAAGGAGTCTTGAAGGATGAATGAGTTGCTAGGTGAGGGGGTCAGGGAAGGGCAGTCCAGGTGCAAGGAAAGCCTGTGTGCAGCATGGCCTGGTGGTGTGGGGAGCCTGCCGTGTCTGGGGAGTGGTGAGGATTTGGGGGTAAGGTGTATGTGGAATGGGCTGGTGGCGTCGGGAAATGGTGAATCTGGAGAAGTGGATAAAGTCTGGGTGTGGGGTCTTTGTGGCTTATGTGGGAGTTTGGACTTAATTTCAGGAGCCATAGATGGAAGTTTTCAGCTGAGGGGTTGGCCAAACCACCATGGCAGCCCTGGATGAGACTGGGGAGAAGGATTCTTGCAGAGGGGCTCAACCAAATGGTGGGGGGTTCCAGGAAACCACAACTTCCTATGATTCTCCCCAGCACCTCACCTCCCACCCCATCAGCACATCCAGGGGACTAGAGTTTCCTTTTTCAACCCCTTACCCTGTCTTCATTTTTGTTTATTAGTTATTCAGTAGCATATATAAATGTTTCCTTTTTCCTGATTTTCTATTAGAAGCATATATTCTTTTATAATCATAAAGTATATTTTTAAAAATCTGAAAATTTAGAAAACACAGAAAACTGTAAAGAAAATAAATCACTCATAATCTCATTACCCAGAGATGACTGTTAATATCTTGGTATATTTTATTACTGTCTCTTTTTCTCCAGTAAATATATTTTTCAAAAGTGGGGTTATACTGTGTTTTACATTCTGATTTTTTTGACTTAATGTTATTAACATTTCTCTGTCATTATACTGACATGGTATAGTATCTACATGTATCATAGTTTATTCAATTCTTTCCTAAATGGTTAACATTTAGGTTGGTAACTGTTCTTGCTCATGTAAATAACACAGTTAATAAATATCCTTATAATTCTTTGTACATCTCTGGTTAATAACTTAGGAAACATTCCTAGAAGTTTAATCACAGGATCAAAGAATGTGAACATTCTAAATGTTTTGTTATATATTACCACATATTGTCAAATTATTCCCCCAAAAGTAGTACCAATTAGGGGCGCCTGGGTGGCTCAGTTGGTTAAGCGTCAGACTATTGATTTCAGCTCAAGTCATGATTTCACAGTTTGTGGGATCAAGCCTTGTGCCAGGTTCTGTGCTGACAGCACATAGCCTGCTTGGGATTCTGTCTGTCTGTCTCTCTCCATCCCTCCCCTGTTCGTGCCCCCCTCCCTCAAAAATAAAGAAATAAACAAACAAAAAAAAACTAGTACTGACTGCACTCCCCCCCAGCAGTATAGTGTCCTTTCTAGATGCTTATAGCATCCTTTCCAGTTCTGGGCACTGTCAGTTTGAATCTTTGCCAGTTTGGTAAGAAAAAATATATAATTTTGATTTATTTCTTTTGTTCTTATCAATGAGAGTGAACTTTTCCCTTATATGTTACTAACCAGCTGTAATTTTTTTTATTTATTTCTATTTGTCAATTTTGTAATGAGATACTAATTTTTCATATTTATTTGTGAGGATTCTTTATATGATGAGGCCAGCTAACATCTATTGAGTGCTTGCTATGTGCTAGGAAAATGTTAATGTCTTACATGCGTTTATTTAAATGATTCTCAAAATAACCCTATTAGGCAGGTATAATTTTCAATTCCTATTTTATACATGAGGAAATGGGTACAGAGAGATTAAACAACATGCCCAAGGTCTCACAGCTAATGAGTGACAAAATTGTGTCACACAAATCTAGCAACCCTTTCCCACCATTTTTGTTTTGTTTTGTTTTGTTGGAGAGGTATTTTTTAAATTAACTTTTTATTTTAGAACAGTTTTAGGCTCACAGAAAAATTCAGCTGACTTACTGAGAATTCCTGTAGATGCCACACACAATCTCCTCTATCACCATCTCATATTTGTATGGTACATTTGTTATAGTTAATGAAACTGTTGCTGATATATTAACTAAAGTCCATACTTTATTCAGATTTCCTTAGCTTTTATCTGCTATCCTTTTTCTGTTACAGAATTCCATCCAGAATACCACATTACATTTAGTAATCTTTCTTCCTTCCTTCCTTCCTTCCTTCCTTCCTTCCTTCCTTCCTTCCTTCCTTAAGTAGCTCCATAGTGCAGAGCCCAGTGTGGGGCTTGAACTCATGACCCAGAGATCAAGACCTGAGCTGAGATCAAGAGTTGGACACTTAACCAGCTGAGCCATTTGAGACATTCAATGCTTTATTATAAAATGGGCTTTGTGTTAGAGGATTTTGCCCAACTGTAGGCTAGTGTAAGTGTTCTTTGCACGTTTGAGGTGGACTAGGTTAAGCTATGGTGTTTGGTATGTTAGACATATAAAATGAATTTTCTTCATTTTTTTTAATGTTTATTTTGAGAGAGAGAGAGAGAGCAGGAGGGGCAGAGATAGAGGGATAGAGAGAATCCCAAGCAAGCTCTGCGCTTGACTTGGGCTTGATCCTACGAACTGTGAGACCATGACTTAAGCTGAAATCAGGAGTCAGATACTTAACCAACTGAGCCACCCAGGTGCCCCTAAATGCATTTTCAACTTATGATATTTTCAATTTATAATGGCTTTATCAAGATATAACTGCATTGTAAATTGAGGAAGACCTGCATTAATCCTTTCTTTTCCTGCAGATTGTAATAGCATTTTAAAAATTGAGTATTAGGGGTGTCTGGGTGGCTGAGGCAGTTAGGTATCTGACTCTTGACTTCAGCTCATGTGTTGATCTCAGGGTTGTGAGTTCAAGCCCTGCATTGGGCTCCACACTAGCCAAATAAATAAATAAAATATTGAGTATTAGAGTATAACCTCTCTTTCCTTCTATTTAACACTTGATGCTTTTTCTCTTTTCATTTTTTGAATAGATGTTTATTTAAAAATCTGATCTGCCAACTTTGCGTTTTCCACCAACTAAAGGTGCAGAAAGCTTCATTGGTTTCACAGTCTTTTACTGAGGTGCTGCCTTCGTGGGAGGCTTACTTAGCAGCAGCCATTGCTGCCTTTTTAGGTGCTTGATTAGCCTTTTTTGCTTCCTTGGCAGCCCCTATGGTTTGTTCTCATTGAGCCTTCCTAATTTCAGGTTTCTGATCCTCCTGGCCATTATATCAGCAAGAGATGCACCAGTGATGGCCTTCTGAAATTTGACTGAGCTGTGAGTTCTTTTCTTTTGAGTGTCTTTCAGGTGTCCCTTTTTGTGCTTGTAGAGGAGAGTCCACTTTATCTGCTGTGGAAACGAGTGCCGACTCACATTTTGCATGAACAAATTGGAAAACCTTCCCCTCAGTCTTGCTGTGGTGCCTCCCGTGTCTGGGGTACATCTTGCTCCCACTGAAACCCCACAGCTTGATGTTCATGGCTGCAGCAGCTGGGAAGAAGGAAAGATGGTGAAAAGGTCTTTCCATTTTTATTTTAAATGTTTAAAATCTGAGTATTCGAGGGCAGGACATTTGCTGAAGAGTCAAACAGGTGGAGATGATTTCGGGAATGGAGGGGAATGTGTGGAGCTTGGGGAAAAAAAGAACATCCAGGGGCGCCTGGGTGGCTCAGTCGGTTGGGCGTCCGACTTCGGCTCAGGTCACGATCTCACGGTCCGTGAGTTCGAGCCCCGCTTCGGGCTCTGTGCTGACAGCTCAGAGCCTGGAGCCTGTTTCAGATTCTGTGTCTCCCTGTCTTTCTGACCCTCTCCCGTTCATGCTCTGTCTCTCTGTCTCAAAAATAAATAAATGTGAAAAAGAACATCCATACTAGAGCTTTTCTCAGATTTTACACTGACATAGGTCAATCTAGGGTCCACTTGAAGGTTTCATTTTAAACAGTTTAGCTTCCTATATGGAAACAGTGGTGCCTTCAAATACTCTCATGTCATCTGCATGTTTTGTAACACATACACTTTCTGTGGACCATCTAGACTTTCCTTTTCATGGTGATATGATATAAAGCCCTTGTAGATTTCTATAAGGAATTGCAAATGATTAACCACTATTCTCTACTTGTCCTTTATCCGCCTGCTCTTCTACCTGTAGAGACTTGGTAACTTTGGAAAGTAAGAGAATTCCTCACGTCGACACTTCTTCATTTTCATATTATCACTGTTAAGGATACTGTGTATATAAATTTTTGTTTTTGCCTGTACATAGGAAAGTTTTGGCTTGACCAGTCTTATGGTATGTCTGCTACAAATGCTATTAATAACAGTTGTAGGCAAAAGAAATTATATTTGGCTTGTTTAAATTTAGGAGTATTACATAGAAACTTTAGAGTCCTAGCTATTTTCTGAAAGCAGGCCAGTTCTGTTTCTAATATAACCCATACACTTGTCTCATACTGCATGCCCCCACAGAAGCCTGACAGCATGATATGTCACTGATAAGGACAGGAGCCCCAGGAATCTTATAAAGATGCTCTGCTTGAGAACAGCAGCTCTTAAAACTCCTTTGGATCACAGATCCCTTGACTATATGATCAAATGTGTGTAGGCTTTTTCCAAATGAAAATACACATATATACAATACATTAAAGTTAGAAGGATCAGAGATCCTGAAGCCACTGAAAATTATCTCATTTAATCCTTTCCTAATCCCCATGAGGTATATTATTATCCGAATTTTACGGATAAATAAGCTGAGGCCTGGGAAAAGTTAAGAAACTAAGGCCACAGAGCTAGTAGTAAATGGTAGCACTGCGATTCAAGCCTAATGAACCTGGCTGAAGCAGAAGAAACAAAATTACCAGTCATTTCCAGAGTGGGTCTGCCATGTAGGCAACTCATTAACTAGCAGCGGCTTCTGTTATCTGCTAGAAAATAAGTTTTATGGCTTTTTCCCTAGTGATAACATGGTTTCAGGAAAGTAAATGTTTGAGAAACATTGTCCAGCCCATTCTGTAGATAAATACCCATATACTGTATTACATTTACACAGAGCAGATAGAATGCCTCTCCTGGGTTTCTTTGCTGAATTATTTTTGTCTGTGAGTCTTGCTTTCCTAACAACTGCAAAATGTTATGTTTCTATGGCTACATCCAAATTGTTCTTAAATAGGGGTTTGAGAAAACACAGCTAGGAAGGCTTGGACATGAAATAATGGTGGGAAGATGAATGACATTTTACCTGCCAGACATCACCTTTTAAGCATTTCTTTGAGAACAGTCCCGTCCCCCATTGCTTCCTTTGCCTTGGCGAACCTGTGCCTCCACTGGGTCTCCATGTGTGAAGCCATGGTTCCTAGTATGAGTCCTAGTAATGACATTTGGGAACACAAGTCAAATTCTGAAGCATATGGGCCACCTTAACAGTTGATACCTGAAGTGCTTGTTGGAAGGTTCCCTTGAGGATAAGATTAGAACTAAGAGATGTGCCCAAACTTCAAAAGTAGCTGACAATAGTGGGGAGGAAAGAGATAGTGGTAGGATGGTGTGGAGTGGGTCCTCTTTTACCTGCTTCTTGCCAGGTAGGAGGCGCTGTTCTCCAGTCCTCCCACCAGGGGGCGCCAGCTACCATCTCCTTAGTTCTTGACCAAGGTTGGTCTGGGATGAGACAGTGTCTTCTGTGGACTCCTTTGTTGGGTGGGATAAAAGAGAGAGTCATCAGATACTCAGTACATGTAGGAAAAATGAAAATAGGGAACAACGGGGAATGAAATTGAATTTTTGGATATTTCTGTCTCCCGCTGGCTAGGAAGGAGCTTTTCATGGGTGTGTTGTTTCTCTTCACTTCAAATCACATGATTCAGAGCATACTTTTTGTGGCTTCTGAGAAGCTGGAAGACTTCTCCCTCCTTCGTGTGTTGTTTATTGGTGTGCAAAGGTTGAGTTCCAGAATAAACACCTGTGTTGGATGCAGAAGGGGCTCGTGGTAACTTTTTGTATTTATAGAAACACAAATCTTGAAGAAATTCTCTTTAAAAAATATTTGTTGATTGAATGTGTGACAGAACTTTCTGGTGCCCTCTGGTGGCTGCTGTAGCACATGGCTGGCAAATCTGTACAGTAGGTTTAAAATTTTTTTTTTTAAGGTTTATTTATTTTTGAGACAGAGAGAGACACAGCATGAACGGGGGAGGGTCAGAGAGACAGGGAGACACAGAATCTGAAACAGGCTCCAGGCTCTGAGCCATTAGCACAGAGCCTGACGCGGGGCTTGAACTCACGAACCGCGAGATCATGACCTGAGCCGAAGTCGGACGCTTAACCGACTGAGCCACCCAGGCGCCCCACAGTAGGTTTTATTCACACAGAGAAAGGGGGACACAGGTGTTTCCCCAACCCAACAGGATGCCAGTTCTTCCTTAATGAGAGTGGGTTAGCCCAGTTTTTGAGGAATGTTCTTCAGAGACCAAAACTCTAACTTGACTGGTTCTTCCAACGTTTCTTTTTCTCAGTCTTTGTTTCCCTAGGCTTACCCGTTTTAATTTCTCCTTGTGTTTCTTATTTGGCAGAACTTTCCCAGTTTTATGGTCTTTTTCTTTTAAGTAGAAGTTGTTTTTATACCCCTGATAATTGTCTGTCTTGTTTGATCGATTCCATACTGCTGTACAAACGGTCAGTGGGGCTGGGGCTTGTGTTGGGACTGAAGTGTTTGAGGGGTGTGTATGACTGTGTGTGTGTGTGTGTGTGTGTGTGTGTGTGTGTGTCTGTGTAGGGCTATGTGTATGTGTGTGACTCATGTAGTGCACGCATGTGTGTGAGGTGTGTGTGATTCTGTTGTATATGTGTGTATGGTGTGCATGTGACTGTGTAGAGGTATGGGGGGGTGTATGTGGGTCTCTGTGACTGTGTGTGCTGTGCACGCCTGTGTGTGAGCTGTGTGTATGGGGGGGGGGGGTGTGTACGTGTATGACATGCACTGTGTTGCCAGCCCTGATTTTCCCACACATCCTTTCTCACAGAGCTGTGACAGTTGCATACATAGAGATGTCAGATGACTGTGGTTTCCCCTGCTGAGCTGAAGAGCTGTATTCAGAGCTGCCTGTCTTGAATAGAGTATGAATACTCTAGCTGACAGTATCAAATCCTAGATTTCCCATGTTCTTTACAAAGCAGAGAGATTTTTTTTGATGCTACATTATTTATCAGCATGAAAATAGCTCTCCAGGAGGAGAATAATCTTGAGAGGAGCATGCTCACTTTTCTCTTTTGCAGTCGATAACGTCACCGCTCTTGGGTTTCCCTCCCTCCCTCCCTCTTTTCTTCCTCTCCCCCATACTTTTTCCCTTCACGCATTTGAAAACCCTCTATGGAAGCTGAATCATTTTGTTTCCTTTTTTGGTCATACTTGAGCTTTCCTCCACTTTCATCAGGCAGAGGCTGGGGATGTGTGAAACAAATCAGTTCCTTGCATTATGCTGTCTGTAATGTGCCTGTTTTGTGTGTCGATTTCAGAGAGGCCAAGTTCCCTTGGCCTGCCTTGCGGGTACTGAGAGCCACTCAATAGAAGTTTTTGAATGAGTGAATTTAATTGAAGTGTAGGTGCTGGAGATAAAACAATTCTGCATATCTTATTTGAGGGGGAAAAAATAAAAAACCAAAGGGAGAAAAGAAAGACTCTAGCACAAGGACACTTCAATAAGTATCTAAGAATTAGGGAATTTCTTTAAATTTGGCCGTTGGGGGTGTTGGCGAGGGAGAGTGAATTCTGGGAACATCTGAGGCCCCTTTTTACCAAACAGATGTATCAGGAGCCCTGGAATGAGACTGAAGAATGTTACCACACAAACTCCACAGATCCATTCCTGGCACCCACCAGCCTGGGAAATGTGTCTACCAGCTGTCATTACTTGAGGCTTACAGAGCTTCTTAAATAAAGGGATTATTGAACCAAGAGGCCAGTGACTAATGAAAATGCCCATCATGTTGGCTAATCCCGGTGTGGAGTCACATTTGTGCATATACTGTCTGCTGATACCAGCCTGTGCCCTGGGATGCCTGCTGAACACACTGTAGTTACCATGGTAGAGGCTGTTTCTCCCACAGGTGGCTCCTGTGGGCAGCTTTTAGCATGTCTCCCTCCGTTAGGATGCTGGATTTTCTTTGGAATCCTATCAGAGGGCACAGGTTTGATACAGGAAATAGGAGAGGTAGTGGTGACAGGGTTTGGAGAGGTTGTCGGGAGACATAAGGTGGTTGTGCTTGGGTCATGTGCCCTTTGCAGAACCAGGTGTGGGGGTGGTGGTGTGGGGGGCTGGTTGTGGAATGTGGTATTTAGTCAGGCCTGACTCACTCTCCCACTCCTACATCTGGAGCCAGATACCCAAACCACAGGCCCTGAGGGTGGGAGGGGATGGCTTCTCAAAGAAAATGTGGAGTTTTGCTCAGAGAAGGGGTAGTGATGCCAGGCAGACAAGAATAGGAAATACTTCTTACAGCTGTCTTGCGCCATTGTGAGTTAGGTGCTGGTGATACAATGGACTCATGAGTCTTGTTGAGGTAATCAAGAATATTTTGAATATGAGAAAATAGTAAATGAAATTCAGTCCACAAATGCCATTTTGAGGAGGAAATATTGAACTTGTTTTTGATCAAAAAGCTTTATGTCTCGGGATGCCTGGGTTGCTCAGCCAGTTAAGCATCTGATTCGGCTCATGTCATAATCTCATGGTTGGTGAGTTTGAGCCCCACATCAGCCTGCTTCGGATCCTCTGCCCCCCCACCCGCCCCTCCTCTGCTTGCTCTTACTCTCTTTCAGAAATAAATAAACATTAAAAAATATTTAAAAAAACAAAAAAGCTTTTTGTCTCTAGTTCGGAGGTTAGAGACACATTTCCTGTGTAGAGAAGGGGGGTCTCCTGTGTGGCTGCTTCTCACTGGAGGGCACACAGATGCTGGACCCACCCCCAGAGTTTCTAATTCTGTAAGTTCAGGGTGGGGCTTGAGAATTTGATTTCTTATTCTGAGGTGATGCAGAGACCAGCCTACTGGTTTATTTATTTAATTTTTAATTTTTAATTTTTTAACATTCATTTTTTTTTTAATTTTTTTTTCTTTTTTTTTTTTTCAACGTTTATTTATTTTTGGGACAGAGAGAGACAGAGCATGAACAGGGGAGGGGCAGAGAGAGAGGGAGACACAGAATCTGAAACAGGCTCCAGGCTCTGAGCCATCAGCCCAGAGCCTGACGCGGGGCTCGAACTCCCGGACCGCGAGATCGTGACCTGGCTGAAGTCGGACACTTAACCGACTGCGCCACCCAGGCGCCCCAACATTTATTCATTTTTGAGAGACAGAGGCAGAGTGCAAGTAGGGGAGGGCAGAGAGAGAGAGAGAGAGGGAGACACAGAAATCCGAAGCAGCCTCCAGGCTCTGAGCTGTCAGCATAGAGCCTGACGTAGGGCTTGAGCTCATGAGCTGTGAGACGATGACCTGAGCCGAAGCTGGACGCTCAACAGACTGAGCCACCCAGGTGCCCCAGAACTAGTGGTTTAAAGCAGAGGACTTAAGCACTCTGTTTACCAGAGAAAGAAGGAAAGGAAGGGAGGGTGGGAAGAAAGGAAGTCGGCAAGTGGTTCAATAAATACATTCAAATAAGTAAATACATTCAGACTTCATTTAGCAATCAAATGTGTTCAAATAAAACCAACAATGGCATGTCATTTCCACCTATTTGCCATAGTGTAGATTAACTGAACTCAGTGTTAAGATTTAGAGAAAAGGCTGTCTCATACACTGTCATTTAAAAAGGTAGATTAGGGGTGCCTGGGTGGCTCAGTCAGGTAAGTGTCTGACTTCGGCTCAGATCATGATCTTGAGGTTCACAAGTTCTAGCCCCAGGTCAGGCTCTGTGCTGACAGCTCAGAGTCTGGAGCCTGCTCTGGATTCTCTCTCTCTCCCCACCTCACTGCCCAACCCCCCCCCCCCCCACGCTCTGTGTTTCTCTCTCTCTCAAAAATAATAAACGTTAAAAATTTTTTTTAAAAAGGTAAATTGGTACAACAAATTTTGCTATGTGCATCAAGATATTAAAATGTGTTGTGATACTACAATCTCATTTCTAGAGTTTT
The DNA here is from genome assembly GCF_018350175.1 of Felis catus. Taxonomy (NCBI): domain Eukaryota; kingdom Metazoa; phylum Chordata; class Mammalia; order Carnivora; family Felidae; genus Felis; species Felis catus. The sequence continues at coordinate 43,908,064 of NC_058371.1, read as the reverse complement.
AACTCTAAGAAGTCATTGTATGTGTGTGAAAAGATGCGTGCATAGGGTTATTCATCACAGTTTCGTTTATAATGAGGGACAATGAACCCCTAAATATCCCTCCACTGGAAACAAGATAAATGTTGTAGACACAGAGAAGCTTATCACTGCAGCAAAGAGAGAGCAGAACACTTGGGTTCTGCAGGGTCAGGAAGGGCATTGGTTGCACATCCTGGTTCCCACCCCCCATCCCCCCTCCCCCAGGGAGCAGAGATCCTGGTGAAACAGGAGAAGCAGGGATGAAGTCCTCACCTCTAGCAGAGGACAGCATGGTATTTAAATCCCATTTGTGTAACAAGTGTCTGTCTGTCTACCTACCTACCTATCCATTCTCCTAAGTACATGCTTGTTTATATTCACCAGGAGTATTTGGAAGTTTTCGTCTGTTCATTTGGTCATCAAATATCAGACAGAACAAGACAGACAAGGTGCTTCGTGTTCATGGAGCCATGTCTAGTTGGGAAAGACAGATAATAAGTAGAAAAATAGAAATAGTTTGATTGCAGATGTAAAAAGTGCTTTGAAAAAGATAAAAATGGTATATTGCTCACCAGCATTTTAACAGTGGCTGTTTATCAAAAGCACAACTGTAGGTGAGTTTTCCTTCCTTCTTTGTTCTTTTTTTGTGTCATCAAAAATGCACCTTTTCAAGCACCACGATCCGGCGGGCCGCCTGGACAACCTATGCCCTTCCTACTCCACCCATCTAACCTGGACAATTCCACCCCTGGCTGGCCTAGCTTTAGCCATACTTGCTCCAAAGCAGAGGCTCCTCTGCCCTCTGCCAGGATGCTGTTACCCCCACACTTAACCACATTCATCCCTCAGGCCTCAGGATGTCACCTCCCTGATTTATCACCACTAATCCCCCCACCACCCCTGGCCTTTGTCATAGTCCCTGCACTTTTCTGATACAGCATGCACAACCGTTTGTAAGTTACATATTTATTTTTTTGCTTCCTAAACTCACTAATGTGCAAGCTCCGTGTGGACAGGAACTAGATCTGTTTTGTCATGTGTGAAATCTGTGGAATCATTGAATGAAAGAATGAACGTATGGATTATTCACCTTAATAAAGGTATTTAAAATGCTTTATAAAATAGTTCAAGTTGCCTTTTAAAATAAGATGAATGTTGGGGGGCAGGGAGTTGTATCTCTGTTATACATATGAGGTGTGCATATGCTTTAGGATTGAGGAAAAAGCCTAGAATTCATACTTCTCACCCAAAAGGTTATGAGTCCTAGTCATACAAACTTTGGTGCCTGACTGCACCTTGGGCCATCCTTAATGTCTCAGGGACTCATCTGATCATCTGAAAACAAGGTTATTCAGCTCAGTGATCTTTCTCAAAGAAAGATCCTTTCCATCTAAAAATTCCTGTGGTTCTGTGAGATCTAGGGTGGATGCTTAGGTTTGGAGTCACTGACTTATCATTTGTTCAGAAAACAATTTAAAGCAAATACATTTTACTTAGTGGTTATCTATGCCTTGGTGAAAGGAAATAGAAAATCCATTCAGTATTACTGTATCTTACATGATGAGGTACTAAGAGCAGTTAAGGATTACTTTGCTTATGGTAGTTCTGAAAGATAACTGAGTCCATAAGAAAATAGTTTCTAAAAAAATATTTTATGGGTGAGTACCAGCAATTATTATTATTATTTTTTTTTTTAAATTTTTTTTTTTTTTCAACGTTTATTTATTTTTGGGACAGAGAGAGACAGAGCATGAACGGGGGAGGGGCAGAGAGAGAGGGAGACACAGAATCGGAAACAGGCTCCAGGCTCCGAGCCATCAGCCCAGAGCCCGACGCGGGGCTCGAACTCACGGACCGCGAGATCGTGACCTGGCTGAAGTCGGACGCTTAACCGACTGTGCCACCCAGGCGCCCCTAATACCAGCAATTATTATTAACACCAGTTGGTATTCAAGCCAAAGAACAACGATGATTATTTATAGAATGTGGGTCAATTATTTTTGTAAAAAATTTTTAAGTGTTTATTTGAGACAGTGAGAGAGCAAGCAGGGAAGGGGCTGAGAGAGGAGAGAGAGAATCCCAAGCAGGAGCCATGATGCCAGCACAGAGCCTGATGTGGAGTTCGATCCCATGAACTTCGAGATCATGACCTGAGCCGAAATCAAGACTTGGACGCTTTACACTCAACCAGGTCCTGGGTCAATTATGATTTTAGCCTTTGAATTGGCAAAATACTCAGTTATTATATAGTATTTCTGGATTTGTAAAATCATACTATCTTCAAGAAAATCTCCTCAAAGAAGATTATATCCTTTGTACAATATCCAAATCCATTCTGCCTGGAAGATCTGGCCTTTGCAGGAAACTAAGCATTGACTTTGTCGTCCCTTCAGCTTTTTCGTCTACACCTGTCATCTTTAAAGATACTGCTGCCAGGGGTGCCTGGGTGGCTCAGTTGGTTAAATGTTCAACTTCTGCTTGGGTCATGATCTCATGGTTCCTAATTTGAGGCCCACATCGGGCTCTGTGCTGACACTCAGAGCCTGGAGCCTGCTTCGGATTCTGTGTGTGTGTGTGTGTCTCTCTCTCTCCCCCTCTCTCTATCCACTCCATCCCCCCCCCTCCCGCTCACTCGCTCTCTGTCTCTCAGAAAAATGAATACACGTTAAAAAAAATAAAAGAAACTGCTGCCTAATTTTTCAGAAAGGAAGTATTACAACTCAAGTCATTACAGTAAGGAGAAAGGTGGGCTCAGTCCTGTTTTCAGAGTAGTTAGACCACCTCATCTACATGGCAGGCTTGAGTCTCAAAGTTGGGGAATTTTCTGGCCGTAAGAAAAAGACACCACTGAAGGGGCACTTGGTGGCTCTGTTGGTTAAGCATCTGACTCTTGATGTCAGCTCAGGTCTTGAATCAGGGTTGTGGATTCAAATCCTGTGTTGGGCTCTGTGAAAAAAAAGAAAAGAGAGAGATACAACTGTGATATAAGATGAATTTTTTTTAATTTTTTTTTTTTTTTTTACATTTATTTTTAAGAGACAGAGTGAGACACAGAGCACAAGTGGGGAGGGGCAGAGAGAGAAGGAGACACAGAATCCGAAGCAGGCTCCAAGCTCTGAGCCGTCAGCACAGAAGCTGATGCGGGGCTCAAACCATGAACTGTGAGATCATGACCTGAGCCCAAGTTGGTCACTTAACCAACTGAGCCACCCAGACGCCCCAAGATGAATTTTTGAAAGAACCAAAATATAGTCCTTCTCACAATGATCTGGAATGAAATTTAAGGCAGGTTCTTCCATATAGCCAGCTGAGGGAGTTTAAGATGCTAAGATGCCCCAAAAGAGGTTGTATTGTGAAGGGGGAGGAGAGGCTGCTATAGCACCAAGAGACTGAACCGTCCAGTAGCACAAAGATGGACTTTTGTTTCTCTCTTATGTAACAGTCCTCAGGTGTGTTAGTCTAGGGCAGCAGGCCGCCGTGCTCCAGAGGTCAGCCTGGCGTGGCTCTGTCCGTCTTGTTCCACCGTCTCCCGAGTGTGGTCCTGGTCCACACAGTAGAAGCTGGCTCAGCACCAGACCACAACATTGGGCAAGGGCAAGCACTTTTCCTTTTAAAGACATCGCCCCAAAGTTGTATCTGCCACCTAGTTCACATCCCACAGGCCAGAACGAAGTCACAAGACCACGCCTGGCTACAGAAAAGGCAGGGAAATGTGGCCTCTACTGGGTGGCCATGTGGCCCATGGAAACTCAGGGGATTCTTTTACCAGAAGAAACAAGGAAATAATGGCTGTGGGGGGAAGTTAGACTCTGCTACAGTGGTTGTGGAAGTTCAAAGGGTAAGAGTGCATAACGCACACAATGCTGAAGAAGGATTACATGTTTTCTTTTTTATCTTAATTTTTTTTAATGTTTATCATTTTTGAGAGAGAGAGAGCATCAGCAGGTTAGGGGCAGAGAGAGAGAGGGAGACACAGAATCCAAAGCAGGCTTTAGGCTCTGAGCTGTCAGCATAGAGCCTGGCGTGGGGCTTGAACCCACAAGCTGTGAGATCATGAGCTGAGCTGCAGTTGGACGCTTAACCGACTGAGCGACCCAGGCGCCCCTGCTTTTTCACCTTAATTAAAGTTATATATGTGTGGTGTGTGTGTATTTGTACAGAAGCAATAGAACCATGAGGTATATGTATCACACTTCGTATAGGAGAGAACTTTTAACGGTTTTATCAGGCTTCCAACAGTTAAAATTTTTCATTGCCTTTCAGAAGACAGAGGAGGTCAGTGAGACCCCTTCCCTCAGTCTATCAATGTTTTCACTTACCAGGTTGAAGTTTTGCTGGATACTCCAGAGCCACAAGGATCACTTTTGCCCTCTGGGTAGGGTTGAATTTACCACGAAGCTAATGAAGCTTAAACTTCAGGACCCCCCACTTGGGTAGGCCCCCTCCAAGGTCTCCAGAGGGGCCCTATCATTGTGTTCAGAGCTCCCCATATTCTTAAGCTTCCACGTAACTGGGACGCTTACGTACTGTTACGTACTGTTCCCCGTAACTGGGCCTTGGAATTCTGCCCCATGCCTCCATACCCCACTGAGCCCCGCCACAGTTCCAAATTTTTCCTAGATGGGAAGAGTCTGCTACCTAGTACAGTAGGCCCGTTTTACTCACGGGGGATACATTGGGTACCTAAACTACAGATAGTACCAAACCCTGTATACACTATGTTTTTTCCTCTACATACCTATGATTTGTTTTATCAGTTAGGTACAGTAAGAGATTAACAACAATAACCATAAAATAGAACTATTATAACATCATACTGTAATAAAGTTAAGTGAATGTGGTCTTTCTCTCAAATATCTCATTGTACTACACTCACCGTTCTTTTCTTTTTTTACTGTCTTTTTTAAAATTTACATCCAGTTAGCATATAGTGCAACAATGATTTCAGGAGTAGATTCCTTAATGCCCCTTACACATTTAGCCCATCCCCCCTCCTACAACCCCTCCAGTAACCCTCTGTTCTCCATATTTAAGAGTTTCTTATGTTTTGTCCCCCTCCCTGTTTTTATATTATTTTTGCTTCCCTTCCCTTGTGTTCATCTGTCACCATTCTTTTCGATGTGAGATGATAAAATGCCTATGTGATGAGATAGAGCGAGGTGAATGATGTACGCAATGAGAGCTAGCATTAGGCTGCTATTGACCTTCTGACCATGTGTAAGAAGGAGACTCATCCCCTTCCAGGCTATGGTTGATCGTGGGTAACTGAAATTACAAAAAGACACATGGCAGATAAGGGGGGACTCCCAGAGTCCAGTGTACCCCAGCAACATGGTTTCTCAGAAGATGCCACTCCAAAGGAAGTATCCTAAAAGGAGAGCACCTCAAAGACAGGGATGTTAAAACTGATTCTTTTGCATCTCCCACATAAAGTGTAACTTTGATATCTGACCCAATTTTTTGTGTCCTTGAGGACACTCATATGTATCAGTAGGAAGTCCCTGGGAAAATCTCCTTTTTGGTGGCACCTTGGCTCCCCAGGAATGAGGGTGTCCCTTAGATTAGACCCACCGGCTGCCCACTGGTACCTGTGGCTCTACCCTTCTGCGTGTCACCCAAGCTTGCCTCTTGTGTTAATCCCTGGCAGGTCTGGGTTCTCTGTGTAAGGGCCCTTTTGGTTTAGAACTTCCCTGTACCTTTTGGAGGAAGAAAAATTTTTGGTTCTACTTTCAGATTCAGAAATTAATCTTTAATCAGCCTAAAGCATTGTTCCTGGAGTGGAGCTTGACTGGATACGGGGACGAGGCAGGGGGAGATGGGTGTAAATACAAACACACACACGCACACACAATTTTGCATGTAATTTCAAGGAGATCACAGTCTTCTGAAACCCTTCTTGCTAAGCTCAGATACAGAGTCCCTACTCTAGAAGTTGCAAATGTAGTCAACTTGACCTGGTTTTTAAAAAAAGCCATACTAATACCTTCTTCATAATAATATCCTCCAATACTATGGGGCCAGAGGGCAGGGATTAGAGGAGATAATTCACGTAAAGAGTGCTTAGCATAGTGTCTGACACAAAGCAAGCAGTTATAATTGCTCATTTCTCTGTTGAGGTTTGGATGATCTTAATGATTTTCATGAGAGCCTTAGGTAATAACAATACTAGCTTTGGGTTGCTATTATTTTCCCCAGCCTGTCATTTGCTTTTTAATTTGAAGGCAAACATTTAGAAGCTTTACTCTTATGTGGCCAAATCTGCAATCTTTATTTTGTGTGTGATTTCATTAATTACTTGGAAGATTAGACAGTCATCCTTTCGACAGAGCTTTGACAGATTCTGTTGCTTCTGGGTTTTTTTTCTCCCCATGGTTTGATTTTTATTATTTAGACATCTAATCCATCTGGAATTCGTCTTGGTATATGTTCTGGGGTAAGGTTTTAACTTGATCTTTTTCCCCATTGCCAACCACTTACTCTGCAACCACTAATTAAATATCCTTTCCTTCCCCACTGTATTATAATATCTTCTTTATCACATAATACATCCCCATATTTGGTAGTCTCTTTTTCTGGGCTTTCCATCCTGTTTCACAGAACAAGGATATGCCTATTTTGGCATAAATGTATCCTAATACCTTGTAGACCCAATCCCCTGTTTGACTCTGGTTTTTTTTGTTTGTTTGTTTATTTTGTTCCTTAAGAATCTAAAATATGCTCACTTGTTTCTAAGTAAATTTTTGGAAAACATTGACAAATCCTAAGGAAAAAAAAAACCCTAAGAATTTTTATTGCAATTGCATTAGACCTATGCATTAATTGGGTAATGTTGCCATCTTTAAATATTTAATTTAACCAACTTGAGACTTTGTAACATCTTTCCATTTATTCAGCTAGTTGGTTAGCTTTTGTTTATTAGTGAAGAAAATGAGTGATGTGTTAACATTTGGAGTTTTAAATTTTTTTTTTTTCAACGTTTATTTTTGGGACAGAGAGAGACAGAGCATGAACGGGGGAGGGGCAGAGAGAGAGGGAGACACAGAATCGGAAACAGGCTCCAGGCTCTGAGCAGTCAGCACAGAGCCCGACGTGGGGCTCGAACTCACGGACCGTGAGATCGGGACCTGGCTGAAGTCGGACGCTTAACCGACTGCGCCACCCAGGCGCCCCAACATTTGGAGTTTTAAAAAATTTTAACATACACAAAAAGGACAGGTTTCCCTTCTCCCCACTTTGTGGTATAACAGGACATATAAAAGAACATATTTTCCTTCAATTTTCACACACATACAGTTTCAGAACCCAAATATGGCAGTTACATTTTTGCTTTAAAAAGGTAAAGGTCAGGGACACCTGGGTGGCTCAGTTGGTTAAGCATCTGACTCTTGGTTTCGGCTCAGGTCATGATCTCTCGGTTCATGGGTTTGAGCTCCGTGTCGGGCTCTGTGCTGACAGCATGGACCCTGCTTGGGATTCTCTGTCTCCCTCTCTCTCTGCCCCTCCACACACACACACACACACACACACACACACACACTCTCTCTCTCTCTCTCTCTCTCTCTCTCTCTCTCTCTCAAAATAAATAAATAAACTAAAAAAAAAAAGATGAAGGCTGGTGGTATATCATGTCAAGGAGTTTGCTTCTTCCTTTCCTTAGAAACACAGGAAGATTATCAGTCACAAAGAGTTACTGTCATGAAATCCCCACCCCCCACCCCACATCCCAGAGTGAGGATTTACATGGAGTGGGTACCCCAGTTATTTTGGATTTTCCCTTCTTGACCCCCACCCCCATGAATCTCTGCTGTCCTTTCCAGTTGTCCTCCCTCTCTATTACCTTTCAACTTCTTAGTGACAATGTTTCATAAATTGAAAATGGGGACATGTATTTACAAGGAGAGCAGGTAGAATATTTGATATCAGGATGATCTCAGAAAAGCTGGGTCATGTGATCAGTGTTCTTCTAGTGTTCCAGGTGTATTATCTGGGAGATTTATTTTAGAGGTTGGGTAGAGGAGAGGGGAGGGAATAAAATGGCTGCAGGAGTAGGAATATTATTCTCTTTCGACTTCCTAAATTCCTTCAGTCTCTTTAACTCAAGCCTTAGATTCCACCCTCTGCCTCATCTAGGTAAATGAAGTAAAGTAGATCTCTCAAATTTGGGGTAATGTTCATTATTAGAAACTTAAATTCATAAACAACTTAGAAAGGGTTTCAGATGGTTTTCTTGTCTGAGGCTTAACATGTAGCACTGCCTGACTCAGAGGGTCCACTTTTCTTCATGCCTAATCTGCCGGAAAGGAATACAAATTCAACAGAAGAAAACAAAAAGTGCTAAATCAATAACAGTAATTTTACAAGATTGCCTACCTGTTTAACCGACTCTGTAATTGCAATAATGCTGTTTAGCAGGAAAAACCACTTTTATCTCCTAGAATGGAAGGTATTTCTAAATTTAAAGAGAGTTCACTGCTTTAATTGGATCTTTTGTGTTCATTTTTGGCTTCTTTTCAACTTTGGGTTTGTGGTAGTTGGTGGGAAGAATTAGGGATAATATTGGGGTTATTTTCCTCACTTGGAATGAACAGACCTAATTCTGCTTCTGTCTTTCATACTCAACAACTGTTTCTCTAACCCTCTTACCTCCCAGGGCGGAGCTAAAGTGAACTTTCTCATAAAGTCAATAAACATACATTCATGCTGTCTGATAGGGATGAGAGAGAACTTCATAGAACTGGCTCTTAAATGATACTAGTTCAGTGTAAACACCATAAAATATATTTGTTTTTTTCCCCCCACCTCCCACTGAAGGCTGACACACTATTTAACTGCCATGTGGCAATTCTGCCGTCGGTCTGATCCTGACCCAGGTTGAAAAGCATACTTTCTGGGAAAGTCAGACTTTACTTTTGTGATATGGTGGACCTGACAAGAGTTGTTCACCAGCAGAAAGCCTGGACAAGGGTCTCTGAGCAGGCCCTAGGTGGGGAGCTTGGCCAAGTATTTAATGGATACAGTTTAGATCCCTTTTAATCTTTGTAGAACTCTGAAAGAGTATTAACTAAGAGTAGCCAGACATAAATCTGGCTTTTCTTTAAAAAAAAATTAGGAGGTTCTCTTAGGGCACCTGGGTGGCTCAGTCGGTTAAGCATCTGACTTCAGCTCAGGTCATGATCTCACGGTTTGTGAGTTCAAGCCCCACATTGGGCTCTGTGCTGATGGCTCAGAGCCTGGAGCCTGCTTTAGATTCTGTGTCTCCCTCTCTCTCTGCCCCCGCCCCACTGGTGCTATGTCTCTCCCTCTCTCTCTCAAAAAAAATTAAATAAACATTAAAAAAAAAAAAAAAAGAAAGGAGGATGTCTTTATGATATAATGTGCAGTGTAAATATGTAGTATGAATTCTGATTTGGGAGTATTTGGGTAGTGGAGTGAAGATTATAATTCTACAGGTGATTATAGCCTCTAGGTAAGAACATCTCATCTTGCAGGGTTGAGACTGTAACATTAACGTATTTGAGTATGTCAGATGCCCTTATCCGCTTCATGTGATGTTGCCTCGTGCAGACATCAGCATGTTGTTGCCTGGTTAGACCGAGGTGGGTCAGGAAAGCAGGCCTCCTGCTGGCAGTGGCACTTCTCTGTGGCAGAGTGAGGTATTCTTAGTTGTGGCTTTCATGCCGGGTAAGCAGGAAGCGGGGACTGCAGCCGCAGTATATCGAGAGGAGTGTCTAGATTACGGAATGGCAAGCTACCTCGTGGTTGCGAAGACATTCTGCTTTCTTCCAGTCTGATACAGCGCCAAGAGTACTGACAGGAGACTGGTGTTCTAGATTCACTTCTGGCACCAATTAGCTGTATGACTTCAGGCAGGTGGTTGCCTTTTCTGCTTCAGTTACGTCATCTGCAAACTGAGAATAAGAAAACCTGCCCCGCTACTGGAGAGAAGGATTACAGGGATCAGATTGATCTAGGGTACTGTTAAACCATTACATCTTAGAGACCTCCTGAGGATGTTTAGCTTGGTGAGTGAGGTGAGAACATTCAGTGATCAGGTTGGTGGGGCAACCACGTGCAGGGGAATTCCCTGCCACGTCTTGGAACCTCATCCAGCAAACAGCTCTCAAAAAGCAGGGCTGGGGAGTGGGAGACAGTCTATGGAGGTTCCACTGAGGCATGTCAACCTAGCTGCTATTTGCCATTTCAGTTTCACCCAGGCCGGTGCTTTTTCTAAGTGCTTCAGAGCTGCCCAGCCACTTTGGTTACATCATCAATCTGGCATCTAATCTTAGTTGCATGGGATGTGTCTCTCGCTCACCAGATTCCTAAATTGTGAGAAAATACAGATATGTTGACGGGTTTGTCTGCCTGCCTGACCTTTTGGTTTTCTCTCTGCCTACTTCATCCCTAATTCCCTTGTGCCATCCTGGTCCTCCTGCCTTGCCTCCTCCACTCCCTCCACATCATTTCATAACCGATGCTTTTTCATTTCACTGGCTGGCACAAACTCGGTTTCCTTAGCAGTGGTTTTCTGGTCCTTCCACTGTCAAAGTGTTCACATCATGCTTGAGCTGCTTACAACTCTGATGCTTCCTGAACAAGTGCAGTGACAGCTAAGGACGTGAATTTCAGTTCTGCTTCTTTACCCTCTAGGGGAGAGGCTGTCCACTTTCTCTAGGTAGTTTGGGGCAGGGAAATTGGGTCCCAGTCTTCACTACTTCCCTTCCATCCCCCAGGTTGTTACCAGAATGATCTAAATGATCTAAATGGAAATGTTATTTACTTGCTCAAAGCCTGATGACTCCCCTCTGCCCATCCAGGCTCAGGGGCTACCCGGACACACAGATGGCTTTGTTTTTGTCCAGCACCATGTTGACCTTCACAAGGTTCAAAATGATTTAAATTAGTAAGAACATTAAAGATCGGAAGATGGGTTATAAAACCCATGGTTTGGGTTTTTCTCGAAAGACTGGTAGATGGCAATGCTGGGCACCAGGAACTTGGTAGCGCTGCCCCTTAGCCACAGCAGTGTTCTCCAGATGACACAGCTGCCACTCTGGCCTTGTCACTCCCTTATGTTACCTAGGGAGGTTCTGGTGTTTGACACCTCCCCACCCCGTCCCCCGCTACAGGATCAAGTTCAACTTGAGTACTTGAGTTGAGATCAACTCTTTATGAGGTATACAGGATCCATACCAATTCCTTTAGGCCTCAACTACATCTGCCCCCCACCTCCTGCCCCATGCCAGGCTTTCCCAGAATAGCTCTGCTGTGAAATGCTATGAAATGATTAGTTGTTTGCTTGTTTGAGTTTGCTAACCTGTACATTTTATTATTTTTTTAAACGAAGAGACCCATCTTGCAGATCCCTCTGGAGCATCCATTACAGGCAAGGGATGTGCCTGGCTTGGCCACACCACAGTTGTGGAGTGTTTCAAGGAAGTTACATTTTAGATTTTCATGGCCTATTGATCTAAAGCTTCAGTGAAGGGCAAGAAGAGAGGAAGGAACAGATGGGTTTCTTTCTGTGGTTTCGGTTGTTTCCAAGACAAATCCGTTGCATTAGTTTACTTGGTCATGTATTTGCAGACATTCTGCTCTCTGAAGCTGAGGATAGCAGCAAAGTGGCTTACCTTGGTTGGGATATCTGTTTTCAAACATTGCCCATTCTTTCCCAGAATTACAGGAAAATTGATATGTCAGTTAGCCTCATTACTTGAACTTCTAGACAATAAAATAAGTTCAAGTTATTGAGTAATTACTTCCTTTATCACTGTTCACATCAAGTCTAGGAGCTTGCAGTAGAGTGATGTTCAGAAAACTAAGCATTAGCTTCTCCAATTTCAAGAAATGGCTGTATAGGTTGGGCTTTATCTTACTGGCGTCATTACTTGCTCCAAGTTCCATTCTGTGCTGGTTCCAAAACTTGATTTCCCCAGGAGGAGTCAGGCTTTTGGAATTTATGTCATCCTACTCAAACTCATAAGATCTATCTATAAACTACAATATCCCTTTTCTGTTTATTTACTGAACACCTATTGAGTGTATGGCCCTGTCCTAATCTCTGGAGAAACAAAAATAAATCACAAATATGATGTGGTCCCTGCCATTTAGAAGCTTATGGTCTAGAAGTGGGACAGATAGGTAAACAAATACATTATATATCATATGCTAAGTGTAGGGTGACTTTACATCCTGGGGACATCCTGGTTTGTGCTTGCTGTCTGGTGTAACTATTAATAGTGTCCCCTTTCGAAACCATCTAAGGACCACAGTAAAAGTTTCTTTGAGAGGTTGGGGTATAGAGATGGTAGAAACAGGAGAAATCAGCCTGCTTTCTCAGACTAAACACTTGAGTTGGGTATTGAAGAAGTTTGGGAAGTCAAGGTCTGGGAGCTTGAGGTGGGGGTAAGGGGGTGGGAATGTGCAGAACTCTACAGGAAAAAGAGAAATAGTTCCAGCAGCAGCAATTAGTCCAAGCTCATCATTGTTTCCCAAATTTATCCTGTGAAAAAAAATTCCGCAAGATACTTGGTAAAAATTCAGATTTCCAGGCCCTGGTGGTGATTTGAGTTAGTATTTTTAAAGAAGCACCCCAGATGATTCTGGGACATACTGAAAGTTCAGAACCAATTCTCTACTGATTATGGCTTAGGAATACAAAGGGCTGGGAGTAATGAGGAACAGGAACAGCAAGACTATATAGCACAAGTCACCTATCAACCAGGTGGGATGCCCTCAGGTGGGAAAACCCTGAGGTAGAACTAGTTGGAAGACATTTGCAGTGGAGCCGTAAGAAACAGACAGTTTGGGAGGTATGTCAGTGACAGTGGGGATGCAGAGGAATGAAGATTTGAGAACTACCCAGGAGAAAGAATGAACAGGACGTAAGAAGACATAAGGTGCCAGTTACTAATTTACAAGGGGGGGAGGGGGTTGGTAATATTATTTCCAGGCAACAAAACACGGGTCAGGGGCGCCTGGGTGGCGCAGTCGGTTAAACGTCCGACTTCAGCCAGGTTACGATCTCGCGGTCCATGAGTTCGAGCCCCGCGTCAGGCTCTGGGCTGATGGCTCAGAGCCTGGATGGAGCCTGTTTCCGATTCTGTGTCTCCCTCTCTCTCTGCCCCTCCCCCGTTCATGCTCTGTCTCTCTCTGTCCCAAAAATAAATTAAAAAAACAAAACAAAACAAAACAAAACAAAAAAACACGGGTCAAATCCAGGAACCTGGGGGAGTTTATAACCTGAAGGTTTATATGGTGAGCCATAAACCTAAAAATACAAAGAACTGGATAATGTTGGGGTATATTTCATGACTTAAAAAAAAAAAAAAAGACTCCTGCTTACTTCCCATCCTTGTAGTCTCCAGAACAATCCTGATAGTTGTGTTTCTCTCTGGAAAGGAGCTGGATGAATTCTAAAGCATCCTGACACCCTAATCCTTTTATCTAGACTTCAGGCAAACCTCTGCCTTTCTGTTATGGTAAGACTAAGTTATCTTATGGTAAGATAACTACCCTGCCTTATCTTACAGTATATTTGCTTTTGTTTTTGTTATCAAATGCGTAAAACAGTCATGACTCCTCAGCATGACTCCCCTTTTAGGGGAGACTGTCTCTTGCAGTTTCAGCATGACTTTGTTCCTAAATTCTGAAGCTGCTCTCTCTGTGAGAACCTGCAACCACCTCACAGATTCACGGCGACTCTGGGAAATTACAATAGCACAAGAAATGCCTTATCCAGGCAAGGAGATCATGAAACCTGGTGTTTGTGGTTTGTGTCTGCCAGCTTCCTTGGTGCATTGGAGATTCTGAGGCGAGCAATCCCTAAACGGAAAATGAAGAAAATCCGAGGAGAGCTCTTCTATTTCCTTCTGCTTTCAAACATAAAGAGGGTTTTTATTTTGAAGGCTGCCTTCACCAGGCCCGTTGGCATACTTCTGAAGCAGTAAACGAAGTCAGAAATCAAAGATTTAGACGAAGTTATGAAGAGAAAGCCTCAAAAAGGAGAATGGGAAGCCGATCAGGCTGTAATTTCACAGGGGTAATTTAGCACCCTTTACCAAAGACCTGGCCCCAGAGCGTCCAGGAGTGCGGTTTGGGGAGGGACAAAGCATCTACAATTCCAGTCCTTGGCTCCTCTTGTAGCATTGCTGAGGAATTTCCAAATCCTGGGAGTGGTAGAGTCGGAGGTGAATAGGCCGAAATCTTCCACGCTGTCAATGTCAGGGAGGGGTAAAAAGAAAAGGCAACTGCGGCCTCAAAGTTTTTTTTTTTTTTTAATAAGGGGCTTCACTTCTATGCGATCTAATGTCACAACGCCATTAAGTCACAGTAGCAAGATGAAAAAATAAGGGAAAGAGGAAAAGCCCAGCGTGCACGGACCCAGGAAATGGATCTTCCCAGCTCCCGCCGCTCGCTGAGCTGTTGGGGGCGCCTGGGTGCTCTGCCCGCCGGAGTCGCAGCGGGGCAGCCCCCTGCCCGCAGTCCGGGCGCTACCAGCACGGCGCCGCGGCGGGGGGATCGGGCGGGAGCGCCGCGGACTTCAAAGCCCCGGCGCCGCCTTCGCCCCCGCCCGCGCGCGCGAATAGTACGGTCCAAGGGGGCGGCTCCTGGGGCGCGGCTCCCGCGGCAGCTGATGCGCGCCCCGCCGGCCGGGAGGCGGGAGCCCGAGACCCCAAGACCCGAGCCACCCGGTGCCGCGGGCCGGGGCCCTGAGGAGGCCCCAGGAGAGGCATCTTCCCGGCGGGAGTCGCCAGGCGCGGGGGTGGCCGCGACCTCACCGTTGGGGAAGGAGGACGAGGAGGAAGCGGCGCTGACTGCCGGCCGAGAGGAAGCGCTCCACCCGGGCCCCCGACGGCGCTCGTTTAACCACATCCGCGCCTCCGCTGGAAACGCTTACAGGCGCCTGTCACCCGTTCCCTCCATTTTGAAAGGGAAAAAAGGCTCTCCCCCTTCCCCTACTCGTAGGAGCTGGAGCCGGAGGAGCCGCGCTCATGGCGTTCAGCCCTTGGCAGATCCTGTCCCCAGTGCAGTGGGCGAAATGGACCTGGTCCGCGGTGCGCGGCGGGGGCGCCGGAGAGGACGAGGCCGGAGGGCCCGAGGGCGATCCCGAGGAGGAGGACTCGCAAGCCGAGACCAAATCCTTGAGTTTCAGGCAAGTACACGCATCCCTGCCGAGATGCAGACGTGCTGCCATCCATCCATCTGCGGCTCATTCTGTGTGCGTTGTGTGTGGTCGCTCACCCGCGTAACCATTATCATGGCAATGCTGCGTCCCTGCCCGTAACCGGGTCCCCGCTGTGCATTCGAAAGTTCAGGATGTTTTGTCCGGTATTACCTTTCCTCCGTTTCCGTATGAGCTTTCAGAACCTAACCCGGAATCTGCAGTCTTCCCGCATCCCGGTCTGCTTCAGTCACTTTCTCTAAGCTTCCATCCCCCAGCCCCCGCCCCTACACACAAGAGTGTCATTGATCACACCGGTAGAACTTGGGGCCCTCCCTGTGGAGAAGAAGTCGCTCCCAGGCCCTCCTGGTGTCCCCTTGTGGCCCGAAAATGCAGCCTTGGTAAAGAAGGTCGCGTGATGACAGGCCCCTGGCAGCTGGTGAGAAATGGTGGTCTTTGCTGAGCTGCCACCGAGTGATTGAGGAAGGCAGGTGACAGCATTCTCAGCCTCAGGCCGAGTGAGTTCCAAACAGGTAGAGGCCTGCCAAAGAAAAAGGCATCATGGCGAGAGCTGGCTGAATTTTAGGGGGAGAGGGCAGTCTTAATTTTTAAACCTATGAGAAAGGATTCTTGTTAGAAAAGGAGTCTGTTGGAAAGCGCTTTTGGGGGGATGTCAGAAGAAAGGATGACCTCAGAAATAAATGGTGATGAGAAAAGCTCCGGAGGATGGAGGAGATATTCAGGGAGACAGGATGCCAGACAGAAGGCGGAGGAGGGCCCTGCGAGAAAACCCGCAGCAGCTCCCACAGGCCAGTCCTTGCTGAGGACTAGTGGGTTGTAAAGTTAGGCAAAAATGCTGGACTTTAGCCTTTTCGGATATGTAGGTTGTAAAGGGTGTCGGAAATACCGTTGAAAGTGGTAATTCCTCATTTTTCCCCCTTGGCAGCTCGGATTCAGAAGGTAATTTTGAGACCCCTGAAGCTGAAACACCAATCAGATCACCTCTCAAGGAATCCTGTGATTCATCATTAGGATTGGCAGCACCGGGGGCCAAAACCCAAGGTAAAGGAAGATTTTCATTTTCTGCCTCTTTTATTTTAAACTTTTGAGAATGTAAATGAGGGAAGGAAGAGTGTTAACTTAGGACCATTTAAAAAGCTTTTGATCGAGTACTTACTAAGAGCTGTTTTAAGGCTCCTGGCTTATTTGAAATATTTTTGTTTGTTTTAGGAATATGGTTTTCTTCCCAAGTGGTTTGTACATTTGCAGTTTGAGATTATCATTATCAAACATTCCTGCTGGGCCCTTCCCCCTAAGCCCCTAAAAACCAAAAATGTGTGTAGTAATGCAGAGGTGAAGGTATATTTAGATTTGGCTTCAGATATTTCTCAGGCTAAGTCACTTTCTTCAGGGGTGTGTGTGGCTGGAGACAAAAATTATATGTAAGAGTGGACCTTTTTAGATAAGAAGGAATCTTAACTCTTTCAAAATTGTTCACTTCTCCTTCATCTATATAGGAATGGTGAGCCTCTCAGTCTACCTAAGGAAACCTGGCACAGAGATGGTCTCCTAGCCCCTCAGAGCTCAACCTTGAGCCTGCCCTTCAACTACAAAAGCTTCTGATCCATTTAATTAGTAGAAACCTTTTTTGTCACACAGCCAGTTTTCAGTAAAATTTCACCTGTCCTGATAGAATCTGTTTATCTGTTCAATAGAGTGCGCTGTGATTCAGCAGTGAAAGAGTCTTGCTCTCACTGAGCTAACGTTATGGAGGGAAATGGATCTTTTAAAGGTTAAGCAAGATACACATGTCAGCTTGTCTTAAGTATTATGGAAAAAAATAAAGCAGGGGAAGGAGGTATAGGGTGCATGGGGTAGGGATAAGAGATGCCAAAGGGTAATTAGGCCGAGCCTTGCCAATAAGGGAACTTGAGCAGAGCCCTGAAAGAAGATTGAGGGAACAGCCTTGCAGATTCTTGGGGAGAGAACCTTTCCAGCAAAGGGAATGGCATCTGCAAAGGCCTGAAACAGGACCAGCCTGAGATGGGGTGAGGCCCCATGGTGGGAGGGTTTTGAGGACCAATGAAGAAGCCAGTGTGGATGGAGTGGTGACTAGGAAGGGAACAGTAGGAGCTGAAGTTAGATAAAGGAAAGTCTGGAACACTTTGTAATGATGCTTGGATTTTCTTTCTGAGTAAGATAGGAAGCCATTGGAGGGTGTGTTATCTCCCCAGGGCTGCCTTGACAAAGTAGAAACCCACAAACTGGGTGGGTTAAAACAACAGAAATATATTCTCTCACAGATTTGGAGGCTAGAAGTCCGAAATCGAGGTATCAGCAGAGCCACAGAGCCATGTTCCTTCCTAAGGTTCTAGGGAAAAATCCTTTCTTGTCTCCTCTAGCTTCTGGTGGTGGCTGATACTTCACGGTGTTCCTTGGCTTGTGGCAGGATAACTCCAGTCTCTGTCTCCTTCATTACAAGGCCATCTTCTTCCTGTGTATCTCTGTGCCTTCACATGACATTCCTTTAAGGACACCGGTGATTAGATATAGGGACCCTCCTAATCCAGTATGACCACATCTTAACTTGATTACATCTGCAAAGGTACTATTTCCAAATAAGGTCACATTCACAGGTATGGAGAGTTAGGGCTTCAACATATCTTTTTGAGGGATGCAATTTAACCCATAACAGAGCGCTTTGAGCAGAGAGATCATGTTTTGACATCCTTTTAAAAAGACATGAGGCGCCTAGGTGGCTCAGTTGGTTAATCATCCGACTGTTGATTTCAGCTCAGATCATGATCTCACAGTTTGTGAGATTGAAGCCCGTGATGGGTTCTGCACTGAAAGTTCGGTACTGGGAGCCTGGTTCGGATGCTCTCTGTCTGTCTGCCCTCCCCCCACTTGTGCTCTCTATCTCAAAATAAACAAATAAACATTTAAAAAAAAAAAAAGGCTACTTAACTGTTGTCTGGAGAAGGGACTCTAGCATGGATGTTGTTCTTCCATGTTTTCTCTTTTCCAGTGTCTGCCAGTGTCATCCTTCAATAGAGCCAGGTTATCCTGTTAACTAGTTTTTGACTTGATTATGACTTTTTTCTCCTAATGGTTACTGTATTTTATTGCTTCATAACTTCCTTACAGGTTGCTTGGGAAGTCAGGTTCTCTGTGAAAGACTTCATGATAGAGCTGGAATTATTGGTTCACTGATAATAATAATTATTATTACTTTTGTGGTTTGATTTTGCTTTGACTTGGGAGTTGTCTAATGCGTTTCCCCTGCTGAGAATTCAGCCATACTCTCAACACACCCTGGGTAGCCTCCCTCCCTGCTTTTTTTTCCACCCTGGGTTGCTTTTCACCATTGTTTTAGGCAGAGACCGCATGGGAACAGGCAGGTTTATACATTGGAGAGCTCACATGTGGCGCTTAGCTTTGCACACGGAAGATGCACTTGTTCTTCAAAGCTTCCTTTTTCTTCTGTCAAGATTGGCAGATCAGAAGAGAGATTTGAAAGCTGGAAAGAACTATTGAAGTTTTCCCATCAAATTTAAGTAATGCTCACGAGACCCATAAGTAGCAATTTGAAAGTCTCTTTCAATGTCCCTCAGCTTGGGCAGCTCCCTTCCTCACCATTCTGTCAGCTCCTAGTCTGATTCATCTTGACATATTCTTTGCTAATTGCATAGAGGCTCCTATGGCTCAGACCCCCCAGAGCCATAGAGAACCTATTGTTTGGTCCTTCCTGTGCCACTGACTCTTTTTTTACATGTTTTGGTAACTTCTAGCTCACACTCTTTTTCTCTCTTCTTTTGAAAGATTTCTTTTTAGAGAGTCATGGACCAGGAAAGCTGTGTGGAGTAGATCATGATTGGAGACCATGTATTTGATGGGGTAATGGGGTAGGGTGTACAATCTAGGAGACTACCACTGCATATTGAGAAATCTTTCAATTTGGGGGGCGCCTGGGTGGCTCAGTCGGTTAAGTGTCCGACTTCAGCCCAGGTCACGATCTCACGGGCTCTGGGCTGATGGCTCGGAGCCTGGAGCCTGCTTCCGATTCTGTGTCTCCCTCTCTCTCTGACCCCTCCCCCGTTCATGCTCTGTCTCTGTCTCAAAAAAAAAATTAATAAATAAATAAATAAAACGTTTAAAAAAAAAAACCTTTCAATTTGGGGTTTTGTTTTATTTTTAATGTTTATTTTAGAGAGAGAGAAAGAGAAAGGGCAAATGGGGGAGGGGCAGAGAGAGGGGGACAGAAGATCTAAAGCAGACTCCATGCTGACAGCAGAGAACCTGATGTGGGGCTTGAACACACAAAATGTAAGATCATGACCCGAGCCAAAGTTGGATGCCTAACTGACTGAACCACCCAGGTGCCCCTGGAGCCTTTAAATAATAGGATGATTGTATATCAGCCTGGTAGTATTCTGCCTTTGAGAGCTCCTTCTGCCCAACGTGTAGAGTTAGCCCAGAGTCTTGTTGATGGCCTTGTTACACATACAGAGTAAATATAAAAATACAACCAAACACAGGTCTGACCAGGGAAGATATCAGTGGACCAAAATTCCTGGAGACACATTTCTCGTTGAAGTCTTAACTTCTGAGCTTGGATGGTCCTCTTTCTCCCAAATTGTTGATTATTTGGCTCCTGATAAAGTTAGTCTTTCATATATCTTTGGTTCCAAGACATAGTGGGATAGCAGGTAGAAATTATATAAGACTGTATCATTTTGGGGGATTATTTATGAGTTAGTCAGGGGTTAGAGTTAACATACATAAAAGATACTGGCATCCTGGTATATTATGGTCCCCCAATGTATGGGCTGTATCCCACCCCAACTTCCATATGATTCTTTGAATGCAGGGAAACATCTACACCTATTTGAAGTTAATTTTCTTTTTATTGGAAGTTTTTGGGGACTTATAGTATCTGAACTCTGTCTTAACACTCCTTAAGACAGAATTGTATGCCATTCTAGGAATGAAACAATGGATGAGGTTGTGGGGATTTTTTTAAGCCACAGACAGAAGCTGGCTTCGGACTAACTGGTAAAATAAAAGTTTAGCCGAAGAGGTTCCTTGAAAATACCAGAGTGGTGGCTGTAATACTGGGGCTGGTAGTTCTGTGTTTGCTGTCTGCCTCCCCCAACAAAGAGTGTTTAAGCTGCTGCTGTTAACTGTTCTTTCTTTTTGCTGGGGGATGTATCAGTGAGGAGATGGCATGTACAGAGGACTTCTGAAAGAGGTACAATCCCAAGTTCATCCCCTCCCCACTTTTTTGTGTGTGTGTGTGCTTATGGACTATGGTTTTGTCCATTGTCTTAGACTATAAAAGCTGCAGTGAGTGGATGTCCTGTGCTACTAGAAGCTACTAGAAGTCTCCCTGCCACACATATACCTTTGTATATACATATACATATATGTATATATGTATATACCTTTCTTTGAGAAAGAAAGTCTTAATTCTTGCTGAAGCTCTTGTGTGTGCCCTTGGAACAGCTAGTTAAATCTACCCTGTTTGATATGTTAATTAGGTGCCTTTTCAAAGACTCACTGTAGTCCTCCAGAATAGAAGGAGAGAGATAAACAGGATCAGTCCACAGATGTTTACTGCTGGAGGCCTGGTGGGGAATGCCGAGTTGTTTATTGACACAGTTTTGGTAGTCTCGATCAGGAATCAGCAGACTGTGGCTCACAGACCAAATGTGGCCCTGTCTCTTGCTCTGACCGATTATTGTTTTGTCTGGGAGCTAAGAATTGTTTTTACATTTTTAAGTGCTTGAAAAAAATTGTGACGTGTAAAAATTATATGAAATTCAAATTTTAGGGCCCGTAAGTAAAGTTTTGTGGGAATGCAGCCACACTTGTTTGCTTAGGTGCTGTCTGTGGCTGCTTTCACACTAGAACAACAAGGTTGATTACTTGGAACAGAGACTGTGTAGCTGGCAAAAGCCTAAAATGTTTACTGTTTGGCTCTTTACAGAAAAGTTTGCTGACCTAGATCCACACCTAGGACAATTTTGATAAAAATATAAAGCTTAAGTAATTTGGGCTAACTTTCAAGAAAGCAGCAAGGCTATATACATGATTAATTAACATGAACTGTGGCACCTGGTGCCATTAGTGCAGGCCTGTATGCTTAGGTAAGACTCTAGGGAAAGGCTGATTTGGGCTGGCTGTTTGTCTCCCTTACAAAACACAAATGTCATTGGTCTGTCAGTGTACTTGCTTTTTAATTGACTGTGAGATCCAAGGAGTTATGAAAAATGGAAATTAGAGAAGAATGAAGAGAACTTGGGAATCATTTAATAATATAAATACAAATATATAACTTTTGACTTTTGCCCATTAAGTGTTTTTTAATAGTTTTAATTTAATTTAATAGTTTTAATTGGGTGTTTTAGAATTTATTTGACAGTTGATATGGTATATTGTTGGTATATGCTATATGGTTGAAATGGTATATTTATTGGATTGTTTTAGACTGTGCATATATAAGACCCAGAATGCAGATCTTGTTAAAATGTAAGACTTAGGTTTTCAATTCTAAGGCTTTGGGTTACATGTACAAGAAAATATGCAGGGGCACCTGGGTGGCTCAGTGAGTTAAGTGTCTAGCTCTTGACTTGGGCTCAGGTCATGATCTCAACAGTTCGTGAGTTTGAGCCCCATATTGTGCTGTGTGTTAGCTGTGCAGAGCCTGCTTGGGATTCTCGCTCTGCCCTTCCCCTGCTCATGTGTGCACACTGTCTCTCAAAATAAATAAATTAAAAAAAAAAAGAAAATACAGACATTTTTCATTGGGTATTTATTGAAGTGTTCCAGTAAAATTCATGAGTATGGTTCTCCTAAGGATTTAGTTTAACATCCTCTCCCTGCCCCTACCACAAGGATTGCTTTATTAGAATTTCCTAGAAATGATGGGACTAATAAGGACCGTTAATGTTACCTAGACCAAAAGTTTAACCCATGTGGCTCCTTTGACAATATCCCAAACCAATACTTTTATTTTTTAATTTTTGATGTAATTAGTTCTTTCATAGTTTAAATTTGTATATTCTATTATTATAAGATCTTTAAGGCTTGGAAACCTCAGCAGCATGATACAATTCTGTGGTGTTTTTTTTTTTTTTTTTTTTTTCCCAGATAACATTTTTAGCTCTCAACTTGGGAGATTCCTACTAGTTAGTAAATGGGATCAGAGCCATGTTTCTTTGTTAGTTAATTTATAGCAGTGTAAATGAGCCACACAGAGAGCTTCTATGTGGTGTTCCACCCAAAAAAGAAAGTCTTCTCGGGGAAAAAGTATAGTTTTTCCAGCAGACTTCTCAGGAAGTGCAGAACCACAATATTTGAATAAAAAACTTAGGAGCAGGGGTAAAGCCTCCCTGCTGAAAGTAAACATTTTAGGGGTATCTGGGTGGCTCAGTCGGTTAAACATCCGACTCTTGATTTTGGCTCAAGTCATGATCTCGCAGTTGATGAGTTTGAGCTCCACATTGGGCTCTGCGCTGATGGTACAAAGCCTGATTGGGATTCTGTCTCTCCCTCTCTCTCTGTCTGCCCCTCCCCTGCTCATTCTTTCTCTCTCTCTCAAAATAAATAAACATTAAAAAAAGGAAGTAAACATTTTAATAACTGTAAAGCAGTAAATGTTATAATGGTTAAACTCACTTTAGACTCGTACTTGCCAGTTTGGGGCTTACCTGAGCAGCAAATCAAGTGATATAGCTTACTGTGATAGTTTCTGGTGGTGCATGTGTGTGTGGGAGGGGCAACCCTTCCAAAATTATGTTGCTGGCATTTAATGCTCCACTTAAAAAAATGTATGTGGCCTAAAGCCGTTTAAACATTTAGGTTAAAGAGTGCTCATAGTGTCTTTTTCTTTTAAAAAAAATTTTTTTTCAACGTTTTTATTTATTTTTGGGACAGAGAGAGACAGAGCATGAACGGGGGAGGGGCAGAGAGAGAGGGAGACACAGAATCGGAAACAGGCTCCAGGCTCTGAGCCATCAGCCCAGAGCCCGACGTGGGGCTCGAACTCCCAGACCGCGAGATCGTGACCTGGCTGAAGTCGGATGCTTAACCGACTGCGCCACCCAGGCGCCCCTATTTTTTTTTTAATTTTTTTTTTCAACGTTTTTATTTATTTTTGGGACAGAGAGAGACAGAGCATGAACGGGCGAGGGGCAGAGTCATAGTGTCTTTTTCAAGTGAGCAGTAGCAATGTTCATAGGAAGTTCTGGCAGCATAAGCCATTTTGTCACTATCTCCTAACTCAGGTTAGTGATGTAAAAGCTACTGGTTTATCTATCCAAAACAAAACAGCTTGGTGGGGCTGTGATAAATGAGGGTTGCTGAATTGCCTGAAAACTGTTAGCATTGGGCCTAGAAAGGGATTGCTGTTTCTAAGTTCAAGATCTCACTCTCTCCTTTACTTGTACATGAACCTGATTTCATGAGTCTCCACAAACATGATTGTATCTCCAGGAGTTAGATTGATAATGGCTGAATGGATATTTCATTATTTCACAAATGAAAAAGTGTAATTTGACAGTTCTGTTTGACAGATACAGATATATTCCTAGCCAGTCCAGGTGCCCTCTTTCCCATGTCCTTGCTGGAAATACAATTTAACAACAAATTACTCATCTCCAGCTTTCCCACTAGAAGACTGCCACCTAGCACACCATTATCTTTCTGTTTCAGCTGAGTTTGTCTGTTTGTTTATTTATTTTATTTATTTATTAGAGACAGTGAGTGAGAGTGGGGGAGGGGCAGAGAGAGGGAGAATCCCAAGCAGGCTATGCTTTGCCAGCACAGAGCCCAACGTGGAACTCGAACCCATGAACCGTGAAATCGTGACCTGATCTGAAACCAAGATTCAGACACTTACCCGACTGAACCACTCTGGTGCCCCTCAGCTGAGTTTATTGAATTTGATGGGAGCAAGTAGGCTTTTTTTCCCCCCTTCTTTTCAGCATCTCACTTGATTTTAGAACAGTGATGCTGTGAGATGGGACACATATAATCTCCATTCCACAGATTGGGGCCAGAGTCTTTACTGCTAGTGGTAGAGTGGGGTCTTAAATTTAGCTTTTAAGATTGCACATCCAGAGCTTCTTGGAACATATTATACAGCTTCTCTCCCCCAGGGAATCTGTGATTTTCTGTGATTCTCTTCACTGATTGAAAACTTTTCAGAGGAACTGAAGGTTCTTAAAATGTTTCCAGGACAGAGTGTGTGATGGGGGAAAGCATCCTTTAAGGTATCCTGTTAAGTGACAGTGATTTTAAGAAAAAGTTCAGTAGGGGATATGTATTACATATTTATTAACTTTGCACATATATGAAGTATAAAGTGTAGTTCAGGAATTTTGAATATTAGAAGTTTGCAGCACAATTTAGATATAGAGCCAGAAGCAGGAAAGAAAAAAAGCATTACTGGGTATTCAACTTTATTGAAAACATTTTGCTTCCTTAATGCTTAGCTTCAGCTTATCAGTGAGAAATAAAGAGGGAAGGGACATATTGAGTAGTAACTTTTGCTGTCTCTCTCCACATGTGAGTCGTGTGGGGGAGGAGAGGTAGGTACCTGGAGATGTATGCAGCCTCCTGGGACTCTGTACCTATTTTGGGTTAGAAAGAAGAGTTTCTAAGAGGCCTGTATTAGTTATCTATTGCTGTGTAACAAATTACTCCAAAAGTTATTAGCAGCTTAGAACAATAAAGATTATTTCACATAACTTTCATAGGCCTAGAATTTGGAAGCATTTTAACGGGGTGATCTGGCTTAGGGTTACTTGTGAGAATGCAGTCATGGTGTTGGTTGGGACTGTAGTCATCTGAAAGCTTGACTGGGGCTGGAGGACCTTCTCCTCAAGTAATTCACTACTGCCTGGCAAGTGCTGGCTGTTTGTGGGAGGCCTCAGTTCTTTACTATGTGGATGGACCTCTCTCTCTATTGGGTGGCTTGAGTGTTCTTCCAGCATGGCAGCTGAGTGACCAGAGTGAGTGATCCAAGAACAAGATGGGAATTGTAACGTGTTTTGTGACTTAGCTTCAGAAGTCACGTTGTTATTTCCATAATATCTTTTCGGTTAAACGGGTCAGTCCAGGGACATGAATGCTGGGAGGTGGGATTCATCTCACTTGATAAATGGCTCCCTCATTGGGTGCCATCTTGGAGGCTGACTAGCACAAGACCATTTTCTACTTTTAAAAAAAAACTTATACCAAAGGGTATAATTTCAAAGACTTCAGCCTTTTTTATTATTTTCTTCCTCTGGGGCCTCTTCACTGCTTTATCCACCCCTTCCTTTGGCTCCTTTTCTTAGAGTACAGGAGCAGAAGCGACAGGAGAAATAAGGTCTTCAACCAGGGTCCCTCTCCTATTGTGGAAGTGTCTCATGTGCCTGGTGAATCCGTTGCTGTTGCTTTGGCTGGAGGCTCCTCTCTCTTTTTCTTTATCCTGCATCAGCCCCCAGCTCCTGTGTGGGCGGTTGCTACTTTGTGAGAGAGGCAGTTGGTATTTCGAATTCTCCAGTAATTATTTCTGAAGAGATGCACATTATGGTTGTTTGGCAGCAACGGAGTGAAGTTACACAATTTCACATCTCTGCAGAGGAGTCCCATCTGTTAGCACGTGCCCTTTCTCTCTGCTCCTCCTGCTGCAGTTGTTGGGGATGGAGGAAAAGTCCTACAGGGAGAGCCTTCTACAGTTTCTGTCTATGGTGGAGGATTTCTAATGTATTTGAAACGTATCCTCAAACAAATCCAGATGGTTCTGAAACTCCAGGACATCTCATCAGTGAGAAGACTTACTCGTTGTCGGATGGGTTTCTGTGGACAAGGTTTGGCTGCCTGGTGGGCAGTCTTGATTAGCGGGCCCCTCCATCTAACTGTATTTTGATGTTGGCCTTCAGAGGATAGGGTTTGGGTCTCCTTTTTATTTTTTTTTATTTTTATTTTTATTTTTTTGGGACAGAGAGAGACAGAGCATGAACGGGGGAGGGGCAGAGAGAGAGGGAGACACAGAATCGGAAACAGGCTCCAGGCTCCGAGCCATCAGCCCAGAGCCTGACGCGGGGCTCGAACTCACGGACCGCGAGATCGTGACCTGGCTGAAGTCGGACGCCCAACCGGCTGCGCCACCCAGGCGCCCCTTGGGTCTCCTTTTTAAATAAAATAGCATAACATGCAGGTTTGGAGATTTGAAATATTTTCTTCACCCTTAGTTCAAGCTTTTAAAGCCTGTCCAGTGGCTTTCCAGATACCCTTTACCTGTGGAGTCTTATATTTTAGGATGAGCCTCTGTCAGGAGTTAGAAGCTTATCTCTGGAGAACATGGCATCTGGCATCCTGTCTCTTACAAAAAGCAGTTAAACTTGCCCCCGCCCCTACCAGCTCCTGAATAGTGTTTTATTTGGTGTTTTTTTGTTTTTGTTTTTGTTTTGTTTTGTTTTGTTTTTCTTGTGTAGGGCCCGGAGGCGGAGGTCTGGCCAGTTTGTTTGTTGTTGTCTAGGTTTGGTCAGGGGTGGGTACGTGAGGGGTGGTGTTGGATGTTGATGTTTTTCTGCTTTAAGTAGTGATATCTTAAAATTCTGGCTACCTAAGAGGATGTTCTGCATTTTCCTGCCTTGACTCACCCACTTGGAATCCTCTCCTTACTCTCATGCTCTGGATTACCTTGGGGCCCCACTGGTCGTGAGGGAACATGAGCTCTGCAGCCTATACCCTGAGGTTCTACCCAGCATTCCTGGAAGAGACCTGTGTGTGCTGTTATCCTGCCCCTGGGTACCACATCGTGTCCACTTCTACTGCATTTTAAGGCCTGTGTCCTTGACTAAGTGGCCTAGAATGTACATATATAAAGTATATTTCAACTTTGGGGTAATCAGAGGGACTGGGAATTCAGAGACATGAAACTGAAAAAAAAAAACAACAAAACCCTCGAATTTTGGACACTTGCCTAAATGCTAATCTGTACCTTATTAACAGTCTCCTCGGGTCAGACCACTTTAGCAGGAAGGGGTGGCACAAGTGCCGGAATCACACTTCCCTCCTGAAGCCCTTGATTCCAGCACAGTAGAGCAGGGGGTGGGAGACAAGACCAAGCCATACATTTAAGAGAGGACAGCTCTTCAAAGGGAACGGGTCAAATGAAGAACAAATGTTAATCCTTTACAGCTGTTGGTGTAGAGCTGAACAGCTTCCCCACTACTTCAGTGTACTTTTT
Organism: Felis catus; assembly: GCF_018350175.1. Classification (NCBI taxonomy): domain Eukaryota; kingdom Metazoa; phylum Chordata; class Mammalia; order Carnivora; family Felidae; genus Felis; species Felis catus. The sequence goes on along the minus strand of NC_058371.1, from coordinate 43,880,639 downwards.
CTGTCTATAAATGATAATCTCTTGAAAAAGAAGTCCTTTATGTGTCAGACGTTCGCCCAGCAGTGGGCACTGGTTGAGGATCACCTCTGGTTTGGGTGCTCGCTCCAGTTTTGATGATACAAAAGGGACCAGGTGTAAGGCCCCCACAGGACTCAGTCTGGAGGAAGCCTGCCAGCTTCTATTACCAGTGTTCTTACAAGGGAATGTATGAGGGAGGTCTTGGGAGAAGTCAAATGTTAAAAATCAGAATTGAAAAGAAACAGCTCCTTCCTCCCCGCCCCCCCCTAAAAAAAAAACAAAAAACAAAAAACAAAGCGAAAAGCATTTTGAGCTTAACAATTGTTCTGTCTCTAGGATGGTTCCTATGCTTGGCTATATCTGCTGTAGGAGAGAGGAGTGATGTCATTTTTTCACCTTTTTCTGTAAATAGAATTTATCTAGCACACTGTAGGCTTCCTCAAGAGAAATTTAAAATCCCAAATTGATGTGCTAGTGAGACCTACCACCTCGCTGCAGTGTCCCTACAGGTGATACACATAAGAGCTATTTACAGCATTTTCTGAAATGTAAGTCTGTGGTGTACTAGAACATTTTATTAAGAATTGCAGGAAACTCCTCCTGCTCAGCCTTTAAGCTGTGTCCTTTTTTTCTTTGTTAACAGTTTTATTGAGGGGCACCTCAGTAGCTCGGTCGGTTAAGTGTTTTGCTTTCTGCTCAGGTCATGGTCTCGCAGTTTGTGAGTTCAAACCCCACATCAGGCTCTGCGCTGACAGCAGGGAGCCTGCTTGGAATTCTCTCTCTCCCTCTTTCTCTGCTGCCCCCCCCCCCCGAAAATAAATAAACATTTAAAAATATTTTTAAAAAGTTTTATTAGATATAATTCACATGCCACATGCCATACAGTTCACCTATTTTAAAGGCCTGTGATGCAGTGATTTTTAGTATATTAACAGAGTTGTGCAACTATTGCCTGTATCCAATTTTTAGAACATTTTCACCCCCAAAAGAATCCGTACCCATTAGGAGTCACCTCCCATTCCTTTCCCATTCCACCCCTGGGCAACTGAGAATCTAAATTGTGTCTCAGTAGATTTGCTTATTGTAAACATTTTATATAAATGGAACTATACAGTCTATAGTCTTTTGTGATTACCTCTGTTTACATCCATGTTGTAGCATGTATCCGTACTTCAGTCCTGTTTTATTGTTGATTAGCATTACACTACATGGATATGCTGTATTTTGTTCAGCTGATAGATGTATGGGTTATTTCCACTTTGGGGTTATTATGGTTAATGCTGCTTGCTATGAACACTTCCTGTGCATAGGTTTTTATGTAGATGCCTAGTAGTAGAATTGCCGGGTCATGAGGTAACTATTTCTAACATTTTGAGGAACTGTCAAAGTGTTTTCCAAAGAGGCTGCACCATTTTACATTCTTACCAAGCATGTGAGGGTTTCAGTTTCTCCACCTCCTTGCCAGTACTTGCTATCCATCTCTTTGTAGCCATCTTAGTAGGTGTGAAGTGGCATCTCCTGGTTCTGATTTGCGTTTCCCTTATATCTAATGATATCGAGCATCTTTTCATGTACTTGTTGGCCGTTGGTATATCTTCGTTAGCAAAATGTTTGTTCAGATTTTTTGTCTACTTTTTAACTGGGTTATTTATCTTTTCATACTGAGTTATAAAAGTATGTGTACTACATACGAGTCCCTTACTATAGATGTGATTGTAAATAGTTCTTCCCATTCTGGCGGTTATCTTTTTACTTTTTTGATGGTATCATTTGATGTGTAAAAGTTTTTAATTTTGATGAACTTCAGTTTTCTACTTTTTCTTTTGTCCCTTATGTCATATCTAAGAAGGCTTTGCCCAACCACAGTTCCAAAGATTTACTCCTAGGTTTTCTTCTAAGAGTTTTATAGTTTGAGCTCTTACATTTAGGTCTGTGATTCATTTCGAGTTAATTTTTGTATAGTTTGTGAGGAAGTGGTGCAACTTCTGTCTTTTGCATGTAGCTGTGCAGTTGTCTCAGCACCATTTGTTGAAAGATTGCCCTTTTCTCTATTGAATTAATTTTGTACCCTTGTCAAAATCAATTAATCATAGATGTAAGGGTTCATTTCTGAACTTTTAATTTTTTTTTTTAAGTTTATTTATTTTGAGAGAGACAGAAAGTGTGAGTGGGGAGGCACAGAGGGAGAGAGAATCCCAAGCAGGCTCCATCCACACTGTCAGCACAGAGCCTGATGAGGGGTTGAACTCACAAACCATGAGATCATGACCTGAGCCGAAGTTGGACATTTAGTCGACTGAGCCACCCAGGTGTCCCTAAACTTTTAATTTTGTTTTATTGATACATATGCCTTTCCTTATGTTGGTCCTACACTGCCTTGATTATGGTAACTTTGTAGTGAGTTTTGAAATCAGGACATAGGAGTCCTCCAACTTTGTTCTTTTGATTGGTTTAGCTATTCTGGGTTCTTTGCATGTCCTTATGAATTTTAGGATCAGCTTATTAGTTTTTGCAAAGAAGCCTGCTGGGATTTTGATACATGTTGTGTTCAATCTGTAGATAAATTGGGGAGTGTGGTCATATTAACAATATTAAATCTTCCAATCCATGAATATAGGATGTCTTTCCATTTATTTAGATTTTTAATTTTTTAAACAGTTTTAGAGTATCTTGCCTTTCTTTTGTGAAGTTTATTTTCAAGTATCTTTTTCTTTTTGATATAATGGTAAATGAAATTATTTTTTTAAATTTCTTTTTTGGATTTTTCATTGCATGTGTATAGAAATACAATTAATTTTTTGCACATTGATTTTATATTCTAGGACTTTCTATATACAGGATCGTTTCATCTGTGAATAGAGATAGTTTTTACTTTTTCCTTTCCAATTTAGGTATCTTTTATTTTATTTTTCCTAGCCTAATTGACCTGGCTAGGACTTCTAGTACAATTCTGAATAGATGTAGCAAAAGCTGATATTGTTGTTCTTGATTTTAGGGTAAAAGCATCAATCTTTTAGCATTAAGTATGACATTAGCATTAAGGTTTTCATAGCTGTCCTTCATCAAGTTGAGGAGGTTCCCTTCTGTGCCTAGTTTGTTAGATGTTTTTTATCGTGAAAGGATGTTGGATTTTGTCAAATTCTTTTTCTGCATATACTGTGATAATTATGTGGGTTTTATATTCCATTCTGTTGACATACACGAATTGATTTTCAGGTGTTAAACCAACCTTGCATTCCTCGGATAAATCCCACTGTTCATGATGCATAAATTGGCTTTTTATGTGTTGGTGGATTCGGTTTGATAGTATTTGGTTGAGGATTTTTACTTCTGTTTTCTTTTTTTAATTTTTTTTTAATGTTTATTTATTTTTGAAAGAGACAGAGACAGAATGCAAGTGGGTTAGGGGCAGAGAGAGAGGGAGACACAGAATCTGAAGCAGGCTCCAGGCTCCAAGCTATCAGCATAGAGCCCGACATGGGGCTTGAACCCATGAGCTGTGAGATCATGACCTGAGCTGAAGTTGAACGTTCAACTGACTGAACCACCCAGGGGCCTCTGCTTCTATTTTCAATAGGAGATATTGGTCTGTAGTTTTTTTCTTTCTTGTGATAACTTTGGATTTGTTATCAGAGTAATATTGGCCTGATAGAATGAGTTGGGAACTATTTTCCTCTTATATTTTTTGTAAGAGTTTGTGAGCAATTGATATTAGTTCTTTAAATATTTGGCAGAATTCACCAGGCTGGTCCATGTTTTTGGGGGGCGGGAGGAGTTTTTAATTTACCAATTCAGTTTCTCTCCTTGTTTTAGATCTATTCAGATTTTCTATTTCCTCTTGAGTCAGATTTAAGTAGTTTGTGTCTTTCTAGGAATTTTTCTACTTTATCTAAGTTATCTAATTTGTTAACATGCAATATCTCATTTTTAAATGGAATTAATAAGCCCTGCTCTGCCTTTTTCACAGGGTTGATTTGAGGATCAAGTTAGGTAATGCTTTGAGGATCAAATAAGTGAAATGTTTTACTTGTTCTGAATTCTTAGTTGTAGGAAAACATAACCATATTTTACCACTGTCTGCAGTTTATGCAGTTTACCATTTCTACTGTGTTCCTCCTTTGTTAATTACATTTCAGGGGAGAGGTTGTTGCTCTTGTTCCCAAAAGAATATGAACTAAGATTGGGTTCAAAGGGGAATTAAAGTCATTTGGGGGCCTATTTCTGCCTATTTCCTGAAGAGTAGCAGAACTTCTAGATCCTATGCTGGGGATCCTATGTCAGGGTCAGAGGACATCAGTGCCCCATTAAGGAAATCAGTTGTGGGCTCTGATTCATTCTGCTCTCAGCTAGCACTGAGAAAACCTGTTTCCTTTCCTCTCTGAACAAATGCCTAGCTTATCCAGTCACTGATTCCCTAAGCTTTCCTGTAATCCATACCTTAGATGCACTATATTCATTCATCCCACTTCTGCCCAGCTTGCGTCAAAGTCAGTAATAAAGGTTCTCTTAAAATACAGCTTAGCTGGCACACCTGGGTGGCTCAGTTAGTTAAGTGCCCAACTCTTGATTTCAGCTTAGGTCATGAACTCATGGCTCATGAGATCAGGCCTCACGTTGGGCTCTGTGCTGACAATTCAGCTTGCTTGGGATTCTCTCACCCCTTCTCTGTCTCTGCTACTCCCTAGCTTGTGCTCTCTTTCTCTCAAAATAAATAAACATTAAAAAAAGAATTATTGGGGCGCCTGGGTGGTGCAGTCGGTTAAGTGTCCGACTTCAGCCAGGTCACGATCTCGCGGTCTGTGGGTTCGAGCCCCACGTCGGGCTCTGGGCTGATGGCTCAGAGCCTGGAGCCTGTTTTGGATTCTGTGTCTCCCTCTCTCTCTGCTCCTCCCCCGTTCATGCTCTGTCTCTCTCTGTCCCAAAAATAAATAAACGTTAAAAAAAGAATTATTTCATATAATGCTCTAGAAAGTTCTCTTCATTTGCTGAATATGAAGACAAATTCAAAGAAGGAATCTCTCCTTTAGAAAGGGAAGAGAAGTTGGTGACATAAAAACTGACTCCTTAAGATCAGAAGTCCAGCAAGTGCTGGTGTTTTCTGTAAACATGTTTCTATAAAGACACGTGAGGTGGCACTCATATAAGAAGGTGGTAGTTTTTTCCCCTCACTGTTGTATTTGGTTGTTCTCTGAAGGGATTTTGAGTGTGGCTCTTGTTTCCTTAACTGCATTATAAGCCCCATGCACTTATTTTGTGGTCTCTTCATGCCTAGTACAGTATATGCTGCAGGTTATAAGAGCCTGTGCCTGGTTGGTTAGATGATTATTTTAGAAATTATTTTGTGATTTGATTTTAGGACTTCAAGTCCTGATGAAGCTGATGGTTAAATTAATTAGGAAGTATTGACTATTGAACATCTGATTTGGATCCTTATGTAGAATATCTTAGTACTGTGGTTTGTAGTCAATTGCTGTTATACATTTATAAAACTTCACTGTCAGGGCGCCTGGGTGACTCGGTTGAGCTTCCAACTGGATTTCAGCTCTGGTCATGATCCCAAGATCATAGAATTGAACCTCGTGTCGGGCTCCATGCTTGAGATCTCTCTCTTTCTCTATCTCTCTCTCTCTCCCCCTCTCCCCCTCTCCTCCCCTTGCACGTGCATGCTCTCTCTCTCTCGAAAATAAAATAAAATTAAAATTAAATAAAACTTCACTGTGGTTGCTGGGCCTTCCAAGTTTGTGTTATTGTGTCTGCATATCTTTTATGTGGCCCTGAATAACAAAGACCCACATTTTGGGCTTGAGTTCAGAGGTGCAGGCCAGTGTCTTGGTAACTAGGGGTCCTATTCTATAGTTGCATAGATTGAAGTTGCCTGATTATGAGATATATTACAATATGAGGATTGTACAACTGTAGGATTATCTCTCCCAGTGAGGATAGAATAAAGTAGATAGGAATAACTCCATCTGTTTGAGATATGTAGCCCAGCATGGTCACATGGGTTCATCATCTTACTTCTGAGCATTCAGAAGTATGGTACTGGAGCTTTGTTCCTAGAGACTGTCCCTCTGCTTCCTGTCTTTCAGATGCTCCCCCACCCCCCGCAGTGGATATGACAGCATAGATCAGTATATTTGTGTCATACCATAGCATTGAACCCGTACTCCAGACCCCTTCTTCCTTGGCTTGTGTTCACACTTGGACTTTCCCATGAATGAAGAGAAATTAGATGAATGAAGATAAATTAGATGAATGAAGATAACTCTGGAGTTAATTGGGGGACGGTCTAGCATGGTTGAGCCATGGCCTGCCTGTGCCCCAACGTAGACTCCCAACTGCCTTCCTCTCTTTCCCCCTCCTCTTCCCCTTGTGTGTGTGTGTGTGTGTGTGTGTGTGTATGTGTGTGTTAACCATTCTGAGCCATGGTTTCTTCATCTGTGAGATGGAGTTAAAAAATACCTCACAGGGTTGTTGTGAGGACTGAATAAGTATCTAGAGTGTCAAGCACTTACAATAATATTATAATGAGGAAAAATTTTTCAGGAGACACTTAAAAAATCACCTTTGACAATGAATCCCACCCCTCTGTCTTGGGAGGAGGAGAAGGTGAGCTGGGTTGGGGATGGAAATAGGAATCTTGCGGTGAAATGGAGAAAAAGAGAAATCGGTAAAAGGAAAGTAAGTTTAGGTAAGAAGAGATTTTTGCACTTAATAAGAAGGATTCTGGACCTCAGAATATGTTTTATGTCTTTATATGTTTCAATTGAATAACTTTGCTTTTTCCATGTAACATGTCTTAGGAGATCCTACCCTGTTAGCACATACAGATCTACGTTATGGTTTAACCTCCCTATAGTATTCCATTGTGATGTTGTGCATGCAGTGATCTTTCAGTGCCCTGTGATACTTTATAATTGCCACAGATCAGTGTGTAGGAACCAGCACTTCAGTGAACATCCTCATTCTCGTACATATGTGTATGGCCCTCTTTGTGAGCATAATTAAAATAAATTCCTAGCAGTGGCATTGATGAGTGAAAGAATCTATTCTTTTTTTTTTTTTAAGTTTATTTATTTTGAGAGAGAGTGAGTGCATACACGTGTGAATGAGGGAGGGGCAGAGAGAGAGAGAGAGGGAGAGAGACTCCCAACCAGGCTTGAACCCACAAAGGGTGAGATCAT